>NC_065448.1:206895506-207498006 GCF_917563875.1 Diabrotica virgifera virgifera | reverse complement strand
TTTTTTGGATCATGAATGAACTGTTTTATCTCAAAATAAAGTATGTACAACAAAGATAGTCGTGCATCATTCGAAGTCGATAAAATACAGTACATTAAGTAAAATTAATTTTAATTTTTTTTTATTTACATTAACGTGCTCGGCAACTATGCCACTCGCACGGGACGATTACAAACAAGATTACAAGAGGTATAATTAAAGAGCATTAACAAGTTATGTCATAAAAAAAATTTAAAGTTTATGATACAATGATATTTTTTTTAAAAACTGAAGAACTCTGTCTAACTTGTTGGTATCACTTCGAATGTCACATAGCTGCGGTTTGAGTTTGAGCTGTTGTCTTACTACACTGAACTGATGACATTCGGTAATAATGTAGTTCACATTTAATTTTAATTAAAACTGTAAACCCATAAAAACACGAACACATTTTTGTCGAATTCATCTACAGATAGTTTTTACTTCAACCTCAAGGGATAGGCTTGTCACAACACGCACTTATAAAATATGTCACGAATTTTTTATCGCCAACATTGAGTCTATTCAAACGTTTGAAAATTATAATAATTTATAACTTTTTCCATTGTTTTTAATCTGGTAGGATATAAAATGGTATCATTTGATGTGCTATTAGATTAAAAACTTAAACTTTTTCTAGCAGATGTCGCTAGGACATCCCTGTCATTTCGTCATTGCAATCCGTGACTGCTCTCGATGACCTCGATGTATTATGTCTCCTCTACACATCAGCAGACGTGTCCGCGGACGGCATCTGCGTAGGCATCCGCAGATGTGTAGATGGGGTAATTTGATCGTCTGTTGTTTACCTCGGACCTCTACGACGCATTAGTTTTCGCAGTGAATTCAAAGTAAATATTGAGTCACCCGAGAATTAACACAGACTGAACGATTTAAGCCTCCTCTACACATCGGCAGACGTGTCCGCGGACGGCATCTGCGTATGCATCCGCAGATGTGTAGATGGGGTAATTTGATCGTCTGTTGTTTACCTCGGACCTCTACGACGCATTAGTTTTCGCAGTGAATTCAAAGTAGATATTGCGTCACCCGAGAATTAACACAGACTGAATGATTTACAGATGTGTACCTACAGATGTGTGGTCAGCGCGTGATGATACATCGGCAGATGCATCCGCAGACGCGTCTGCCGATGTGTAGAGGAGGCATAGACTGGTTCGTTAAGAGAGAAGAGCATATGTATCTCCTGATGAGGGGCTAAAAAGCCCCGAAACCGGTACAGTTACTTGCTGTACTCTCTGATTGAACTAGAAATACAATACGACTGCAGTTTCGCGTTGCAATGAAATTGAAAATCCACAAGGAAAAAGTTTTCCTGTAGTTGGCTGTATACCATGTGATACAAAAAACAATAAATCCTGTATTAAATTCTTTTTTTTTTTAATATACCTTTTATACAGGATCTATTGATTTTTGAAATTGAAAATGTTTATTCATTTTTAATATAATAATTTAATATAATAATGTGGTGTAATGGGAGATCTACAGCACCTCGTATTGGAGTGTGGACAGTACAGACAAAATATTAAAGTAATGTATGAAAAGTTAATTGATCTAAATTGTCCTTTACCTGTCAATTTAAACGAAATTATTTTTCCAAAAAATAAGCAGACGTTACAATGTCTTTACGAATATGTAACGTCCTGTAAATTTAAATTTTAAATAGGCTTAGATAATAAAATTAAAAATTGTAAAAATATCACACAAAATTGAAAAATGTATCCATTAATATATTATAACACCCTGTAAATTTAGATAATAAGTAGGCTTAGATATTAACTTAAAATTGTTATTGTAATACCATACAAAAAACACAAATAGTCTGGCTAATTGGCTATGTCAAAGCCATTAATAAAAAAAATATATAATAATTTACTTTCTTTGCATATCTAATGAAAGAAATATGATTGAATATCTGGTTCCATAGGTATCTCACGATTTATAGAAAAGGAGTAGAAGGTGCTACTATAGTATGCGGTCTACCGTCGCGTTTCCGATATAGCCTGAGGCCTACTGAGATATGCGGTGTATAAACTGTATTATATTACAGTGCCGAAAAAAAATTAATCAATAATTTGCGATATGCGGACGATACAGTACTCCTAGCTTCTAGTCAAGAAGATCTGCAAACACTACTTGATAGTGTCGTTGAGACTTGTAGGGAGGCAGGTCTGGATCTGAACATACGGAAAACCAAAATACTCGTAATAAGTAAACAACAGCATATATAGGCTATTGATTATGTACTATAGAAAGGAACTACAACGTTAACGGGATTTTATTATTTCATATGGTCAATGAATCTCTATATATGGAAAAACCGCGGAGTGCTACCATTTAAAGGGGTGCGTTTTTGAGAAATGGCTGAATTAGTCCCTGGCCACAGGTTACATTAGGGTGAGTTCTATGCACTTTTGGTACAAACACGTCTACATAAAAATTGTTCCTGGTTAAATTTGCTATCTAAATATTACTTTTTAAAGTCAAAGATACTTTTTTTTACAAAAATATATTCAAAAGAAAAAGCACAAAGAAACCCAAAAGAAAGAAATTTTGTTTTTTGTCCCATAACTTTTGTCCACGGGGATATAGGTATAGACACTGCTTCACAGAAAAAAAACTTACATATTTTGTCTTTAAAATGATGTTTGGTAGAGGTCATTAGGATTTAAGGTTTTCGAAATATGATTTTTCAAAGTTCGCCACTCACAGCAATTTTGGGCAATTTTCCTTGTTATTTCGCAAATATTGGTCTGTAACTTTTTTCTACGTAACTTTAGGCATATGCAATGGTACATGTAAGAGGAATAGAAATCAATTACCTTTAAAATGTTCTACTTCTACTGTATAATGTTGTACGACTTCTTTTAAAGAGGTTATCTTTTTCAAGACTTTATACTTTTAATGAGTTTTTATATTTTTCACGATTATTTTTTAAATTTCCCATTATAACTTTTTTTTTCTTCATTTAGGTATATATTATATAATAAAAAAGAAAGCTTATTCTGTTTACTTTAAAATGGTGTATTATAAAAAATTCTATGATTATTTTTGAATAAGATACGCTTTTTCAAAATGTAATAAGTACTTGCAACGATTTTTGATTTTAGGATTATTTTTTAAATTCCTCATTATAACTTTTTTATGTGATTGTTTGTTATGATTGAATCTTATTTTTTATAGGTAATACTTTGGATCCACTTGACTCGGCCAGGCAAACTTCAAAATATGGATTAATTCCAATATTTACTGTCAAAGCTCCTGCATCACAAGCTTTGCTTGAAAAAAATAGCATGTAAATGTACCAAAGGATGTACAAAAAACTGCAGTTGTAGGAAGATAGGAATTAGTTGTTCAATATTCTGCAAAGGGTGCATGTGCATGGGTACTAATTGTGGGAACTCTAAGAAAACTGAGGTGTCAGAGGAAGATATTGAAGCTAATGCTAACGAAGAGATGGACTTTGATTTTGAAAATTTTTTAAATGTCAACGTTTAAATAATTTTAACTAAAGTGATGTTTTCTAAGACTAATGTTTATATAATTTTTGTAAAATCACTCGGTTTCCATTACATATTTAAATATAGATGATACACTATTTTAAAGAACAGAAAGTAAGCCCTCTTTATTGAGCAATATATAGTATATTCATGTACAAGAAAAAAAAGTTATAATGAGAAATTTCAAAAATAATCGTAAAAAATGTAAAAAATAATATTATTTTTATATTAGGTATTATATAATATATAATATATAATATAATATTATATTATATATAATATATATAATATAATATATTATATAATAATATTATTTTATTTTTATATTATATTATAAAAAATCGTTAAAAGTATAGAAACCTTGAAAAACCATAATCTCTTTAAAAAAAAAGTCGTACAACGTTATACAGTAGACCATTTTAAAGGTAATTGATTTCTATTCCTATTACGCGTACTATTGCATATACCTAAAGTTACGTAGAAAAAAGTTAAAGAACAAGATTTGCGAAATAACAAGGAAAATTGGCCAAAATTGCTGTGAGTGGCGAACTTTGAAAAATCATATTTCGAAAACTATAAATCCTAATTACCTCTACTAAACAATATTTTAAAGAAGAAATATGTAGGTATTTTTCTGTAAAGCAATGTCTATACCTATATCCTCGTGGACAAAAGTTATGGGACAAAAAACAAAATTTCTTTCTTTTGGGTTTCTTTGTGCTTTTTCTTTTGAATATATTTTTGTAGAAAAAAGTATCACTGACTTTAAAAAGTGATATTTAGATAGGAAATTTAACCAGGAACAATTTTTATGTAGATATGTTTGTACCAAAAGTGCATAGAACTCACGCTAATGTAACCTGTGCCCAGGGACTAATTTACCCATTTCTCAAAAACGCGCCCCTTTAAATGGTAGCACTCCGCGGTTATTTCATATATAGATGTCCATTGACCATATGAAATAATAAAACCCCGTTAACGTTGTAGTTCCTTTTAGCTATCTTATTTTGAATATAATCAATAGCCTAATAAAACCGTCTATATATGTAGTCCATTCTTTAACGGTAAAATATTGCAAAACCTTTAAATTTTAAAGAACCGCTTGGATTGACATGAAATTTGGCATACACACAGCTAACAAGTCAAAGAAAAAAAGTGATATTGTGCCGATATGTGCTTTTGCCCTGGGGGTGGTTTTCACCCCCTCTTGGGGGTTAAAAAATATTCGTCCAAACAAAGTCGGGAAATGGGTAAACTGGCTAATTTAAAGTAACTTTTGTTCTATAGAGTTTTTTCACTAAGTCAATACTTTTCGAGTTATTTGGCAGTGAATATGTTCATTTTTTCAACAAAATAACCACGCTTTTAGACGGTTTTTCGCAAATAACTCAAATTGTAAGTATTTTGTCGAAAAAGCATTCTTAGCAAAAATATAGCCTATAAAAAGTTTAAAAAAATAGTGAATATATCACGTTTTTTTATTTAGTAGAAGCAGAGTTATAGCTAATGAAATATAGGTTCATATTCGTCAAATTCCAAGTGGAATACTTTAACGTGAAATAACCAAAAATGAAGCACATTTCGGGGAAAACTCATTTAAACTTATTTAAAGTGTTTAAAAAAAGCTTCATTTTTGTTTTATAAAAAAGAATTCTAGCATCAAAATTAAACAAGTTACGCTCAAAATAAAGTTAGTCCCTTTTGGTTTTGGTAAAAAAATCGAGAAAATCACCCCCTAATTAGTATCTTAACCCGCCGTTACACGCGTCTTCTATTGTGACGTGGTTGCACGCGTATGAGCGTCGCCCTCACCTACATAAGTTCGACTTATTTCGAGGAAGAATGAATGTCAACATGTATAAATATAAAATGGGTTGTACTCACATATTACAGAAAGTCTCGTAAACCAATTTTTTTATTAATTTAACAAAACAAAAGTAAAAATAATATACATAGATCAAAAGCAAGTTTTCTTAATTTTCAATTTCAGCAAGCCACTGAAGAAATTAACGTTCTTTACGCGAATTCATTTTACTAAAAATACAAATTAAAATGAACAACTGTTCTGAAGCTATTTCTTTGTGACATTTATGTAATTAACTATTAATATTTTGTATTTTGATAACGACGTCCGAGGTGGAATTCGAAACGTCAATAAAATCAATTTTTCAAGTTAAATTGTGGCTTATTTCCCAATTAGAATAGGTAAATTTAAAAATGGGTTCTTAACCAGTGGCGCATCTAGAATTTTCCTTTGGGGGGGAGGGGTGTTAGCTTGGGCACCGAAAGTTTTTTGTATTATTTGTGAAAGACAAGTTACATTTTCCTACTTTCTTTTATATATATTTCTATATGCTCTGGGTGGGATTTTAACCCCCAAACCCCCCGCTCGGTGTGCCACTGTTCCTAACCTAATCCAAACAATAATATTTTAATTAAACCTACCTAAATATTAAATAAAAACTTAAAAGTTTCTTTGAGATAACAGAAACGTGATTTCGCCGTGATTGCACGCGCAGTGAGGAATTCCCTCACTTGAAGAGGGATGTCTCTTCTTTCAACTATCATACAGCACACTGACCGCCTGAAATATTCTATAACTTTTTCATACCCTCTCATGAACCATGCTAAAGGCATTCCTGGGTGCTTAAGGTTATCGTATTAGTTTACACAATTTCATTGGTTATAAACAAATATGGTGAGGGATTCCCTCATAGCGCGTGTAATGGCGGGTTAAATGAACTTAATCGTAACGACTTCACAAGTTTCTTGACTCGTGTATATATTGTTTATATGATCTGTAAGTTTGATCGGTTCAAAGTCCTTATTATTGAAACGGCTGTAGTTAAAAGGGGTTGAACGAGTCACTAATCACGAATGTATGCAAATTTAGAAACACCAAATCTTGATCAATTTTTATCTAACAGAAAAACAAAAAAATACATGATATTCAGAAAAGCAAATCTGACTTTTTTTGTATTTCGAGATTTTTGGTATCTCTAACAATTTTTAAGTTATTTTGAAAAAAAGCATATTTTTCAAAATTTTAATTTTTAAAAATTTTACTTTGAAACCAAATTTTTTCACACTTTGAATCGATTTCACAAAATAAACACTTTGAATCGATGAAACTTACAAATCATATAAACACAATATAAGTAAAATAATTTATGGAGCGGCAACGATTAATTTAATTTAAGTTCCTAATTAGGGGGTGGTCTTCCCGATTTTTTTTTTGCAAAAACAAAAGGGACCAACTTTATTTTGAGCGTAACTTGCTTAAATTTAATGCTAGAAACTTTTCGTGAAAACAGAAATAAAGCTTTTTTTAAACACTTTAAAAAAGTCAAAATGGGCTTTCCCCAAAAAGTGCTTAATTTTTTGGATATTTCACGTCGAAATATTCTATTTGAAATTTGGTGAATATGAATCTATATTTCATTGGCTATAACTCTGGTTCTACGAGATCCAGAGACCTAACGCGTACACCATTTTTTTTTTACTTTTTTATAGGCTATATTTTTGCCAAGAACGGTTTTTTCGACAAAATTACTTTTTGAGTTATTTGCGAAAAACCGTCTAAAAATGTGGTTATTTTGTTGAAAAATGAACATATTCACTCGCAAATAGCTCGAAAAGTGTTGACTTGGCGAAAAAGCTCTATAGAACAAAAGTTACTTAAAATTAGTCAGTTTACCCATTTCCGAAGTTGTTTTGGACATATATTTTTTCACCCCCAAGAGGGGGTGAAAGTCACCCCCAGGGCAAAAGCACACGTCGGCACAATATCACTTTTTTTCTTTGACATGTAAGCTATGCGTATGCCAAATTTCATGTCAATCCAAGCGGTTCTTTAAAATTTAGAGCAAAAACCGTGAAAGAATGGACTAATGTAAATAATACCAAACTTGAGTAAGTTGATAAAATCGTTTACCTTGGACAGCAATTAAATTGTAACGCAGAAAGTCACGGCGAAATTAGATCTAGGATAGAGCAGGCTAGAGCCGCTTTTAGAAGGATGTCCAAGGTGTTATGTAACAGAGACCTAAAATTGGCATTGAGGATCCGCCTACTTCGCTGCTACGTGTTCTCGGTCTTACTTTATGGTGTCGAGTCCTGGACTGTGAATAAAATCGATCTAAATCGCCTTGAGGCTTTCGAAATGTGGTGCTATAGAAGAATTTTAAATGTTTTTTTGCAAAGTAACAAGACACTTACTCAACACACACACTACACATGGCACTAGGTACCTAACTGCAAAAAATGACCGTACCTACCATGCCAATGGCCATTAGTTGTCGAGGCATTAGTTAAATAAAAAAAAAATTTACAAATTAATACTTTGTCATATCAATTTACTATTTTAGTTGGGAATAAGCAACAAAATTTTCAGCCACAGGAAAATACCTCTTTAAGGTTCATATTACATTGACAAATAATGGCTCTGCTGGTGCATACAATTTGATTTCATCTGCACATTCGCAGAATTTGCATCAGCAATTAGCTGATTGTTTCAATTCATGTAGCTTTCTGAATCAGGTCCAGTGTCAGGGTTTTCAGGTCTCGCAAACATCCCTAGCATAACTTTCACCACTTACGTAGCCGTGACCATCGCGCCCTCTTAAACAGAGTAGCAGCTCGTCAATTATAAATTGAAAAATTTCTAGTGTCAGTGCAGGGGATCGAACTTGAGTCCTCAGACTTAATAAGTCAATACTTCACCCACTGAGCACTGAGCTACAGCTAACACTTTCTTTATATCCTGGCATCAACAGCAACGTAAGGAATATAAGGACATCCAACTTCGTGAGAAACAAAAATAGAGAAATGCTGGTCGCCGAAAACAAAATAATAGAAAGATGGGCTGAATACTTTGAAGAGCTCCTGAATATTCAAAATTTCACTAAAGAAAACGATGAAAACAATGGTGGAAACAACGGAGAATATGAGTATCAAACGGTCGAATTAGAAATACCCCCACCAAGCATGGACGAAATTAGACATGCCATAAATACGCTTAAAAGTGATAAATCCCCTGGTCTGATGCCGAGCTAATTAAAAAAGGCGGTCATGAACTCATAAGTAAAATCCATTAATTAGAAAAGGGCTGACAACAAGAAATCATGCCTAAAGAATTATTGTACCAATACACAAGAAAGGTAAAAAGGAATCATGCATGAACTACAGAGGAATCTCACTAATCAATACTACGTATAAAATATTGGCTTCGGTGTTATTAAAAATATTACTACCATACGCTGAAGAAATAATTGGTGACTACCAGTGTGGTTTCAGGCCTGAAAGATCGACTATTGATCACATATTTACAATAAGACAAATGCTTGAAAAGTATTGGGAGTATAATCAAGACGTGCATCAGATCTTTATAGATTTCAAACAGGCTTATGATTCAATGAATCGTGCAACACTATGGAAGGCAATGATCGAGCTCAGCGTACCCAAGAAACTAACTGCAGTACATAACACAAATGTGTGTCAGCAATGTAAGTAACTCCTTTGCACAAGTTAGAATAGGGGGAAAATATCAAATGCTTTCTGCATAAATTCTGGACTGAGACAGGGAGATCCGTTGTCCCCATTGCTGTTTAACCTGGCCTTAGAATATTTATGTCATGCGAAAAATTTATCCAAAAATCAAACCAGACATAACTGCTCGGGGAGCAAAAAATCGTACTCGCCTTTGCCGATGACGTAGATGCAGTGGCACAATCAACATTAGAAGTTAAGGATATGTTCTCGAGCTTTGAAGAAGCTGCATTAAACATCAGTCTAAAAATAAATGAAGACAAAACAAAATACATGGTAGTCTCAAAACAAGAACGAGGAATAAGGCAAAACATTGCTATTCGCTGTGTGCAAGTGCTTGGAGGGGATACGAGAAACGATCGTGTGCGAATAGCGGAGAAATCTTGCAACTTTCTTAAATAAATCATTGTCAGTTGAAATTGTCAAATTGACGTATATTTCATATCTACTGTCAATGAAGAAGAAAAATTATATGTTGCTCCACAATATTAATATGATATGCAATTATTATATAAAAGTAAATTTAATTAATTGTATTTTGCTTGTAGTAGTGCATTTTAATAATTAAATTTATTAACTACATACAATTGTTTACCTTTTAATAACATAACCTTAATATTACTTTTTCTTCTTATAATTTTTTTGGGCTATGGCCTTGACAATTGTCCAGTAACTAGGACCAATATGATTGGCCAATATAATTAAAAATGCGAAAAATGTTGCCGAGCTATGAAATCAGGTGTCGCATTTCCGAACTTGCACGGTCCCAATAAACGATCACAACTTCGAAATGGTTAAAGATGTTAAATAGCTAGGAGCAACAATCACAAATGACAACAAAATAGACCGAAAAGTTGAAACGCAAATAATGGCAGGAAACAGATCTTTCTTTGCAATGCAACATCTAATGAAGTCAACACTTCTTTCACGAGGTGCAATAATTCAGTTATATAAGACCATAATATGACCAACAGTTGCATATGGAAGCGAAACATGGACGCCAACAAAAAGAGAAGTAAATAAATTATACAGGCCAACAAAAAAATTTTTTATAAAACTTTTCTTACGAATTTATGTGAATCATATGTGTTTTTTTGGCGCTAAAAAAAATCTGAAATTAGATTTTACGTATCACCCATAGTTTTCCCACAATATGACACTGATTTATTATACATTATAATAATCTGAAAAATACAAAATACCGAAATATATTAAAATGATACATTATTAGAAGAAAACCTTTTATCTAATTCTTATTTTGTAATAGTATAGGTCTGTGCAATCATTTCAGGAGTCAATACTTTTGTATTTTTTTTCTCTTTTTTATGTAAAACTTCTGAAGTAGCTTTTTCTCCTATGCGAGGCACTCTGTTGTTCCCGATGAAGTGACCAACAGTAATCACCCATCACATTGGTGTTTCAATGTTCCTGGTATCGTTTCTCGATCTCATTTTTCTTTTTCAGGGAAAAAGTCAAGATGGTTATGCAAAAGGTGGATTTTGAGGTTGATTTGACATCCCAAATCTTAAATCTTATCTAATATCTTAAAAACTTATCTAATAAATTAGCTAATATAAGGTTGTAGTTAGGGTCTTTCACATTACCTAAAAACTTGGTCAAAACTTTTTTGAATAAAATACAAGCTTCTTTTTCCTTAGTAGTCATCTTGGTTTCAAAGGTAATTATGCAATTTTAAATGTTAAATTGTGAAAGAATGGTGGGTGATACAGCATTTTTAACATGCTTTTCGGACTCAGCTCACTAAAATACATAAGATAGAGGTAATCTTATCAAAAAAGTTTTTTCATCGTTGGCCTGTGTTATTGCTGGTGTGGGAACGCAAAATCCTTCGAATGATATATTATGGCCCTTGCAGAGACAAACGAATGGAGGCGCAGATACAATATAACGAGTTAGAGTCTCTATTCGGAAAGGAAAATCTAGTCAGATATATAAAGGCCAATAGACTCAGATGGGCAAGGCATGTGATAAGCAGTAACGACAATCGCCTTATAAACAATGTGTTCTGGGAAAGGCCAGATGGAAGAAGGTTTGTAGGAAGGCCTAGAAAAAGGTGGAAATATGCAATCAAAGAACATCTGGAGAAAATGGGAGTGGGACAATGGGAATTAGTGGCACAGGACCGACAGACATGAAAGGCAATAGTAAACGTGGCAAGGACTCAAGAAGACCATTGATGATGATGATGGTCAACAGCAACGTAACTTTGTTTAACTCTACCAGTTGCTTGAAAGACTGTTCGCAGTTCCAATCAGTTACCATTTATAAGTTGTAGACGTCTGAGACTTCAGTGCAGCTTGGATCTGCGGCAATACATATTTTGGCTAAATTTCCATTCCTTCGTATTATGCCAGGGGTCATCCTTGTAGTTTCTTGTGCTTATCACCTAGTATATGCCTCTTGTCCAACTAGCTTTTGATTTTCCATGATTCTCATGTTCAGGAAATTTGTATCATTATTTACAGAAAGTATTTTGCGATTCTCTCATCAGTCATTTCATTTACATGTCTGTACCAGAGAAACTGCTTTCTTTCTAAAATATTTAACACTGTTCCTTCTATTTTCTTACAATTTTTAAAGTCTTTATTTCTTACTCTACCTCGTCTGGATATACACAGTGATCTTTTTCTTGCATCCATCCATCGAATCTATCGAATTTTCTTAGTAATGTACTAATTTTCTTTTTTTTTTTTTGATACCTGATTACTCCATCAAATATTTTTAAGATGTAGTATTACCTGTATTGCTCTTTTTGTAAGAGTTTGTTTTATAATTCCTGAGTTAATTATCTTATCATTTATACCAGTTTTCCAGAAGATTAACTAAATTTTCTTGTGAAAAAAATACATAAATACTTTGTTTTATCGATATTGATGTTCGATATTGTATCTTGAGTATTTTGCTTAATTTGTCTCTATCATAAACTTAATATTGTCTCTATCATTTGGAACTATGAACTGATTATTCACAAATTGGAGAGTATATTATAAGCAGGTATCTTTTAGCTTAACACCCATTCTATGTACTTTCCTCTTCAAACCTTTAAGGGTAGCTGATATAGAGTTTATAAATCGGTTGGAGAGATAAAGCAACCCTGTCAAGAAAACATTAGTAAGCAAACATGAGAGAATTAGTTTCTAAGTTAGAAGGTGTGGTATTAAAGTTATTGATGGGCAGAATCAAATACAGTAGAACCCAGATTATCCGTGCTCCTCAGGACCGGGCGTTGGCACGGATAATTGAAAAGCATGGATAATCCGAACATTTATTTTTTATTATAATACATAACATACATATATACATACATGTCAAATGATAGTGCACAACCGTTTGAAGGCAGTTTAAGTACAGCATTAAAAATATATCAAACAGCTTATACCACTGCTTATACATTATACAAGAATTGACGGATATATTATGAGAAGGAGATAAGCGTCTTTGGACTATAGACAATGGATTTTAAGAAGACCAAATCTCGGTGCTCCTGATTTCTTCGATTCATTGATTTTTTTTATTTTTTGTCTATATGTAGAATTTAAATTTTTTATTTTATTTGACTTCTTGAGTTTTAACACCAACAATATTTATTTCTTCTACAATCGATACATATGCTGCATCACGTTTTTGTTTATTTTTATACTCCAAAGATTTGAAATTTCATAAGCACGGGTGTGACTTATACAACTGAACTAAACTGTATTGTCCTATCTGAGTTCCATTTGTTAGCTATTTTTGAGAACCACAAATCACATTGACTAACTCAAGTCGTCTCCTCTGATGAACTGGTAATGTGCACAGTTACACAGCGAGTAGCGAGTGTTGTTTATACATACTGAGCAGATTGGCGAGTATACAATTGAAGGGTGGGAGGTCGAAGACTCGGCCTAGTAAATAGAACAAGATCCGAGTGACTGTCTCGCCATATGACTGGGTCGAGTGCTCGACCAAGTACTCGTTAGTATGTTTATACTAAACGAGCACTCGTCCGAAAACACTGTCTCGCTTCAATACTCGTTATGTGTAATCAAGGTTTTAGTGTGAATTTAGCACCTGGCAGAAGTACTTGGCGAAATATATGCATTGAATGTGTTAAAAGTATGTACAATTTCTATACAATACAGAAGATGAGCTATATTTTCAGAAACTAAGATTTTTACAAATAAGCATTAAAAGCGAGTTTTGTTCTTCCCATTTCTAATTGCAGAGTTTTGGTAACATGGTACCATTATCTAACATGTGCATAAGGGTATATTGTTATATACCTCAATATCCAACATATTGAAGGTTGTTTGTTGTTTCACAACATTTTGTAAACTATGAAAACATACTCTGCTTATTATCTGATACAGAAACAAATACATAGTAATAGTGGTCACTGAATAAAATGCAAATATGTAATGGACATACTAGACAGACCATATTGATATGACTGAAGTTATAAACAAATGCTTATTTTCAGAACAGTTAGCAGTTACAAATTCTATAACCAATTTCAATATTGAGATTGATTATAAGAAAAATATATTTGGTTCCATTTTCCTTCATTATGGAATCCAAGAATCTTTAAGAAATACTATAATATAGATTCAGATATATTCATATCTGAAAAATTGGTTATTGTGGTTAATGAGCAGTAAATAATATAACAAAGTAAATACTATAGTTTGTAGACCTGATTTCATTCAATAAATAGCAAACCACAAGAAAGAAATAAAGAATAGACAAGAACAGAAAATTTGAAAATACAAAAATAGTATTTATTATCAGAATCATGTAGACAACCACAAGGAAATTGAATGTTAAAATATTGCTCAATCATTAAACCAATATAAAGTATCCAAATTATACATAAGTAATTTAAATATTTATTACTTACTCTACAATTGCATTAATATTAGGATTTTGATCATATTCATCCTGGAATATTAAAAGAAAAAGAATTAGCAAATATTCATATAGAAAATTTTATAGTTTCTTGATTAATTATAAATGTAAACAATAGGCTATTATAAATCTAGATATTTAGCGAAATAGTAAAAACGTATGGTTTCTAATCAGTAGAAATCTTGGATATGACATTGAAAATTATACTGTATAAAAATCTCAAAATTCAAGTTTTTATACACAAAATTTATTGTTAACTTTGTGGCAGACAAAATAAATAAATATATTTTTTAATAATTAGTTCGTTTACCTCTTCAATTTCGATTGCATCGTCTGAATCATCTACTTCTACAGTTTCAACATCATGCAGTTCTAAATCGAATACTCCAGCCATTTTGACTACAAAACTTTGCTCTTACATCTAGAATTATAGCTTTCAAGCAATATTTTCCAAAATTGTTCACAATTGTTGCGAAATGTCTAAACAATTACAAGAATTTTTAAAATTTTCTGCTGGCACGACACCATAAAATAAGGTTATGTCTAAAACATTGTTGCCAACCGTGACGGGTATTAAATATCATAACAACAGGGTAACAACTTAACTGAAATTATTACTGAAATAATTTGGAATATTTTTATTTCCAGGCCAGACAAACAACTTGCGGAAATGTTATTCGATAGCAGAATAACTAAAATCGCTAAGAAATACTAATAATGATTGAATTTTCCTACAACTATGTTCATGATAGATTTATTTTGTATGACAGAGATTGATAGATTACTGAGTAAATAAAAAATAATTCATTCTGATTAAACCCCCGTATAATTTTTAATATGCGTATGTGTACAAAAATAAAATATAGAAAAATAAGTAAAAAAATTTATCAAATTTAGTTTAAATTTTAAGGTTAGGCAATATGAAATTAGATTAGGTGAATAGTGTTGTCTACATTTAGTTGAACTTTTTATGACAGGGGCGTATTAAAAAAATTTCAAAATTTTTAGTATATTTAATTATTTAGTAAATTAAAATATACCTATATATTTTTAACTATTTTTACTTTAAAACAATTTACTTTACAATACTAAAAACATAAAAAAAATCAAAAAAGTTTTATTTTTAAAATTTAATCTATGTGCTGTACGCAAACAACGTAGGTACAGCACATAGTCCTACATTACAATTTCTGTAGTAATACCTTGTTTCCTTCCTTATTCTCTTTCTGTAAATTAAACTCAAAATAAATATAACACAAGAAACATCTAGGTATCTAGGTACTACATGACATACACGAAAAAAAAAAATTAAACCTACAGTTACTGTTAAAAATAACCTAATAAATTCATTATGAACCAAAAATGGCTATTAAACGTTTGAACTAAAGTACAGTCACGGTTAAAAATAACATAATACATTCGTTATGAACCAAAAACTGACATAAAATGTTTGAATAGCGCTGTACTACGTTCGAACGTGTGAGGCACGGGCAAGTCCCGAATTTGCCGGCAAGCCGCCCCGTGTCAGACACGGGATCATGTATTAAGTGGTTAAGCATACTGTTATACAGATACAATTCTACTTCTTGTTTTTCGTTTTTTATTCGTTAACAACTTCTTAATTTGATCTATCTAAGCACATTCTCTTAGGACGCCCACGAATGCGATGAAAAGACAATATCGTCGGTATATTGCAAAAACTGACCAAGTCAAATTTTGTCAGTTTTGAGTTAACTTGACCAAGTCACTCAGAAAAGTTGTTAATTCTACCAGAAAAATTGACCAAGTCATTTAAATGCAATACAACTGTCAAACAAAACTCGCCTATAATGATTACGTGCATAAGACTATTTTGGTTACTTCCAAAACTGACCAAGTCAACTTAGTCACTTTTGGCTGTCAGTAGATTGCACCGTGTCCGTTAATTGTGTGCTGTTAGTTGATGGTTTGGAGCTGTTTACAATTTAAAAACCGTAAAATAGTAAAAAAAGGATGTCCAGCAGAGGAAAATATTTAATGTCCTTATGCGTTAATAGTGTTGAAGAGCATGTTACTGCTGAAACACACTTACGCCAAAAAGACTTTATTTTATCATGTGTTATAAGTCACTTGCCCAAAGTTCACAGAATTCGAACCGGCACAGTTACTAGAAAAGAATCTAGCCGCAAATACTATTTTAAGAAAAGTGCAGAAATTATTCAAGTATGCAAAAAAATTTTCTTAAAAACTCTGTGCATTAGTCATAGTCCAGTGGATCATGCTTTAAAAGTCAAAAATCCAAATGAGTTATTATTATGAAGGATAAAAGGGAAAGGCGTGCTCCTTACAATAAAACTCCAGATAAACTTGTACAGATAGTTAAGGAGCACATTGAGAGCTTTCCGACTATGGAATCACACTATTGTCGGAAAAGTTCAAATAGGTTATATTTGGATCCCAATTTGTCAATCAGCAAAATGTTTGAGCTTTATATCTGGAACAGTGCAAATAAGTCGAGATGAAGCTCATGTTAGTGAAGTCACTTATCGTAGTATATTTGGAAAACATTATAAGATGTCATTTTTTAATCCCAAGAAAGACCAGTGTGAAATTTGCAACCAGTACAAGAACAAAACTATTAATGAAGAAGATTATAAGCAACATCTACAAAGAAGGGATGAAGCAGCTGAGGCAAAAAAATCTTACAAACTTCGAGCAGCTGAAGAAAAAAAATTTTTACATTCGATTTACAAAGTAGATTGCAAATACCATCCTCGGATGTGACACAAATGTATTATTCTCTTAAATTGTGTGTTTACAACTTTACATTCTATGAAGCGGCACCTCCAAATATTGCACACTGTTATGCATGGACAGAGATTAATGGTCAAAGTGGCAGCTCCTAAATTAGAATAGCATTGATCAAGTGGATAAAAACTCTGCCAAAAGACATCACAGAGATCAGTTTATATTCTGACACCTGCAGCGGCCAAAATCGCAATCAGTTCATTGCCGCATTATTTTTGTATATTGTAACACATACCCACATTGAGATTTTGTAGCATAATTTTATGGAGAAATGACATTCGTACATGGAGGTAGACTCAATGCACAGTGCCATTGAGTCTCCCTAGCTCGTTCTACAAGACGCAACAAAAAGAGCAGTGCCTGCAGAGTTGAAGAATTACGGTATTCAGACTTTTTCGATCTTAAATCCTTAGCACAGGTGTTCTTAAAAATAGAGTCAAAGATGAAAGGGGAGACAAAGTATCATGGTTAAAATTAAAAGTAATGCGTTATGAGAAAAGTAAACCTGGCTGTATTTTTTATAAGTATAATTATAGTGATCCTAACTATAAGACTCTTAGAGTATGTGGCAAGGGAAGACCAGCTGTTATTCCAAAGAACATTCCAATGTTATACAATGAGCTATTGTCTATATCAGAGAAAAAGAAAAACAGCCTCCTTTGTAGAAACAAAATTGTTCCGCCAGAGCTCCATGAGTGGTATAAATCGATTCCAGTAGACAAAAAAAAGGTTTTAATACCGGAACCAGCTTCTTCCGAAAGCGGCGACACAGAAACTGATTAGATTTTAATTTTGTTTTATGTACTGACCATAGTTAATAAATATCATGTCCTAATAAGGTGTTGATTATATTTTTTGAGTCTGACCAAGTCAAATTTCTAATTTTTTTTTTAATAACAAAAAGTGACCAAGTACATTTTTTTTATAATTATTCAAAGTCCCCAATGTTTAAATATGGTGGTTAGAAACTAACGTTTTTAATACACAGGATATCAAAATTGCAGTCATATAAAGCTAATATCAGATTTGATGTAAAACTTTCAATTTCTCGAAAATAGTAATTTTTGACTTGGTCAGTTTTTGCAGTATGCCGACGATATATGGTCAGATTTAAGAACAATGGGGCTACCCACTGACCCAACTATCATGGACGGTTGTTCGAGATGGAAGAGAGTTGTGCAGTCAGCCAAGACCCACGCCGGGTTGTAGTGCTACCACAAGAAGAAGATTCCAGAGCATGCTTTCATCCATTTCTTCAGTGCCTCATTCAGCTAGGTTTAAAATGTGTTTAGAACAGACTGCAGCCTTAGAGACCTTAGAATTGGCTACGCTAAAATTCTCGGAGAATTGGTTGTTAATCTTTATTTTTGATTGAAGATCGTCATAGACTCGTTATATTGTTTTCACAAGTGTAATATTATAAGATTAGCTTTCCAGTACTTGCCATAGTCTACATATAGTATGGTATAGTTAGACCCAAACCCAGACATCCAAAGTGAAAGTTATCCTCCAACACCAAATTGTTCTATATGGTCCACATAATGTTCAGAAAAAAGTCACACCATTTTGAGCGTCGGGTTTGGGGGGGAGAGGGGGGAGAAATCGGTAAATTCGTAGTTTTTTAAGTTTTTCGTCAATATTTCTAAAACTAAGCGGTTTAGCATGAACAACCTTCTATACAAAATTATTATACATTAAATTTGAAATAAAAAAGGCCCTATGCATAACCCTTCTAAAATGAACGGTTCCAAAGTTACGGAGGTAGTATAGTATAATTGGTCCAAAAAAAGGCCTAACCCAGACATTAAAAGTAAAAGTTTTCCTTCAACACCAAATTGTTTTATGTGGTCCACATATTGTTCAGTAAAAAGTTACACCATTTTGAGCATCCGGTTTGGGGGGGAGATGGGGGAGAAGTCGGTAAATTAGTAGTTTTTTTAAGTTTTTCGTCAATATTTCTAAAACTATGCTTTAGCGTAAGAAATGTTCTATAAAAAAATGTTCTACATAAAATTCAAAACAAAAAAGGTTTTATACATAATTGTTATAAAATCAACGGTTCCAGAGTTACGGAGGGTGAAAAGTAGAGGTTTTCGATACTTTTTATATTTACCGATTTCTCCCCCCTCTCCCACTCAAACCCGACGCTCAAAATGGTGTGACTTTTTTCTGAACATTATGTGGACCATGTAGAACAATTTGGTGTTGGAGGATAACTTTCACTTTGGATGTCTGGGTTTTTGGTATAGTTACATCATAAATATTGCCCAAAAAATATAAAAAGTATCGAAAACCTCGACTTTTCACCCTCCGTAACTCTGGAACCGTTGATTTTATAACAATTATGTATAAACATTTTTTGTTTTAAATTACATGTAGAACATTTTTGTATACAACACTGTTTACGCTAAAGCATAATTTTAGAAATATTGACGAAAAACTTAAAAAAACTACTAATTTACCGGCTTCTCTCCCATCTCTCTCCCAAACCGGACGCTCAAAATGGTGTAACTTTTTACTGAACAATATGTGGACCATATAGAACATTTTGGTGTTGGAGGAAAACTTTTACTTTAAATGTTTGGGTTAGGCCTTTTTTTGGATCAGTTATACTATATTACCTCCGTAACTTTGGAACCATTCATTTTAGAAAGATTATGAATAGGGCCTTTTTTATTTCAAATTTAATGTAGAACAATTTTGTATAGAAGGTTGTTCATGCTAAACCGCATAGTTTTAGAAATATTGGCGAAAAACTTAAAAAACTACGAATTTACCGATTTCTCCCCCCTCTCCCCCCCAAACCCGACGCTCAAAATGGTGTGACTTTTTTCTGGACATTGTGTGGACCATATAGAACAATTTGGTGTTGAAGGATAACTTTCACTTTGGATGTCTGGGTTATGCCATCTTTTGGATCAACTATACTATACTAATAGGGATATTGTACCATAAGCTTTCGCCAAGTCCACAAATAATAGATGAGCTTATCTATCCCTAGCCGTTCTTTTTCATCTAGTTGGGTTAAAGTGTAGATGTGGTCGATGCAAGATCATCCAACTCGAAATCCTGCTTGCTGTTCCAGCTCAAGTGGTTCATATTCGTTTCCGACTAAGGTTTTCATAACTTTTCCGTAAAATCTACTGAGATTGCTTGTAACTGAGATGCAGCAGTAGTTTTGCAGGCTGCCTTAATATACAAGGTGTTTGGTAGGTCGATGGAAATTTTTAAGGGATAATAGGGAACGCCATTTGCAACATTTTTTGCTAATAATGTATCGCTCAAACTGTTAAGGTTTCCGAAATAAAGTTAAATTTGTCAATATTCGACAACCGTCTATTTCACGTTTAAAAATTATCTAGGCGTACTACCTCCCTGTTTTACGAATGGAATAAAAATGTAAACCTAAAACACTGACTCTTCGCATACAATTTCCATCAGCTATCGTCATTCTCCGAACGCATAACGAACAAAAAACAATCTACCTGCTATGCTAACAAACAATCTATCTGCTATGAAGTGTTTTATTTTGGTTTATAAACATGGTTATTGTATGCGTATGAAAGGTGCGTTTTACTGTTTTGACATCCGAATTGTGTTTGAAGTTGCATTAACAACGAAGGGTTTTTGCAATCCGAGCAAGTAATACGTAAAGGCGCGTTTTCACGGTACACTTTGGATGATCATCCCGGATGAATCATCCAAAGTGAAAAATAAATGAATCGTGTAAACTATTAATCATCGAAAATGATCATCCAAAATGAATATTGAACGAAGTTGAACCGAGTTCTACTTTTGTTCACTTTAGGGGATGCATCGCGGATGAATTATCCAAAGTGAACCATGTAAACATGCATTTGTTGCTGTGATTCATCGGCAGTGACTAGTGAACGGCGGCAACAGGTCCACGTGGTTGTTTATTGTCACATTTAAAGTGGGTAGTTGTTGTGTTTGTACGTTGTGTCTTGTTCTTAGATGGTTTTTTAACATGGCCTGATCTTTTGTAGACCATTCCTTTAACAAACACGTTGACGCCCCCATTTTGTAGCGTCGAATTATCCACAGCCTTACCCACCAACGTCGTTTTTTTCTAATCTTCTGTTTTTCAAGTACATGTCTAAGTTCATTTAAAAGATATTCACTTATTATGCCAATTCCAGCACGTACAACTTCAGTCGGTGTCATTTGTAAGTGAACAGACTAGTTCAGTCTTGGTGATCCATGTAAACGATAATTACTTTCATCGTCGTAATCACTTTGGATGATTCATCCGGGATGATCATCCAAAGTGTACCGTGAAAACGGGCCTTAAGGCATTTTGTATGTCAGGGAAGTATCTCGCTTAGATAATTATTTTTAAAAATAAAATAGACGAGCAGACTTATTTTCGAATATTGACAAATTTAACTTTATTTCGGAAACCTTAACAGTTTGAGCGATACATTATTAGCAAAAAAAATTGCAAATGGCGTCCCCTATTATCCCTTAAAAAATTTCCATCGACCTACCAAACACCCTGTACAACCCCTTTTTATGGATTTGGTGTACCTAATTCATCGTTTTTCCAGCTTTCAGGTATATTCTCTCCATTTAGGTATCTATTGGTAAAGGTTTATCATATTAACAAGAGTTAGTGTTAAATTTCTCAAAAGTTCAGCAGGAATTCGTTCTGGCCCATAGGCTCTGTTATTTTTTATGGCTTTTATAAATTTGGCAGTTAGGATGTCTCCGATATTTATTTCTGGTCCATGGATTTGGTATCTTCTGGGTGTTTGTTGCATATATTCAGGTCTGAACTCTTGCAGTTGTTTTTTGTAGTGACTTTTAATACATTGATGTTGATGGTTTGTATGTTTGATATATTTATGTCCTCCCTCCTTAGTTTTTGTATGAATTTCCAAGCCTCCAAAGACTTGCTTCCACATAAAAATGATTCCGTGATTATGGCAAGCTTTGCTTCTGCTGAACAACTCCAATTACTACTAAACGAAACAAACAGTTTCTGTGAAGAATATGGACTAAAAACGAATATAAAAAAGAACAAATACATGGTAATAACTATAAGAAAACAAACATACAAACAAGCATACATTTGGAAAATGTACCGATAGAAAGGTTGATAAATACAAATACCTAGGAACCTGGATTTCAGATAAAAATGATCAAACAACAGAAATAAGAACCAGGATAGAAATAGCAAGAAATGCGTTTGTAAAAATGAAAACAATTCTCTGCAACAAAGACCTTAAATTAGAACTGAGAGTAAGAGCTTTGAGACGCTACGTATTCTCGATACTGCAATATGGACTTGAAAGCTGGTCATTGAAGCAAGAACACATAAATAAGCGACAGTCATTTGAAATGTGGTGTTACAGAAGAATGCTTAGAATAGCATGGACACAGAAGAAAGCGAACACGGAAGTATTGCGAGAAATGGGCAAATAATGTGAAATACTAAACACAATAAAAATAAGAAAGTTACAATATCTGGGATAATTACAATATCTGGGACACGTAATGAGTGGACAGCGATGTGAAATGCTAAGAGTGATAATACAGGGAAAGATAAGAGGAAGAAGGAGAGTGTCATGGTTGAAGAATTTAAGGGGCTGGTTTAAATGCAGTTCTATAAAACTCTTCAGAGCACCGGTAGATAGATTAAAGATAGTGATGATGATATCCAACCTCCGATTGCACTTTAACCGTACTTCCTCGCATTTTCGTTCCCATGTTTGGTTTTTATGTCTTATAACCATTCTTTAAAAAAATCCTTGTTGATTGAGGTATGGGTTTTTGACGTTTACTTCTTGGAAAGTAAGCCATCTATGATAGGCTCGTTGCTTTATCCTTTTCTGTTGTTTATCTGTTCGTCAGTAGGTGCGATCTACTTTTCCCAAAGCTGCATAATATGCATATCTCTTTAGCGATTTTACTACGTGGGCATAAAGTAGGTATATTTGTGCCGTGGTTTACGTATTCACTAATAGTCTGGCCTGATTATCGGAGAATAGGCCATTTTTGGGAAAAGTTATTTACCAGCAATTTTATTGCTGGAATCGAATTATAAGATCCTATATATTAATAATATAGGTATGCAAAGTCCTCAGATAGTGTGCTACTTTTTTTATAAACAAAATGGCGCCCGAAAATCGTGTTTTTTTCAATTATTGCTCTATAACTCCGAAGATTTTAATTTTACAACAAAAAAACCCAAATAAAAATTCACCGTGACTAAATTTTGCATAGAGACGTGTTTTTCCCGATCCGATCCGATGAAAATTTTCCTCGGAAAATGCGGGTTTTCCCAACAAAATCTTTAATTTCAAATAAAGTTTTAGATAAGTATTTATCTACCAATATTTAAATAATTTGGTGACTTAAAATCCTTCTTGGTTTAGATTATAGTTCCAGAAGCTGATGAAGATTAAACGAATATTTTAGCAACAATTCAATTGTTAATTAATAATTTACGGTCGCAATAATAACCAAAATAATTACGATACACTGATCAATCTTTGAAATCTTATAAAGATGAGATGCCTATTTACCATTTTGTTGACAAAATATAAATTTTTTATTTTTTTGCATAATCTTTAAATGTTTAAAAAAAATAGTTATAAACAAATTAACGTTTCTCAGAAAGTTTTTATTATATTGTAATTTTAAAAAATAGCTAAAATGCGCATTTCAAATATCTTGAAAATGAATGCTTTAAAATTTTTTTGCAACCATTTGCAAAAATGTTATGAAACAGCAAAATAAACATACGATTACTAAGGTGTTTATAATTTTTTTAATTCTTTAAAAGCGTAGAAGTGAGTTTAAAGTACAAGCTAATTATTTACAAAAAATATCGATTATCAGTTTAATGGTTATATTTTAATTAAAGATCATAAATATATTTTTTTGTAATTTACACGCGCGAAAGTAGAATAATATAGCACTGCAGCTAAAATTTAAATTTTCACTCGGAGCGACGACCGGCCGCGCGAGACGTACACTTTTATAAATAATGTATGCTGCGTGTCAGTCGCTTCGAGTGAACATTTTAGCTCCGACTCTGTATCAGGCCTACTTTTGCGCTAAAAATTACAAAAAAAAGTATTTTTAATCTTTGATTAAAATATAACCATTGCACTAATTTTTGACACTCTTTGTGAGTAATTAGATTGTACCATAGACTCACTTTTAAGCTTTGAAACAATTAAAACAAATTATAAACAACGGAGAATTCGTATATTTACTTTGCTGTTTCATAACTTTTTTGCAAATGGTTGGAAAATTTTTTTAAAGCGTTCGTTTTCAAGACCTATGAAATACGCATTTTAAGTATTTTATAAAATTAGAATATAATAAATAATTTCTGAGAAATGTTAATTTTTTTATAACAATTTTTTTTAAACATTTAAAGATTATGCAAAAAAATGAAAATTTTATATTTTGTCGACAAAATATTAAATAGGCATCACACCTTTATAATCTTTCTAAGTTTGATCAATGTCTCATGATTATTTTGGTTGTTATTGCGACTGTAAATTGTTAATTAACAATTGAATTGTTGCTAAAATATTCGTTTCATTTTCACCGGCTTCTGAATTTATAATCTAAACCAAGAAAGCTTTTATTTCACCAAGCTATATAATTATTGATAAATAATTATTGGCTCAAAAAATTTATTTGAAAATTCGAGATTTTGTTGGGAAAACTCACATTTTCCGAGGAAAATTTTCGTCGGAGCAAATCGGAAAAACATGCTTCTATGTAGAATTAAATTGGGGTGAATTTTTATTTGAGTGTTTTTGGTGTAAAGTTAAAATCTTCGGAGTTATAGAGCAATAATTGAAAAAAAAATACGATTTGTCAGCGCCATTTTGTTTATAAAAAAAGTAGCACACTATCTGCGGACTTTGCATACCTATATTAATAATATATTATAGGATCTTATAATTCGATTCCAGCAATAAAATTGCTGGTAAATAACTTTTCCATGAATTTTGCTAATTAGCCCAGAGTATAACAAGTCTATGCATGGGCTAATTTATTCTGATATAATTTCCGTGTGCTGTCAGTTTTGTTTCTTACGTATAGCTCCCGGAGCGAACGCGCCAGTTACCCTTACGGGGGCCCTGCGTACGACCGACGGCAGCGTTTCTCATCGGCCATATTTTGTGATCTCCAGTAGCACTTGTCTATTATACAGTAGTATCTGATAGTTGGACTTTGTCTAGTGCCTTTTCTACACTGCGCGTCATAGAAAACGGGCACAATAAAAAATGGGTCATTTTTGATGTCGCGTATCTCCTTAACCTGTTGTCCGATTTAAGTGATTTTTTGAATATGTTATAGCCTTATTCTTTGTCAATATCCCTGTGGTAATATTTTTGCTAAACAGGTAAATTTTCATTGTACACCGGGTGTACGAATCAAACTGTGTTTTTTTCTCAAAGTTCGCAACACCCTATGGAATATTCTAGCCTTTATAAAATACTTAAATTAAATTCCGACCATAGCCTAAGGTTTTCTGAACATTCTGTTTTTTGTTAGTTAGTTATTGCGATTGTTCTGTTAGTTATTGCGAACTTTTTGACTTACAATCAAGAATTGTATATTCACTATTGGCGTGCATACGGGTAATATGACCGATCATATTAACCGTATGCACGTCAATGGTAAATATAAAATTCTTAATTGTATGTAAAAAAATGTGCAATAACTACGTCGTAAAACCCACCAAATTTCATTTGCATATCTCAACCGGTTTCAAAGCAATAAATAAATCGTCAGTTTGTAAGAAAAAAATTCAACATCTCGTATCTCGCAAACGAATCATTTGCGGACATACGATTATAAAGCAAACTGTCATTATTTTTAATGCAAAATTACCCCTTAAAGTTTGTCGCACTTGTTTAGAAACACCCTGTACTGAGAAAGAACATGGCTAATCGTTAAAGTACCTAACTTTTGTATTATCCAACATAAGCGAATGAATAAAAAAACAGATTGTTGAAAAAACCTGAGGCTATAGGTGGGTTTTAATTTCAGTATTTTATAAATGCTAGGATATTCCACAGGGTGTTGCGAACTTTGAGAAAAAAACACAGTTTGATTCGTACACCCGGTATACAATGAAAATTTACCTGTTTAGCAAAAATATTATTACAGGGATATTGACAAAGAATAAGGCTATAAGATATTCAAAAAATCACTTAAATCGGACAACAGGTTTAGGAGATACGCAACCTCAAAAATTACCCATTTTTTAGGGTGCCCGTTTTCTATGACGCGCAGTTTACATCAACAAATTACATGTAAGACGGTTCGTTGTATTTTACAGATTTCTCAACTATTTTTATGATTTCAAAAAGCACATCGTTACAAGTTCTTCTGTTTCTGAATCTTTCTTGTTTATCTAATATATTCAGTACACATTTTTGATAACTTATCTTATAGCTTTTGTAAGAAGTTTCACAATGAAGCTCAACATATTTAGTTCTCTATAATTGCTGAAGTATTCGTCCTAATCGTGTGGCTTTATTAAACATGATTAACTGTTGCATTATACTGGAAGTGCTTAATATTTTATGAGCTTTTTTGCTACTTATTCCATATTTCTCTGGAGCCTCTCTATTTTTGAAGTTATACTTCTTTACGCGCGATATAAGGGTGAATTTTAATAGGATTAAAACCTTTGATCCCGGCGTAGTCGCATTACAACTTTGTTCTGATTGGATGTTCAAATGACATGACAAAAATTATCCAATATGGCAGCTGTGGCACAGCTGTGGGACTGTGGTTTGGTTATGTATGGTTGTTGCGTTTTAAAATTTGTAGGAAGAGAAACAACAAACAAAAAGTTAGTTAATGGTTATACTGCCTTTTTAAATAGTTTTCATATTATATTTTTGGACTTATTAACATAGAAGAGATGATTGTTGCATGCCAATGTGAAATCCCATCAAACTGTGACTAGTATGAGTGCCACAAAATTACTGATAAAAACCTATTAGCTCGAAGGCGTAGAGAACTGTGGATAACAACAATTAACCGGGACGATCTACGATCTCGCTTATTCGAAGCTAAAGAATCTTACACTGGTAAGTGTTTTAAAAATAGTTGATCAAATTTTGTTATGATATTTGAACACAGCCACTTTGCACGATGCAAGTGATTGCGAAATTTATTAGTCGTTATACGGGCTCTGATTGGGTGTTGAAATGATCTGTCAATAGTAGATAATTGTTCAATATGAAGGTAAACAAATGTATAATATATTAGTTTTATTGTTGTGAGGACAGAAACAAAAAAGTTTATAATTGTAGTGATTTTTATATAGTTTTTAAAGCAACAGGTACGTAATAATTGTAAATGTATCATAGGTACCTATGTACCTATTTGAACCTACCAAAATACATAGTATGTAATACTTTTATTTACATAATTTGATTACCGTCAAAATTTCTATCAATATTCACCTAATATATTGTTTTCTTACTCTATGTTTTGTTGTATTTTTTCAATTCTAAATCATTTCAATTCAAAATCAAAATAATTTGATTTACATAATTCAAAAATGTCAAAAGTTTAATCCGTTTAGTTAGTCGATCTTCGCACATAATGACACACTGTCTCCGTGGCGAAGCGTTTAATGCGAGTGAACCCCAATACAACGCCAATACCAGCCGCGCTGGTAAGTTGGTTCGAATCCCAATAGAAACTTTTATTTTTTTATTTTTTTTATACATTTTATGATTGTAAGTATATTTTATATTTATTATATAATTTTATTTTCAGAAAATACGTATTTAGTTAAAAAAATTTCCGACAATTAATGTTCAGAAATCATTTGTGGCATTTTTAATGTGTTTGTGTGTGTTTTATTCTTTTATTATTTTAATTTTTGGCACTGTTTTAATAAAAATGTTTGAGAAGTAGTAAGTGTAAGTATAAATTAGTTTAATATTTAAATAAAATATAAATAAAAAGTATATTAATTTCGTTTATAATCATATAATCATATAATAGAAGTATAATTTCTTACGTGCGTACAAAGTACACACAAATTCTTTTTTTAGTTCCAGTAGAGCTTCTTCCTTTGCTTTATGTTATGTGCGTTAATTCATTTGATGTTATCTTCAGTGTCTAGAGTTAGAGCGAGACAAATGAAGATGAGTGATTTGTTGCGTGATAGGAAGATTCCAATGAAACTGAAAGACAAATTCTATAAAACTCCCATAATAACAGATAATGCCATAAACAGATGAGTGGAGTAAAAAATGATCAAAGTAAATATTTTATTATGGAAAGGCATAAGAAAGCTATAATAATAAAATAAACTATTTTTACTTTATAATGAAATTAATTTCTAAATTACTGTGTGAAATCTTCATGTTTGTTTTATTATATCATTTTTTAGTATTTTCTTGTTGTAGGTAGGTACCTATTTTGTATTATTACCGACGCCGACGTTAAAATATCGGGAAGCAATTTAACATGAATATTTACTATAAATAACAATTATTCTAAGTCACGACTGTGGCATCATCCATTACAATTGATGAATTTTTTACGGTATAAATTACAGAGAGAAAAATTATATAAACTCCTATCAGTTAAATTATCTTAACTGTTTTTTAAATCCGGATATAGTACACGCGTAATTGTATATTTATTTGAGAAAAAACAAAATCCAATGGTAGCTGCTAAAAACTACATTTATTATTCATCTTTACTGGTTTTAATTATTAAGATATTGTGGTAGGTATGACTTGTCTCTAATTACGAAATATGCAGTATGCCCCCTATCCTAATTACTACTATGAATCTACAGGATTTAAAAACAATGTTATGAAGGAAGCGGATCAAAATATAGGCAATGAAAAGCATAAACAAAGAAAACCTTGAATAACAAACAAACTACATCAACTGACGTCAACTGATTGAAGAGACAAAAAAATTAAGTCATTGGACTATGTAAACCTAAACGTTGATTAGTGATTACCGACAAATAAATCAATGAAATGAAAATAGATTCCTAAAAATAAAATAAGTATCTGAACAATATTTCGAAGATCGAAGATCTATTTGGTTAACATACAAATAGACAAGGATTAAAATAGTATTATTTTCCTAACAAGTGCAGAAAGTCATACTTTTCCGAACGCGACTGCAGTTTGCCGAACGACGCGAAGCGGGAGTTCGGCAAGCAGTCGAGTGCGGAAAAGAGACTTTCTGCAAGAGTTAGGAACAATATTTTTCTATGAGTCTTTAAAAAATGACCAAATCTTAACAAATTAATTTAATTAATATGAAAATACATACACAAATGAATTCTTTGACAAGGTTGTCAAAACCAAACTTTTAATATAATTAGTTAGCATGACGACGATCTTGGTTTCCATGACGGTGATTCAAAACGACTGTTATTGTCTACCGATTTGACTTTCGAATATTATGTCAAAATAATTTTATTTCATCGAATTGTCGCGTTAATTTCATTAAAACAGGAACACAATAAGATACATTTGAAATAAAATAGTAAATAATATCTAAATATTATGGGCTATTCCACGAACATACGCCTGTTTTGGATTACTTCGACAACGAATATTTTACTGTGCAACATAAGAAGCACGAAAGTAAATGGCGCTAATAATTATTCCAATAAACAACAATGTAATTTGCAATTTACTTTCGTTCTTCTTATTTTGCACAGTAAAATATTCGTTGTCGAAGTAATCCAAAACAGGCGTATGTTCGTGGAATAGGGTATAGTTTATTGCATGTATTATAATTATTTTAAGGCCATATTAAAATATCTAAACGCGTGCGGAAAAGTAAAACGCGTGCGGAAAAGTAAAACTTTCTAAACTAAAACGCGTGCGCGAAAGTTGACATTTTTGCACGCTCGTAGAAAAACTTCACACTATAGGTACCTATGGTAGGGGAGCCCAAGCGGGGATTTTTGCAGTTACTCGAGCGCACCAGATTATCATATGGGGAGAAACCTGGTACCTTGCAGATGTACGATGTACCACTACCATATATTGGCTCTTAACACAAAGAAGTTCGTTAAGGGGGGCAGGGGGGCCCGAAAAAAAATCTATCCTTAAAAATACTTGAAATTATCAGATTAAGATAAGGTAAGTTAAGTACATGCAAAAGAGTGTATATTTCAAAAATCTGACGATTTGAGCGGGGCGTAAGAAAATGGGTGATTCAAAAAATTTCACAAAAAAAAGCGAATATTTTGCGAAATGAACGTCAGATCGAAAAACTAAAAAATACTTCTTCAATATTTTTCAAAAATCTATCGGATGGTACTAAACGTGACCCCCCCTCCCCCACGTAGAGCGGTGGGGGTTAAATTTAAAATTATAAATACAAACCCCACGATATTTCGCAAAATGAACATCAGATCGAAAAACTGCAAAATACACTTTCAAATTTTTTTTGAAAAATCTATCGAATTATACCAAACCCGACCCCTTACGGAGATGGGGTAGGGGATTACTTTAAAATCTTAAATGGGATCCCAATTTTTTATTGCAGATTTGGATTCTTTACGTAAAAATAAGCAACTTTTATTCGAGACATTTTTTCGAATTATGGATAGATGGAGCTATAATCGGAAAAAACGATTGTTGGAAATAGAAAATTAAATTAAAAATGGGAAGTCCTCCACTTTATGAAAGTCCTCCACTTTATGAAAAACTTAACTGAACTTTTGTTGGTTTTAGTTCCTACTCTTCACAACCCAATAGGTTTCCATAACGGTCGAGTAACTGCAAATTTAGCATACTTTCCTCCCCTACTGTAATCTCTCCTATAATGGAATGTATCTAATGTAAGTGAATCTTCTAATTGATCATAGAAAGCTTTTCTTTCATTATTGGAAATTTTCTACGTAAATATACATTATACATATATCTACTGTTTTCGGATAATGTTTTTTACTGTTCTATAACAAAATAGGAAATGGTTGAATGCTCGAATATATGCATTTTAGGAAAATAAAAGGCAGATATCGAGCACTGAATTCACTAAATCTTGACCAAGTATATGTACTTTCGCTCATAGAGGATCATCAGGGGCATTTTGTTATATTAGGAAGATATCTTGGAATGTAGTAGACATTTGTTAGCCAAATTAATGGAAAAAAAATTAATATATAACATATAACAAATACTGGACAAACAGGTTAAAGTTAAATGGCGGTAATAAATTACATATTCGAAGATGGAGGTACATTGTACCTCCACCCATAGTACCGGCATTTAATTTTAATCTGTTTGTCCTTTGTCCAGGTCCAGAATATAGAAGTTTAAATAAAATAGAAGCAGAACAATGGACCGCCTATATAGAAGAACTATATAAAGAAGATACTATATAGGGTGAGGCAGATAAAGGGCCTATTAGAAATATCTCGAGAACTAAAGGCAACAAAATCATGAAAATTGGAATGAAGGGGTTTTGAAGAGAGATCTATTTAATGAAAATATTTTCATCTATTTCCTACTTCCGGTTATACCGGAAGTTGCTTATAACTTTGTTTTTTTAAATGGAACACCCTGTATATTTTTACATTTTTTTTCTCGATGTCTCCTTTCTTAATATATGAGATTTTATATTATTGTACAGGGTAGTTTAAAAGATAATTACGTGTTTTTATTAATTTCGTAGCAACTTTCACACCCTGTAGAATTATAGTACTTTGACATCAAAAACTCTATTTACGTTCAAATGATTTCTAATATAGTCTACTATTGTTAAACATTATTAATATATATTGAATTTTAGTATACAGGGTTGGTCAAAACACGGAATGAATATTTTCTGAGTTTTCTTAAATAGCACACCCTGTATTTTAGTATTGTAATGAAATGATATTTTATCGTACTTTTTATTTTATAAGCATTCCCTATACCTAACTGCTTTAATTTGTGAGTTATTGGTGATTCAAGCCAAACATTAATTGCAACAAAAAATAGGTGAAATTTTATTAAGTTAGCCTTGAAAATATTCAGTCACAAATAATTTTTCGGAAATAAATACATATTAATCTAGACTGATCGTTAAAATTCCAAATAATGGTTGAGCTATCAAAATACTTACATAGTTAAGATTGTTGGTGCGATTAACAATTAAGCACAAATTAAAGCTTAAAGCAGTTAGGTATAAGGAATGCTTAAGAAATAAAAAAGTAACATAAATATCATTTCATTACAATACTAAAATTTTAAGAAAACTCAGGTTTACTCATTCCGAGTTTCGACCAACCCTGTATACTAAAATTCAACAATTGGCTATACTAATAATTTCTGACAATAGTAGACTATATTAAAAATCATTTGAACATAATTAAAGTTTTTGATGTCAAATTACTCCAATTCTACAGGGTGTGAAAGTTGCTACGAAATTAATAAAAAAAACGTAATTATCTTTTAAACTACCCTGTACAACAATACAAAAACTGATATTTTAAGAAGGAAGACTTCGAGTAGAATCCAAATATGTAAAAATATACAGGGTGTTTCATTTAAAAAATTGAAGTTATAAGCAACTTCCGGTATAACTGGAAGTAGCAAATAGATGAAAATATTTTCATTAAATAGATCACTCTTCAAAACTCCTTCATGCCAATTTTTATGAGTCTGTTGCTTTTAGTTCTCGAGATATTTCTAATAGGCCCTTTATCTGCCTCACCCTGTATAATACCTGAAGAAGAGGAAGAAACAGGAAATAAAGACGAATCCAACATAGACACAGAACTAAAAACTACAAAAGTAGAAATAAGGAATAACGTACGTAAATTAAAAAACAGAAAAGCACCAGGACCCGATGAGATAGAAAATGAACTCCTGAAATACGGAGGAGAAACCTTAATAGAAAACATAGAGATCCTCTTTCAAGAAATAATATGTAGCCAGCGTGTACCAGACCAGTGGAGGACGAGTATAACAATACCTATACACAAGAGAGGAAACAGCAAAGACCCTAGCAACTACCGTACCATCATCTTGCTGAGCACAACTCTTAAACTCTTCACAAAAATACTTGCCAATAAAATAAATGAAGAATACACAATTACTGAGGAACAACAAGGTTTTCGGAAAAATAGGTACACAATAGACGCCATATTCATAGTCAGACAAATTGCTGAGAAAGCACTGGAATATAATAAACCTGCATTTATGTGCTTTATAGATCTAGGCCTTCTACACAGCCTTCTAAGCCTTCTAAGCTAAGGCCTTCGATTGTGTAAGATTGGAAGATGTGCTAAGATTGCTAAAGGAGAAAAATCAACCCAAAAAGGGACATTAAAGACATTAATACGAAGAACAAAACCAGAATAAAAGTCGAGAATGAACTAACATCAGAAGTAGAAATCAACTCGGGAATCAGACAAGGGGATAGCTTGAGCCCATTGCTTTTTAATTTAGTCATGGACAAAATCATAGAAAACATTAAGGTACTGGAAAAGGATATAAGATGGCGGAAAAACAAATAAAAATCCTGTTATGCTGACGACGCAATCTTAATCTCCGATAACGATGATAACCTACAGCGAATGGCACAAACTTTCAATACAGTGGCGAAGAACTACAACATGAAAATATCAACAGCCAAGACAAAATCCCTGGTAGTGTCAAGGGAACCTATAAGATGCAAATTAGTAATTAACAACGAACTAATTGAACAAGTCTCGAGATTCCAATATCTGGGAATCGAAATATGTAGTTATGGAGATGTTAAAGAGAGCGTCCGAAAGCAAGCAAATACAGCCAATTATGTGTCAGGATGTCTGAGGGATGTCATCTGGAGAAACAAAGATATGAGGCTGGAAGGGAAAATACGCATATACAAGTCATGTGTAAGACCGATCATGACGTACGCGATGGAAACAAGATGTGACACAGCAGAAACCAAGAGGATACTGAGAACATCAGAAATGAGAACGTTGAGGCCAATAACTGGGAAAACACCGAGAGACAGAATACCGAACGACAGAATAAGAGATCTCTGTAGCATACAAGATATAGTGCGGTGTTGAAGACAGAGACGACGAGAGTGGAATCAGCATGTGACAAGAATGGACAGCGAGAGAATAGCCCGTATAGCCAGGGATTCGAAGCCAACAGGCAAGAGACCAATAGGAAGGCCCTTTAAAAGATGGCGAGATTGCTGACAGTCAACATCACAGCTACGAATACAACCTCAAAATCGGTAAGGAACAGGCCAAGAGGCTTATTATAAGAAGAAGAAGAAGAAGAAGAATAAGAAGAAGAAGAAGAAGAAGAATAAGAAAAAGAATTCTTATATATATAAGATATAAGTATCTGTTATATGTTAAAACCAGGAGATCTTCCTAATATGACATGTCCCTGATGATGCTCTAAAAGCGAAAATATACTTGGGCAAGATTTAATGAATTCAATGCTCGATATCTGTCTTTTATTTCTCTAAAATGTTCTATAATAAACAAAGAGAACCAACTTTAATTTTATTTGAAGGGCTGGGAAACTAATTATTAGTATCCATATATCCGAATTTTTTTAATTGTTTGCATAATGTAACCTTTTATTATGTGATTAACATTTGTAACAACCTTTTTATACAATGTACGCCCATGATCACGAACCATGCAAAAATTAAATGGTTGAAGGTGCAGCATCTCATTCATTGCTTATTTATGTTTAAGTATTCGCTACTACATCATCAAGTTAGTTCGTTATCAAGATTTCTTACAATTTGTTGAGATGCTAACTTTGTATCAGGTAAGGTGTCTATTTTTATTAATATAAGTGGGTGTTAATAACTTGTTGAGCAATATATTTTTTTAACTGCATGTTAATTATAACTTGTGAATACATAATTAATTTGCAAAGATATATTTTAGCATTATATTTCTACTTTTTTTGTTAAGCTAGATATCCGATCCAACCCAATCCAGTATGCAGATATGCAGTCAGCAATATACATAACTCATACAAGTATTTTCTTCCTTTATTATACGTTTTTTATTTGATTTTTTTTATTCAATTGATATTTGGCTTTCCTTCGAATTATCTGTGATTATTTCATTTATAGAGATTCTGACCAATAGAAACCTACAAAAATAAAAATTTTAGCGATTCTTTTTTAACGATTTTTGTTTACAATCGTGTAGTAAGATTTTTCATCGCGTGTTTAATTCTGCTCAATCAGATTAGCATTATATTGGGAATAAATTTTAAGTATTTTGTTTCTGTTTATTTTTTTTTTTCATTGGAGTTATATGACTACGGGAACTTCAAGGCTCATTCGCCGATACACCAATTTTGTTCATTTAGTTTACAATATATTAAGTAGGTATAGCAAAATATATTGTCTTCTTCTTCCTTCTTGTATGTAGGCTTTAAAGCCTGTTTCTTCTTCAACATTGGCCTCCTAAATTGTTTAAATTATCGCACCATATTTTTCTTGGTCTGCCAATACTTCTTCGTCCATTTGGTGACTTATCTCGTGCTATTCGTACTATCATATCCTCTGCCATTCTACTAATCTGTTCGTTCCACTTCTGCATCCATTTATGTCTTCTACTTTGCACGATCTTCTTATGTTTTCGCTTCTCTCCCTATCCAACAGACTTTTCCCTGATATTCGTCGAAGTATTTTCATCTCTGCTGTTTCTAGTAGTCGTCTCGTTTTCAGGGCCGCCCAGAGCCAGGCCGGGCCCCGGGGATGAGACCCGGCCGCCCCCCCCCCCAAACCCAGTTGAACGAAAATTCCCAAAAATCTGATAACTCATAAACGGGATATGTAATAGTGAACACTCATGCTATTGGCACAGGAAGGAAGAAAATTAAAACAGTTTTAACAATTAAACTTTGTTTTTAATTATTTACAATAGAACTGTTAGTTACAACATAACTTTTCTTGCTTTCATATCCGCAAAGTTTTGGATCACGTGGTCGAAATCAAGAGTTTTTGCAAGTTTCGACTCTATGCTTAACAGTCCCAAATCAGATAATCGTTGTTGACCCATAGTAGATCTTAAACAATTCTTAATTCGGCTCAAAACACTAAATGATCTCTCGGCCTGAGCAACGGATACTGGTAGGCAACAGAATATGCGAAGAGCAATGCACACATTGGGGAAAAGATTTGTCACATTAAGGGACACGAGCTTGTTCAAAAGTTTTGCTGGTTTCAGCGACGTATCTGAGATGTTTGATTTACTAACAGTTTTCAAGTAAATCATTTTATCAACTAGATCCCTGCTTACATCTGAATTGTACTCTTCGGCGAATCTTACACAACTTTCTGAGATCGTATTCTCGTCCATTTCGTTATACTTCCATAAAAATGAAAATTTCATTTCGATTTCTCTCAGTGCTGTGAACCTCGTTTTCAGGTTGGCCACCAAAACATCAATTATTGTGTAAAAAACTTCTGTTTTGAAGCGTTCTTCCGGGGATAAATTTAACATTACATATTCTGTAGCTGTTTCATCGTGAAAAGTCTTCCTCTTTCTCGCACGGGAAGTGGAGAGTTCCGGTTCGATACCATAAGCATTTGCAACATGTTTGCATTCAGACAATATCTTGTCCCAGTTATTTCTTAAGGCACTTAAATCATCAATTAGGCTCTCTATATTACTACTCTCAACATCCAAAGTAGCGTCCATAGTTTGAAGTAGTTGACTTCTGTAGTTGATGGATACCAACACTTTCACCCAAATTGACGCCATGAGGATGCACTTGAAGGTGTTAAGATATTCTAAAACCCCATTGATTGTGGCTCTCGTTTCAACAGTTACGTTAAGATTCAACAATGATGAAACTGCCTCAATGATTTTGCCTATGTGTGCCGCTATTGGTTTCACACATTCTACTCTAGCACTCCACCTCGTATCAGACAATGAGTGCAGTGAAGATCCTACTATCTCTTTCAGAAGCTCCCATCTTTTCGGGCTGCAACTGAATAAATTGTACAGATTCTGAACAACACCAAAGAAAGTCTGTGCTTCAGTACAACTCTCAGCAGCGCATACTCCACATAAGTTCAAACTGTGGCATCCACATGGTGAGTAAACAGCCAGAGGGTTTGATTTTAAAATATGAGCCTGAACACCCTTATACTTGCCACTCATATTACTGCCGTTATCGAATCCCTGTCCTTATAATAATAATATTCATTATAATAATTTCATAATTAAAACCGCAAGCAAATTCAATCTGTTGTAAAATATTTTAATAAAAGGAATTTTTTTAAATTTGCTAACGGCCGGGCCCGGGCCCCCTTGGGCCCCGGGCCCCGGGGATTTTGCCCCCCCTGCCCCCCCTCTGGTCGGGCCTGCTCGTTTTAGATGTGTCAGGTCTTGTCTCCGCCGTGTATGTCAATATAGGTCTAATTGCCGCTTTATAGATTCTTGCTTTTGTGTCTTGTCTTAGGTGTTTGTTCTTCCAGGTTGTGTCAGTAAGAGATCCCGCCGCTTTGCTTGCTTTTAAGCTTTGTTGTCGTACTTCCTCTTCAACGTCTCCGTAACTGGTTACATAATATATTCCCAGATATCTAAACCTTGCTTCCTGCTTTATTATTTTCCCATTAATTTCGATTTTACATCGTAGTGGGTATTTAGATGTTGTCATACATTTGGTTTTTTCTGCTGATATTATCATATTGTATTTCTTAGCTGTTGTATTGAGTATGTGTGCTAATCTTTGGAGGTTAAAAAAGATTACAAAAATTTTTTTCGAATGTCACACGATAGTAAGAAGTAAGAATAAATAAGAAAATAGTGCTCCAGTTTGTTTCTCAAACTCGTTGCCATTCGGCAATAGTCACGTAAGCCCTGCGGGCTATTGTGTCTATTGCCAGGCAACAGGTTTTGGAAAAATTAAAATTTTGGCAAATCAAGAAAAATTTCCCAGACATCTGTTGTTTTTATACAACTATCCAAATGTTCTCTGTAGTTTACTCCGGACATCTGAGATTTTTACACAACTGAATGTGTCAGATGGATAAAGAAACTACTATTTTATGAGAAGAATACAAAAAGTCGAATTTGTCAAAAATGGACATATGTGTTGTTTTTCAAATAAATGCTTCAATTATATTCTCTGAGGGTCCGTTTCGAAAACCTAGGACTCTTCCGGGGTCCGGATTTAATGCTACCTGATTCTGGTTGTCTTTTTTTTTCTGCACCCATAGTGTTCAAAAATAATGCATTTACATTTTGAATTTTGGTAATAGCTGACCTTAAATAGCTTTGTTTACTTTACAACTGCAGTTCTGTACAGGGTTATTCACTATATTTTGACCCCCCTGTAAACTATTTTATTTACAGAATTGGAAAAAATGTAAAGTACAAAAGTTATTCGATTTTTAAATTATGGTTTTTTGACATATATATCGTACTAGTGACGTCATCCATTTGGGCGTGATGACGTAATCGACTATTTTTTTAAATAGGAATAGGGGTCGAGTTCAAGCTCATTTGAAAGGCTGTTCAATTCCTTATTCAGTAATATAAACATTAATATGATTAATTACACAGGGTGTCCAAAAAGTTTAAGAATTAAATTAATTGACACAAAAAGAAGAATGTATGTAATTTATTTAATTTAAAATACATTTTACTACTGTTAGAAAACAGAAATAAAAGTTTATTGCACACATAAACATTGATTTTTGCTTAAAATCAATGTTCAAACTGCCAAGAGGCAGGTGGGTGATGGCAGCTTGAACATTGAATTTAAGTGAAAAGTAATGTTTATTTGTTCAATAAACATTTATTTCTGTTTCCTGACAGAAGTAGAATGTAATTTGAATTAAATAAATTAAATATTTATTTAAATGTACTTAAAATAAATTACATACACTCTTCTTTTTGTGTCAATTAATTTAATTTAAATTTTTTTTATGAATACTTCATTAGAGCCGACGTCCGGTGCACCTGAAAAGTCCTCGAAACTCCAGAAGACGACGTGCCTTAACAGTGACCCTAGGTGCCAGGTGCTTCGGGGGTCGGTTTTGATGGCGTATTCGTATTCAGCTACCCCAAAAACTGTGTAATCTGTTTATGCATGCAGATAGATTATTAGGGTGTTTTTGGGGTCGCTGGCCAAAAATACGCCATTAGAACTGACCAGGACCACCTGGTGCCCATGGTTACTGCTAAGTAACGTCGTCTACTGGAGTTTCGAGAGTTTTTAAGCATCCGGTGCACTGGACGTCGGTTCTAATGGAGTATTCTTGTTCAGCTACCCCCCAAAACCCCCCTTATAATCTGTTTGTATTAATTTAGTGACAAAAACTCTCGAATCTCCAGACGACGTACGTTAACAGCCACACATACATGTTTGTTGGAAACTTTATAAATCCGAAAACTGTTTTCATTAAATTCACAGCTAGCTGAAAAGTTCTCATACTTAACATGTAGAGAGAAAATGAATAGAAAAAAGGCACATGAAAATTTTACATAACAGTTTACTAAAACTCCAAATGAAATATTATAATAGTATAACATACAGGGCCCCCGTAAGAGCTACAGGCGCCTGTGTGCAAAAAATATTTTGGAGCCCCTGAAATCATTTTGGATCATGTTTTTTTATTTATTTTTTTGAGGGTAGGTACGTAGGTAAATGCTTGAAAAAAAGTAAAAACTGAACTTTTGAAATACTATTCATAGTCCATTCACCCACGGTCAAATATTGCAAAAACCTACGAATTGTAAAGAACCGCTTTGATTGACATGAAATTCGGTATACAATACACATAGCTAACATGCCAAAGAAAAAAGTGCAATTGTGCTGATGTGTGCTTTTGCCCTGGATGTGAGTTTCACCCCTTCTCGGCGGCGAAAAAACATATCTACGTTCAAAAAAGTCCGGAATTGGATAAAACTACTAATTTTAAGCAACTTTTGTTCTATAATAGAGTTCTTTCACTAATACTTTTCAAGTTATTTGCTAGTAAATATGTTCATTTTTCAACAACAAAAAACAGGGTTTTAGACGGGTTTTAGCAAATAACTCAAAAAGTAAGTATTTTATCGAAAAAAATATTCTTTGGTTATTCTAAAGTAAATGGTAAAGCGGTAACTATTATTTTCATTTGGGATGCTAATTAGGGAGTGAGTTTTACGATTTTTTTTTATTTGGCAAAAAAATAAGGGGCCTTTATTTTGAACGTAATTTACTTACTTTTGATGTTTGAAATTTTTTTAAAAACAAAATTTAAGCTTTTTTTAAACACTTTAAAGCAGTTGTAATCCCGTTTTTCACTTTTTTGTAAGCTATATTAATTTTTGCTTAGATCATTTTGTTCGATAAAATATTTACCTACTTTTTGAGTTATTTGCGAAAAACTGTCTAAAACAGGATTTTTTGTTAAGGAATGAACATATTCACTTGTAAATAACTCGTACAAATATACGCGCAAATAAAGTATTGACTTTGAAACTGTGAACTAACTCTATAGAGCCAAAGTTGCTTAGGAAGTGAATTTATCCAATTCCGAACATATTTTGTACCTTTATTTTTTCATCTCCGAGAAGGAGTGAAACTTACCCCCAGGGCAAAATGCAGACATCGACACAATACACTTTTTTCTTTAACGTGTTAGCTATGTGTATGCCAAATTTCATGTCAATACGAGCGGTCCTTTAAAACTCACATCAAAAACCGTGAGTAAAGGGACTATTATTTGTATATTAAAATATCAAAATTAAACAAACAGAATAAAATCATAATAAAATAAATTAAAATGCCTGACTTCTGACATTTTCTCGCACATGGAACTGGCAGTAACTGGATGATGTACTAATAAAATTTCGTGTGGATGTATACCTTCTTCTTCTTTACGTGCCGTGTCCGTATTCAGACGTTGGTCGTTATCATGTTTACAAGTCCGTAAAACCTTTCTGTATCGGCTGCTGCGCGAAATACTGTGGTTTTACACATGTTTTTATTTACAATTTTATTTACAATTTACACAAATTTTTCTACTGTGGTTCTACACCATTGTCTAATATTACGCAACCATCAAAGTTTCTTTCGACAAATCCTTCTCTTTCCCTCCACTTTTCCTTGTATTATAAGGCGAAGTAGATGGTATTTAGGTCCTCTAATTATATGGCCACAGTATTCTCTTTTTCTCCTCTTTTTCTCCTATTTATACCTAATCCTGTTTAATTTCTCAATTTTTATTTTAAAATTAATTTTTGTTTTTTTTTCAAATTTTTTTGCAATTTTTGACCCCGGGTTTTGGCGCCCCTAAAGGATGGCGCCCGTGTGCATTGCACACTTTGCACTTATGGTAGCGGGGGCCCTGATAACATAATAAGGCGAAATCTCTTTACAAAATTATCAGTGAGAAAAATGACATTTTTATTACGTACAACGTGTCTGAAGTTTGGATTGAGGTTAGTTAGTGCAACTGATGCTCATTAGGGAGTTGAGATGTTCATCTGTTAGTGTTAGCTGAGATCTGTACCGACTTTTAATAAAGTGCATTCTTGAAAAAGCGGCTTCGCACACATAAGTTGAGCCAAACACAGTAGGGGAAGGTGAGGTAAAATGGGGTACTTAACGTTTGAGGCTGTATAACACCGAAACTATGTATTGGAGGCTACTCATATTTTGGCACAGTGAAAACTCATTATTTTTGTATCAAAAGCACAAAAAAAGATTTTTTTTATAAATGTATAAAAAAGTTATATGAAAAAATTTGACACCAATACAATTTCCCATTTTACCCCCCACTGTGTGGGTAAAACGGGATACACCGTGGGGGTAAAATGGGATAGGATTTTTCTGTTATTTTAATTAATTTTCTCTTTTTTTTAAGTTTAATTTTTTTATTTTTATGCAAAATACAACAACTTAAACTCAAAAATTCGAAAGGAACGAAAAAGAGCAATTAACTAAATAAGAAATAACGATGGGTTAAACCCAAAAAGACCCAATATTAATAGGAATAATAATACAGAACATTTTTCTTAAATATTAATAGGAATAATAGTACCGAACATTATGCTTAAATATTAATAAGAATAATAATACCGAACATTTTTCTTAACTTAATCATATCTGCAATATTCGCAAATAAATACATCATCATCGCTGTCAGCTCCTGCACAAGCATCATGTCCCCATTTTTTACAATTGCAGCATTGTATCCAGCCTTCTCCTTTTTTGTCTGAAGAATATCTATTGTTGCAATAGAAGCATTCCTCATCTGCACTACTGTCACTTTCATCTTCAGGTTGTATGATTTTAACTTTCTTGGAAGTATTTTCTATTTTTGCGGTTTTCTGCTTTAGTGACTTAATCTTGGTCTGTGAGTTAACATTTTTAACATTAACTTTTGCTTTTCTGGTAGCTAGAGATGTCTCCAATTCTTCTTTATAAGGGGTGCTTGTTAATATGACAGTTTTACCTTTATTTTTACTCTGTTGCTTAATTTGTTTTTGCGGTGCTTTTGGATAGGGACCAACTTGTTCCGGAGAAAAAAGACCTAAACCAGTGCTTGTTGAGGGCATGTCCATAAGCAAATCTTTAGAAGATTCATTATTTTGTCTTTCTGGAGTAACTTGTTCTTCGACAGGCTGGTCATTTTTGGATTGACTTTTTTCGGGGCTGGATATGTTTTCTTCAATATTTGGCTCATGATCAGTAGGCAAAGCTGCAGCGAACATCTCTTCTGTAAAAACAGTACGATTCAGTGGGAAAATTCTTATTTTTTGGAAACCATTAATGGCATTTAATGGAGTAGATGCTCGTAGGTAAGCTTTTCCAAATAGGTGAGGCACCTCTGAGTAGTAGGCTGATAGTGAGGCAAAGCTGCAGCGAACATCTCTTCTGTAAAAACAGTACGATTCAGTGGGAAAATTCCTGTTTTTTGGAAACCAATAATGGCATTTAATGGAGTAGATGCTCGTAGGTAAGCTTTTCCAAATAGGTGAGGCACCTCTGAGATAGTTACACATCGCCCTGGATGATTTCTCAGCCACACTTCTATTTCTTGCGTATAAAATGTACTTAACGGATACATTAAGGAAACATCCATGGGCTGCATCCTATGGCTCGTATGAGGAGGCAGGCCAATTATTGTCACTTCATTTTTACGTGCTTTATCAATAATAGCAATATTTTGTGTATGGGTTTTATGGCCATACAAAAGATTAAGAGAGATGGGTTTTCTTTTGATGATTGAGTGTGATGAAGAAAATCGTCAAACCATTGTTCAAACAAGTTAAGCTGCATCCAACCAGATTTATCAGTAACGACTAAGGTTTCTGGCGGTGCACCCTCTGAGAACTGCGGCTTCATACGAACTCTGGGAATTATGATCATAGGAGGAACAAATATTCCACTGGCACTCATGCAGATTACAGCAGTAGAAAGCTCCCTTCGTTCTGCAGATGTTAGGGTGCCGACCTGTTTTCTACCCTTGACAGCAATCACTTTTGATGGACGACCTTGAACTGTTGTAATCCCGGTTTCGTTAACGTTAAAAATACGGGAGGGTTGAAAGTTCATTTTTTCTTGAAGAGGCTCCAATATGTCAAAAAATGATGAAACTGCTTCCTTGTTAAAACTTCGAGCACGTGCAGCTGATGTTCCTTCAGGCAAACGGAGCGAAAGTTTATGCCGTTTCAAAAAAGTGCGAAGCCATTCCCACCCAGCCAACTTGGTGTTTTTGTTGAAATGATGTTTGATGTTGTTTTTCTCTGCCATCTGATATGCCAAGCTACGGATGGAACGAGTTGTAAGACCGAACATCATAGTTTCCATATTCTTTGCATATGTTACCAATCGCTGCTCCAACTCTAGAGAAAATGTAGGCAGTCGGCTCCCAAGTAATTTAGAATGACCTGTTGCGGATTTATTTCTTCCTTTGAACCTTCTTTCCAATGTTGATTTTGGAACTCCATATTTTTTGGATGCTTTTAGAAATCCACAAGTTCCTTTTTCTAATGCTTCCAGAGCGCTGGCCATAGATTTTTCAGACCATTGTTGACGCTCAGTTTTTCGTTGTTAATTTCTAGGCATCTGAAACAAAAACAATTCTTCTAAGTTTATTCTTATATTACCCTAAACAAGCTTGAATATTTTTTGCTTTTAAAAGTCTTTTATTTTTTAAAAAATTATGATTTTGATGTAACTATAGAATTTTCACATAAGGGGTAAAACGGGATATCCCATTTTACCCCACCCGGTTATTTCCCGTTTTACCCCACATGCTGTTTAAAAATAACTTACCTTGTATGCTCAATATGAGTTGGTTCACTCAAAAAACTTATTCACATTATGCGCAGGGCACTACACATCATCTGAGTTCAAAAATTATTTCAAAAACTTGTTTAAAACAAAAGTTACAGCTTAAGACGTGGGACCCTACCCGAAAATTACATCAGGCACCTGTCAAAACACATATTTTGGTCTGAGCACGAGGTCGGGTGTTTGTAGTTTGAACTAAGCCAAGCCGCATTAGACGAATGTTTTAAGTATTTTTCACCGCGGTTGACGTCATTGGTAGGCCACTAGAGGCACTATCCCGTTTTACCCAAGTATCCCATTTACCCTCACCTTCCCCTACACAATTTCACTGTCAAATATTTTCAAAATTGCCGAACACTATGTTCTGAATTTAGTGGGGGTCCGCACAAAACTAGCCTACTGTCTGGATGCGGACGCGGACCATAGTCCGCCATTTGGTGACCCCTGTTCTAGATCATAATCATTCTGTTAATGACCACTTTCAAACTGTCCATGTTCAAAATAAAATTAAACTATCTTTTTTAGAATCTATGAAAATTATTAAATTAAAAAATACAGATATAATAATTAAGTATGCCTTCCTTATGTGTGTCCATTTATTTCTGTTCGCTGTTTTTTGCATCCATTCGTCACCAGCCATTCTGTTGATGTCATCAGTCCATCTGATTTGAGGTCTGCTGTCTTACTTGCGCTTGGTCGCCATTCCAGAATTTGCTTTGTCCAACGGTTGCCTTCCATTCTTCCTATATGTCTTGCCCAGTTCCATTTTAATATGGCACTCTTCTGGATCACATCTGTTACTTTTGATCGTCTTCTTATCTCTACATTGGATTTGCGATCACTGAGCTTAATGTTGAGCATTTTTCGTTCTTAGATCTCTGAGTCACTGTGTTAAAAAAAAGCTGAACAAGTTAACCTCTACAGGGTTGAAACCATCCCAAGCCAGTCAAGAATTGAAAATTCGGAATCTCTACTTAGTTTAGTATAAAAACATGTGCCACTCTCTTATTTTTCGAAAAACTGAACAAATCATCCCATATAGAGTTGAAACCACACCGAAGGCAGCCAATAATTTAAAATTCGGGGATTTATATTGGGCGTCACTATTTTAGAATGACGCCAAATACGATTTTAGTCCCGTCAAAATTCCATACCGAGCAATAAGAAGTATTCACTTCAAAAATACAAAATTTTACAAGACGCATCGTTGTTTTTTTGTTTGGGTTTATATGACTGTGGACACTAAATCCTAATACCAAGTGAGTTGACCACCATGTTTATTATTGTCGAACAAGGCGCATTAAAAAAATAAATAAAAATAAAAAATAGGAATTAGCATTCTATTTTATTATAGCTTAATTATAAAGCCAGATCGATTAAATTAATACTACTGACCTTATCCAATAATCTAATAATAAAGTTGAAACTTATGGCTTATACCTTGACCTGTGCTTCTAAGATGACAAATCTAAAAAAAACAACAAAGTAAAAAATCACTATGACTAAATCCCTAAAAATAACTACATCCAATAAAACAATAAGTACCTATCCTATCTTTTATGTTACATTCTATTATTTTAATGCTGTAATGCAGTAGTAATTATTTTAAATTATTCTAAGTCGTTTTCTCGCTAGAATAATAATAGTCCAGGGTAATAAGGATTTTCTCGGGACACTCAAAGATCCAGATAGCTGACTACTTTTTTAGTTATTGTAGACCTATAGGAAGAAAACCTACCTGTTTCCTGCCTAGAGTTCGCGTCCGTTTTTTAATTATTAACAATTTAGTGCAAAAATCGCGATTTTTTCGATTTTTTGCACTCCATTCAAAAACTAAATAGTTGACATAAAATTACAAAATTCCGTTTTTAACATTGAAAAACCTTCAAAATACCGATTTTTGAAAGTTAAAAAGTTAATTTGTTGCTACGCAAACTGCAAAATAAGTGAAAATCGTTATTTGTTAATAACTTTTACTAAAACTACCTTAGAACTTTAGTGTTTCACCCAAAGTTGGATATTGGAATACTTAACAAACCCTCAAAATTTGAGACTGATCCATTAATTAGTTTAAGAGTTATTCTATTTGTTTATCCCAGAGACCTTTATTTTGCAATAAGATAAGACAGAAAATAATGAAGATAGAGCAAGTATGAGTATGCCAAATAAAAGTAGAAAAGTGATAGTATCAAAATGTATCAAAAAAAAGATAAAAAAATGATTAACATAGTCAAAAATCCTAAGGCCAAATTTTTAAAATTTTGTAGTTTATAAACATTTAGAATAACTTTAAAAATGTTGTCCATAGAAACAATCTTTTTATATATTCGAAAAGATAGTATTCTAACACGAATTTTCAAATAAAAAAATTTAGACTGGGCTCATTTGGGACAAAGTTATTCATATGTTTTTTTTAATTCACAGCTAATTTGTTTATAATAATTAAGGAATCTCATTAATGCCATTTTAAAGAAGGGGATTTGTATTTTTTCTTAAAAAAGTTGCACAAACATTATACATTCACAGCACCCTCTACGATTTTTCAAAAATGTAGTGCAAACGACTACTAGGGGGAACCTACAAATCCAGCGAGTTAAAATACCGAAAAAGCAATTTCAAACGAATATAATTTGCTGTATCTCCGGATCAACTCAATGGATTTTGATCTTTGTTTTTTTTAATTGGTATGTACAGTCCCTGGCCAAATTATTAGATGCACTATAAGATTTTTTATAAAAAATGTTGATTATGAGGTGATACTAAGTAGGTCTTTTGTATGTACCAGACACAATGTATGTTGTTTGGTTGTCCATTTAATTGTCTATATTTTATCACAAATAAAACATTGTTAATGAACCAATTGACTCTTGAAAGAAAACAGAAATAACGACAATTAAATGTTAATATTTTGGTTGAGCCGCCTTTAGCCGCTATTTTTATTTATTTAGTGTATGGCAATTTGATACACAACATTATCACACATATGTTATAGTCTACTAACATCTAATGTATTAATATATTCAATCGACGCTGGTGTTGCAGAGGCGAAGTCCAGAGGATCTCCATCATACTTTCTCCGAGGGCATTCGGCAATCATATGCTGGATGGTCTGTTTCTCGGCGCCGCAGTCGCACTCAGCAGAGGTTCTCATTTTCCATTTATAAAGGGAATCTGCGCAGACTCCATGACCCGTTCTTATCCTGTTAAGAGTTGACCATGATTTTCGGGGGAGGTCAAAACCTGGTGGAGTTTCTGTGATGCATGGTGTGTTTCTCATTATTAGGTTCGGTCTGTCGCTCTGCATGTTCTTCCACTGGGAGTTCATTTGGAAATTGTTGGAACTCAAGTTTATTGCATCTCTAGTCGGAGGTTTTCTGGAGCGCAATTGATGTGAGTTAGCGTCGGCGACATATGTGTGTATAGGTAACTGCGGGTTGTTAAGCAGCTTTTGGAATTCTCTAAGCAGAGCATGCTGACGACGAAGGTTAGGTGGAGGTATGTGGCTCAGTAGTGGAAGCCACTCCACAGGTGTAGACTTGATCGTTCCAGATATGAGACGCATGGCGACATTGAGCTGAGTATCTATAATTTTTGTGTGAACGCTGTTCAGCCAAACAGGGGAGCAGTATTCAGCTGCGGAGTATACGAGTCCAAGGGCTGAACACCGAAGTGTACTTGCTGTTGAGCCCCATGTAGTCCCGCAAAGCTTCTGTATGATGTTGTTACGGGTTCTCAGCTTTGCCGCGGTGTTCTCAAGATGTTTCTTAAAGGAGAGTGTTCTGTCCAGGGTGACGCCGAGGTACTTGGGATTATAGTTGTGCGTGAGCAGTTGGTTATCAATGTACACTTTAAGTTTTGTGTGGGCCATATTGTTCAGGTCAAAACAGCTAACCTCGGTTTTTTTGGGGTTAGGTTTAAGTCTCCATTGTTTAAAGTACTTAACCAGTCGTTCCAGATCTTCCGTTAGGATTGCCTCGGAGTTTTGCATTAAGGAGTTTTGAGCTGCAAGTGCCCAGTCGTCTGCATATCCAAATTTTTTAGATCTGGTAGGGGGCATATCAGCTATATACATACTAAATAGCAGCGGTGCAAGTACGGAGCCCTGGGGGAGGCCGTTGTTAAGCGTTCTCTGTTTGCTCATTGTAGTTCCCATGGTTACACGAGAGTTTCTACTGCTCAGCATAGTATTTATGAGTCGGGCGGTTGCTTTGCAGGGGATTATTTTCAGGAGCTTATAGATGAGGCCATCTTTCCAAACCGTGTCATATGCAGCCGATAAATCGATGAATGCCACAGACGTCTTCAGTTTTCTTTGGTAACCTGCCTCTATGTAGGTAGTTATAGAGAGCACTTGGTCAGTGGTGCTTCGTTGAGGCCTGAATCCTGCTTGTTCAATTGGTATTTTTTGAAGTAGCTTTGGGCCGATTCTGTTCAGGACCAGTCTTTCGAGGAGCTTGTAAGCTGAACTGAGTAAAGCGATGGGGCGGTAACTCGCTGGGTTGTCTGTTGGTTTTCCAGGTTTTAGAATGGCTATGATTTTTGTTTGTTTAAAGATGTTTGGTAGGTTACCTGTTTTGAGTATATCTGTATAGAATTTAGACAACCAGGTTTTTGCAAATTTCCCACAATGGCTCAGGAATTCGAGAGGTATACCATCTGTACCAGGAGCTTTGTTAGATTTAATGTCTTTGATGGCGTTTGAGACTTCTTCTGGAGTGAACGGTGCGGAGTACTCTGTATCTGATGGACAGGCAGCTTTTAGATGTTTAAGCTCCCTTTTTATAGTAGTGGTAAACTTTTTATCACATGCTCCTCTGGAGGTGGCAACTATATGTGCCGCTATTTAGCCGCTATTATTTATTTATTTAGTATATTTAGTATATTTAGCCGCTATTAGAGCTTTACTTCTGCGCAGGAGAGAGTTCAGGTTTCCATTGATAGTATGCCGCGCAGAATTAAAGCTCTAATAGCGGCTAAAGGTGGCTCATTCAAAATATTAACATTTAATTGTCGTTATTTCTGTTTTCTTTCAAGAATCAATTATTGGTTAATTAATAATGATGTTTTCTTTCTTTCTTGAACTGCAAACAATTCTTGAAAAAATTTTTTTTTTACAAAAATCTATTTTTTAATCATAATGATCATAGTATTATTAATGATCACAGAAACAGTTAAAGTACACTTTAATAAATAAATTATTTTTATTAGATAATTATTTATTGAAGATAATTTATTTATTAAAGTATACCTTAACTTTTTCTATGATTAATAGGGATAGTGTGATTAAAATCATGAATTTTTGTGAAAAAAATATTTTTTCAAAAATTGTTTAGACAAATTAGACTGTTTATTAATTAATAAATGTCTAGACAAATTACATATTTGTAATGTATAGAAAAATTACATACAAACTAAAAAAGAACGATCAAAATATATTCAGTAGATCCCGAGATATAGAAAATGATAGTAGTTTTAAGTTGCTTTTTTTAGTTTTTGAACTCGTGCATTTGTCGGCTCCCAGCTCCCCCTTCACTACCACGACTAGTCACCAGTTAAACTACATTTTTAAAAATTCGTGTAAAATACCAGCTGTTATCTACTTTCATTTGGCATACTCGGAATTGCCCTATCTTCATTATTTTCTGTCTTATGTTATTGCAAAATAAAGGTCTCTGGGATAAACAATTAGAATAACTCTTAAACTGATTAATGGTTCGGTCTCAAATTTTGAGGGTTTGTTAAGTACCCCAATACCCAACTTTGGGTGAAACACTAAAGTTCTAAGGTAGTTTTATTAAAAGTTATTAACAAATAACTTAAATCTTGTAATTTTATGTCAACTATTTAGCTTTTGAAAGCTATCGAAAAAATCGAGATTTTGGCACTAAATTGTTAATAATTAAAAAACGGACGCGAACTCTAGGCAGGAAACAGGTAGATTTTCATCCTATAGGAAAACAATGCGAAGTTTTAAATTCCATAAAAATCAGGAAGTTGGAGTACTTGGGGCACATCATGAGAGGTGAAAAATACGAACTATTAAGGAATATAATGCAGGGCAAAATCAAAGGCAGAAGAAGCGTAGGAAGACGTAAAATCTCGTGGCTACGCAATCTCCGTGAATGGTTTGGATGCAGCTCAATTGAACTGTTCCGGCGCGTAACCAACAAAATTATAATTGCCAGAATGAGTTCCAATCTCCGATAGGAGTGGAACTTTAAGAAGAAGAAGAGGTATACAATAACTAGAAAAGTAGTCAGCTACCTGGAGCTTTGAGTGTACCGAACATGGTCTATTTCTAGCTTATTACTCTGGTCTATAATACTATGATAATACTATGATGAGGCATAACGAAAACTCCGGTCATTGCCGGTCCAAAGCCCGGATGAGAAAGGATGAGGGTGAATCTTTAGTGATGGGTCTTGGTGGCAGGAACTATACCAAGTGACCAAATACCAAGCAGCGCCGTAGTTGACACAAGTAAATTCATCTTTATGTACCATATCCTTTCAGAACGTTTGTTACCATCATTCTTCTTGATGTGTCTAGCCGTGACGAATGTTAACGGTCATCATGGCAATCTCTATCTTATCTGCAGCAACAAAAGCGGCACAGATGCTGTATTGAACCAGGTTCTGAGGTTCTTTAACCAGGATGCTCTTCTTCCTGGACCTTGCTTCCCAAATATTTTTCCTTGCAGGATTGCTTGTAGGAGGGCATATCTGGATTCACTGCGCATAATGTGTCCAAAGTATTCCAACTTTCGAGATTTGATGGTGGTTAGTACCTATTGGTTCTTCCCCATTCTTCTAAGGACCTCCTCATTTGTGACCCGGTCAGTCCACGAGATTTTAAGAATTCTCCGATATAGCCACATGTCAAATCCTTCCAATTTTCGGCACATATCTTCGTTCAAGGTCAATGATTCAACACCATAAAAAAGGACAGAGAAGACGTAGCATCGCAGCATTCTTACATTTATATCAAGAGAAAAGTTTTGGCTCTTGAAAAAGGCCCCCATACGTGAAGGTGGAACTAGCTTTTCCGTTGCGCGCTTTTATCTCTTGATTGTTGGTCCATTCTTCATTTATTATGGTGCCGAGGTAGTTGTAGTGCCTCACTCTTTCTACAGGAGTTTGGTTGATGTAGAGTTGACCTTCTGTTATCTATTTCCTGCCAATGATCATAAGCTTTGTCTTCTTTACGTTTATGTTGAAAGATATACAGCGTGTCTACTTGAGTTGGAAACATATGGGAAACTTTTTTATTATTAATTTTACGAAAAAAAGTTATTCTTTATAAAAAGTTCTGCATGCCCCAAAACCTAAGATTCAATCATCAGATATCAAATTTTCTGAATATTATACGAGGTATGTCAAAAAATATGAATTTCGGTCAAGGGTAAAGTACCTTTATTTCTCTCAATATCGAAAATTCTTATGATAAAAAGTTGTTTGGAATTAAAAACTAAGATCAAATATGCAATTACATGCTTCTTATTGAAAAAAAAATTTTTTTCTCAAATTTAAGGATACCCAACATTGTTTTTAATTATTACAAATATGATAACTCGTTTATTATTCATTTTACGAAAAAAAGTTATTCTTCGTAAAAAGCTTTGCATGGTCTAAAATCTAAGACACAACCATGATATATCAACTTTTATTAATTTTATACCAGGTGTGTCAAAAAATATGAAATTCGCTCAATATTATAGCACCTTTATATTTCACAGTATTTCAATTAGAAGGATGTAATTGCATATTGACACATAGTTTTTAGTTCTAAATAACTTTTTTAATAACTGTTTTCAATATTGTGAAAAATAAAGGTACTTTACTCTTGAGTGAAATTCATATTTTTTGACATAACTCGTATAAAATTAATAAAATGTGATATCTGTTGGTTGCATCTTCGGCCTTATGACCTACAGAGCTTTTTATAAAGAATACCTTTTTTTCGTAAAAGTAATAATAAAAGAGTTATCGTATGTGTAATGAATCAAAACGAAGTTGTATCAATAAATTTGAGAAAAATTTGGAAAATATTTTTTTCCAATTAGAAGCATGTAATTGCATATTTGAGCTTAGTTTTTATTTCCAAACAACTTTTCAGAATAAGAATTTTCGATATTGAGAGAAATAAAGGTACTTTACTCTTGAACAAAGTTAATATTTTTTGACATACCTCGTATAATATTCAGAAAATTTAATATCTGATGATTGAATCTTAGGTTTTGGGGCATGCAGAACTTTTTATAAAGAATAACGTTTTTTCGTAAAATTAATAATAAAAAAGTTTCCCATATGTTTCCAACTCAAGTAGACACGCTGTATAACACAGGCCTACAGAAAAAAAAATTGTTTTGGTGCCGTGAATCTTTAAGCTGATTTTTACTATATTAGTAGCGATAAATGGAAATATGGATTCCGTTTTTTTGTATCAGCTCTAGTTTTATGGATATGGCACATTCCAAAATTAGTAGTTTTAATATGAGAGATAATGAAGAATATGCTATTCAAAGGAATATACATTGTTAATTAAACTTCTTCCTTAGTATATTTGTTGTTCTCACCAGTGGCGTAACTAGTCTGACCTGCGCCTCAATGCAAGTATTCCTCGTGCGCCCCTATTCCAAGACTTATTCTTCACCTCCCCCCACCCCGTCTTTTATTTCCGTTCATTTTGTTGACACTAAAACGCACAAATAAACGGTCCACTTATTTCAATTGTATAACAAATACACCGACAAAATTTGTTTTGTATTTTTATGTAACAAATAAAGCTTACTGAACCTTACGATCTTACAACAAGGACTGACACATGACAGGGACACGTTGTCCTAGTTACTAAAATAATACTAAAATAATTTACCTGAATATCTTTGTAGCTAACAACGATAAATAAACAAAAGCAGTTGTGATGAGAAAGCCATAAACACAGATGTGCATCGTCGCGCCGAGGACAAAAGATAACGATAATAGTAAACAAAAGAGTCACCAACATTCTGTTGTGACTGAACGGAATAAAATACCACGAATATTTTTTTTACATTTTTTATTTTCGGGAAGATACAGGGAGTTTTGCTTGAACATATTTTTTTGCTCAAATTTTTCCAGAATATCAGTTTTTTGCGCCCCCTAAGGCCTGCGCCCCAATGCACCGCATTGGTTGCATTGGCGTTAGTTACGCCACTGGTTCTCACTGTATTCTGCCTTATTTATGCAAGAAATGATACTTTAATGTCATTACATTACTATTTTATAAGGAAATAAAACAGCTTGAGAAGTATTTTTAAACTTTTAAAACTCCTCCATATTAAGTTAGGCCTAATGAAGCAATTCGTTAAGGCACTTGATTCTAATGCTTTGCCTACATAGGAAGGAAGCTGCCCCAGGTAAGTACGGAAAAACTCCAAGCTGGAATCTTTGATATACCACAGATCTGACTTCTTACAAAGGATCTGGCTTTTGTGTGGTCAATTAATGCGGTAGAGAAAAAAGCTTGGCTTTCATTTGTGGACATTATGAAAAATTTTCTAGGAAATCTCAAAAGTAAAACTATGCCGAGCTGGTAAACCGTTTGCTGAATAACTTCCAATTACTTGGATATAATATGAGCATCAAAGTATAATATCTTCACGGCCACCTGGACCGTTTCCCTGAAAACTCAAGTGACACAAGTGAGGTACAAAATGAGAGATTTCACCAAGACATAAAAACCATGGAGGACCGCTACCAAGGAAGATGGGACACCCATATGATGGCAGATTTTTGAAGAGAGACTGTTTAAAAGTTCATTCTAGAAAATCACGCAAGCGAAGCTTTCGTTGCGTCAAGTTTTTTTTCTATTTTGTTAGTTTTTTCTCAAAACTAATTGTATATCTGTTTCATTGTACAAAGAGTTTTATTGTATCTAGTTAAATGGCTTAAAATATATGTATTTTATAATTGTGTGATTTTCATTTCAATTTGGTATATCCATACGAAAACAAACAAATGAAATAGAGAATGCGGAAAAATCCCCTTACGAACAATTCACACATCCACTACTTCGGGCTGGGAAATATCTTCAGACACATTCCAATCAAAAAACAACATTCGAGACCTAGACATAGCAGGAACGTAAATCTACGCCCAACCTGACAATGCCATTCTCAAGTTTTAATTCCCTAATTACTTTAGAGTAAGTAAGATAATGTTTATGAAAAAACAAAAGATGTAGATCTTTGAAACACACTCAGTGATCAAAAGATCCACAGGTACTGGTTTGGACGACCACTCGTACGAAAACAAACAAATGAAATAGAGAATGCGGAAAAATCCCCTTACGAACTATTCACACATCCACTACTTCGGGCTGGGAAAAATTTTTTGAATAGAATCGAAGATCCAAACACCAGCTCTTAGAAATGTGTTTCGCCCTCTTCAACCTCTATGGGCTCATCGGTGAAGATGAGAGGTTGAATATCTTCAGACACATTCCAATCAAAAAACAACATTCGAGACCTAGACATAGCAGGAACGTAAATCTACGCCCAACCTGACAATGCCATTCTCAAGTTTTAATTCCCTAATTACTTTAGAGTAAGTAAGATAATGTTTATGAAAAAACAAAAGATGTAGATCTTTGAAACACACTCAGTGATCAAAAGATCCACAGGTACTGGTTTGGACGACCACTCGTACGAAAACAAACAAATGAAATAGAGAATGCGGAAAAATCCCCTTACGAACAATTCACACATCCACTACTTCGGGCTGGGAAAAATTTTTTGAATAGAATCGAAGATCCAAACACCAGCTCTTAGAAATGTGTTTCGCCCTCTTCAACCTCTATGGGCTCATCGGTGAAGATGAGAGGTTGAATATCTTCAGACACATTCCAATCAAAAAACAACATTCGAGACCTAGACATAGCAGGAACGTAAATCTACGCCCAACCTGACAATGCCATTCTCAAGTTTTAATTCCCTAATTACTTTAGAGTAAGTAAGATAATGTTTATGAAAAAACAAAAGATGTAGATCTTTGAAACACACTCAGTGATCAAAAGATCCACAGGTACTGGTTTGGACGACCACTCGTACGAAAACAAACAAATGAAATAGAGAATGCGGAAAAATCCCCTTACGAACAATTCACACATCCACTACTTCGGGCTGGGAAAAATTTTTTGAATAGAATCGAAGATCCAAACACCAGCTCTTAGAAATGTGTTTCGCCCTCTTCAACCTCTATGGGCTCATCGGTGAAGATGAGAGGTTGAATATCTTCAGATACATTCCAATCAAAAAACAACATTCGAGACCTAGACATAGCAGGAACGTAAATCTACGCCCAACCTGACAATGCCATTCTCAAGTTTTAATTCCCTAATTACTTTAGAGTAAGTAAGATAATGTTTATGAAAAAACAAAAGATGTAGATCTTTGAAACACACTCAGTGATCAAAAGATCCACAGGTACTGGTTTGGACGACCACTCGTACGAAAACAAACAAATGTTGTTTTTTGATTGGAATGTGTCTGAAGATATTCAACCTCTCATCTTCACCGATGAGCCCATAGAGGTTGAAGAGGGCGAAACACATTTCTAAGAGCTGGTGTTTGGATCTTCGATTCTATTCAAAAAATTTTTCCCAGCCCGAAGTAGTGGATGTGTGAATTGTTCGTAAGGGGATTTTTCCGCATTCTCTATTTCATTTGTTTGTTTTCGTACGAGTGGTCGTCCAAACCAGTACCTGTGGATCTTTTGATCACTGAGTGTGTTTCAAAGATCTACATCTTTTGTTTTTTCATAAACATTATCTTACTTACTCTAAAGTAATTAGGGAATTAAAACTTGAGAATGGCATTGTCAGGTTGGGCGTAGATTTACGTTCCTGCTATGTCTAGGTCTCGAATGTTGTTTTTTGATTGGAATGTGTCTGAAGATATTCAACCTCTCATCTTCACCGATGAGCCCATAGAGGTTGAAGAGGGCGAAACATATTTCTAAGAGCTGGTGTTTGGATCTTCGATTCTATTCAAAAAATTTTTCCCAGCCCGAAGTAGTGGATGTGTGAATTGTTCGTAAGGGGATTTTTCCGCATTCTCTATTTCATTTGTTTGTTTTCGTACGAGTGGTCGTCCAAACCAGTACCTGTGGATCTTTTGATCACTGAGTGTGTTTCAAAGATCTACATCTTTTGTTTTTTCATAAACATTATCTTACTTACTCTAAAGTAATTAGGGAATTAAAACTTGAGAATGGCATTGTCAGGTTGGGCGTAGATTTACGTTCCTGCTATGTCTAGGTCTCGAATGTTGTTTTTTGATTGGAATGTGTCTGAAGATATTCAACCTCTCATCTTCACCGATGAGCCCATAGAGGTTGAAGAGGGCGAAACACATTTCTAAGAGCTGGTGTTTGGATCTTCGATTCTATTCAAAAAAATTTTCCCAGCCCGAAGTAGTGGATGTGTGAATTGTTCGTAAGGGGATTTTTCCGCATTCTCTATTTCATTTGTTTGTTTTCGTACGAGTGGTCGTCCAAACCAGTACCTGTGGATCTTTTGATCACTGAGTGTGTTTCAAAGATCTACATCTTTTGGTATATCCATATCAGCATATTCGTATTTTAATGCATAAGAGCTGGCATGGCCTACGTTATCTTGAAAACTAGAGCTGATTTGGCAAAACTAAAGCCATATTCGGAATCAGCACCCCAAATATACCTAAAATCAGCTCTAAACACTTTGGCACCAAAAACACTGTAGGCCTGTGTAATTTTTATACAAGGCGGACGGATAAAAATAACCTTCTTTGAAATGAAAACATGTCTTTTTTTTATTCTTTTATTTTAAATACGTTACCGTTATAAACGCTACCATCATAGCTATCTTAACTTTATTCACTGCCGTCCAAAATATCATGCACCGTACCAATTTCGCAAGTTCTTCAACCCTAAATTTCTTTTTCGTCCTGGACTGCGTTGGCCAGCTATTTTCCCTTGCACAACATTTTGTAGCTCTCATATATATTTAGGATATTATTTTATTGATGTTCTTGAACCATACTAAGTATATATAATATAAATTTGATTTTCTTGGGTTTAGGTTCAGAGATTATGTTTTAAATTTGGAACTAGATTTTATTTTCCATTTACATGCAATCAACGTTTCGGCGGATATCTCTCGCCTTTGTAAAGATTGATTCTAAAATTACAAATGAAAGACAATACATTATGTATTTCTGAAAAATATTAAAAACTTACCAAACACGTAAAACGACACACTAACGACGATGAACAGACACAAATAATTAAAAATTGAGTGTTGATATCTCATTGCTTACTGTCCTAACATATTTTATAGTTAATTACAGGAGCGTATCTTTTATGTTGTAAAGGGATATAAAGTGGAAATATGGTATTTTAAGAATTTTTTTTATTGATGGTGTGATTTACTATTAATTAAATTAGATTAAAATAAATTCTATCCAACAAATAGATGGATGTGCAATGGGTGCGAGTATTTCTAGTGTCATTGCCCAGCTGGTTCTGGAAGATTTAGAGAAATCTGTCATAAGTCACTTAGATTTTAATGTACCATTCTTCTACCGCTACATTGATGACTGTGTATGTGCTGTCCCAACAAATAAAGTGAACGAAATTTTAGAAAATTTTAACAACTACCACCCAAAGCTAAAATTTACTATAGAGATTGAACAGCACAATAAAATAAATTTTCTGGATGTCACTTTACATCGTATTAATAACACAATCAAAACTATGTGGTTCACAAAAGAAACATGGTCTTCACGATATCTCAACTATAAATCTCCACCATTAATTCTCCCAGAAGAAGTCGGTAATTATAGGTCTTGCTGATAGATCCATAAAGCTAACAGATCCAGAATACAGACCAACTGCAATAAAAAAAAGCAAAAATGCCCTCCTAAGTAATGCATATCCCGAACATCTAATCGAATCGGTATTTAAATCAAGAATAAACAAATTTTATAACAACACTAACAACAAAAGTAGTAGAACCAATACTACATATAAAACTCTTCCATATATAAAAGGTTTATCCGAACAACTGATGCATCTTCTAGCCCAACATAACATAACAGTGGCTCATAAAGGCAACAACCTTTTAAATAAATATTTCACCAAACTTAAAACAAAAACTCCCAAACTCAAAAAATCGCATGTTGTTTATGAGATACCTTGTACAAACTGTGATGGTGTCTACATTGGGCAAACAAGTCAACTGCTTCAATCCAGAATTCGTTCCCACAAATACGACAAAAACAACACCACTGCACTGACAAAACATGAGAATGGGAAGAAGCATACATTTGACTTCGAAAACACAAACATTTTAAAAACCGAGAAGAACAAAAAGAAGAGAGAGATTTACGAATCAATAGAAATAAAAAGAAACAAAAATTCAATCAACGATAGGAAAGACACGGACAACCTGAATAGAATTTATTTTAATCTAATTTAATTAATAATAAATCACACCATCAATAAAAAAAATTCTTAAAATAACATATTTCCACTTTGTATCCCTTTACAACATAAAAGATATGCTCCTGTAATTAACTATAAACTATGTTAGGACAGTAGTAAGCAATGAGATATCAACACTCAATTTTTAATTATTTGTGTCTGTTCATCGTCGTCAGTGTGTCGTTTTACGTGTTTGGTAAGTTTTTAATATTTTTCTGAAATAATGTATTGTCTTTCATTTGTAATTTTAGAATCAATCTTGACAAAGGCGAGAGATATCCGCCGAAACGTTGATTGTATGTAAATGGAAAATAAAATCTAGTTCCAAATTTAAAACATAATGTCTGAACCTAAACCCAAGAAAATCAAATTTATATTTAGGATATTTTATATATATTTAGGACCTCTCATTACGTATTATATATCTACTATAATATGTAGAACCTCTCATTACATGTCCGAAATACTCCAGCTATCTCTTCTTCATGCCTTCTATTTTATAATCTCAGTGGTCTTGCTGAAACGTTCTAGTATTATGAACTTTCGAATCTTCTCCACCCTAGAAACTTTTAAAATTCTTCTATAGCACCACATTTCGAAAGCATCAAGGCGATTGAGATAGTTTTTATTCACAATCCAAGACTCGACACCATAAAGTAAGACCGAGAACATGTAACAGCGAAGTAGGCGGATCTCGATTTGCAATGCCAATTTTAGGTCTCTGTTACATAATACCTTGGACATCCTTCTAAAAACGGCTTGGCGTGCTGTATTCTGGTTATAATTAATAATTTCACCGTTACTCTCTGCGATACAATTTCGCTGATATCCAAGGTAAACAATTTGATCAACTTAGAGCGCCTACCTTCGGATCGAAAGGTCCGAATGATCGTGAGTTCGAATCTCACCAGGGTCAGGGATTTTTCGTTTCCACTTTAAACAAAGTTATTATCGTTTATAGTACCTAATATTTGAATTATTCGGCGTCGTTCTTGTTTGAGACGACCATATATTTTGTTTTGTCTTCATTTAATTGTAGTCCGATATTTAATGCAGCTTCTTCAAAGCTCGAGAAAATATCCTTAACTTCTAATGTTGATTCTGCCACTGCATCTACGTCATCGGCAAAGGCGAGTAGGATTTTTGCTCCTCGATGAGCAAAATCAAATCACACATCAGCTATGTCTGAGTTGATTTTTGAATACATTTTTCGCATCGCATGACATATTCTAAGGCCAGGTTAAACAACAATGGGGACAACGGATCTCCCTGTCTCAGTCCAGAATTTACGCAGAAAGCATTTGATATTTTCCCCCTATTCTACCTTGAGCAAAGGAGTTACTTACACACATTTGCGTTACCGCAGTTAGTTTCTTGGGTACGCCCAGCTCGACCATTACCTTCTATAGTGTTAGATGATTAATTGAATCATAACGTTACCCTAATTAGCAAAACTCGTAACTCCAAAATGACAAATTGTTCAGGATACGCAAAAAAAGCTGATACCTACGGAGTTACAAGGTTTTCTTTTTCGCTTATATTTAGTTTCTACATTTAGGTGGAGTTACAGGATCTGGTTAAAAGACTTATACATGGTTGTACCAATAGATCTTAAGCTCCAGCTTAGCTAAGCTCTACTTATAGATAGGGCCTCCTTGAGTATCACTTCCGTTGCACCATAATTTTAGATTCTTAACTTATTAACTACTTCTATACGCTGATGATATAGTTCTAATCACAGACACAGTAGAGAAAATGCAGAAACTAATAGATATTTGGCAAAAAGAGATACATAAATTAAAAATGGAAATGAACCTCAACAAAACAAAACTTATGATAATAAATGAAGATGAGAAAAGAGAAAGGAATACTAATATAATAGTAAGGGAAAAAGTAATAGAACATGTATCTACTTTTGAATATCTGGGAAATATAATAACAGATGATGGGAAAACGGACTTGGCAATAAGTAATAAACTGAAGAAGGCAACTAGCGTGTATTACTCTTTAAATAATACAATTTTTGGAAAGTCAGAAATAAGCAACAAAACTAAACTCAGAGTATATAACAGCATAGTAAATCCGATAATGACATATGGGGCGGAAACATGGATTGTCCAAAAGAAACATGAATCAATGATAAACGCGACGGAGATGAAATACATGAGAAAAATAGCCGGAGTTACGAAGTTTGACAGATTCAGAAATGAAGATATAAGAAGAGAGTTGGAACAAGAACCGATAATTAGGAAGATCGAAAACAAACAATTAAGCTGGTTTGGACACATACAACGAATGGAGCAAAATAGACTTACAAAGAAGGTACATGAAGCCAAAATGGGAAACAAAAGAAAAAAGGGAAGGCCGAGGAAGACATGGATGGACCAGATCCAAGATATAGGTGAAAGGAGACACATCAGTATGAGGGATATGAAGAACCTGGCCACCAATAGAAGCAATTGGAAGAAGTGGATAAAAGGCGGAACCCGACATCCGACGCCCTGAAGGGCACTAAGGATTATGAGAAAGAAGAAGAAGAACTTATTATCAATTATATCTATTATTACATTATGGTATTCTTATTGTAATATATTATAATTATATTATATTAATTCTTATGATATAGTCCTGTCGCCAGTGGGGTTACAACGGCCTCCTTAATTCAGATGGACTTACCCAAGTTTTTTTATGTATTTTGACCTGTAGAACACGAATTTTTTGGGTAACAGTCGATCCGGATGTCGATAAGATTGTTATAAACAAAGAACTTAAACTTTTTCGCAAAATAAAACATTTTTTGTATTTCGTGGGTAATTCTAAGCAAAAAATGTTCTTACAAGTTTTTTCGTAGGATGCATAATTTTCGACATAAACGCGGTTAAACTTTCAAAAAATCGAAAAATTGCAATTTTATTTGAAATTTCAAGTCAAATTCTCTCGGTTTTGATTACTTTCATTGCTAAAAATTAATTTTTTTATTGTTAAACAATGCTATAAACACATAGTGATTGAATGATGTTTTCAATGTATTTCTCATTTGAAATCGAACGAGTAGGCGCGCATACAGACAATTTCTACGTAGATTACGTACATTAAAACGCATGCATGAGCACTGGAAAAACTATGTGTTTATGGTTTTGTTTAACAAATAAAAACTTAATTTTTAGCAATGCAAATAATCAAAACCGATAGAATTTGACTTGAACTTTCAAATGCAGTAAGCAGAATTGCTATTTTCTTTTTTAATCAAAAGTTATTCGGGTTCAAAAATTGCACTTTTTCGATTTTTTGTAAGTTCAACCGCGTTTATCTAGAAAACTATGCATCCTACGAAAAAACTTAAGATTATTTTTTGGTGAGAATCACCCAAAAAATACAAAAAAATGTTTTGTTTTGCAAAAAATCGCTGTTATGTAATTCCTCAAGTTCTTTGTTTATAACAATCTTATCGACATCCGTATCAACTGTTACCCAAAAAATTCGTGTTCTACGGGTCAAAATACATAAAAAAAACTTGGGTAAGTCCATCTGAATTAAGGAGGCCGTTGTACCCCCCCTGGCGACAGGACTAATATTCTCGACTTAAGATTAAGATCTGTTGGAGCAACCGGGCATTAATTACTTAATTTGGTTAAAAAAGAATTAATTTACAAACAGATGGCTCATATATCCAAAATTTTAGTAAAAATGGAATTACGAGGTTTGCTAATTAGGGCGACGATAAGCTTGTTTGAAATCTATAAAGATCTGATGTACGTCTTGATTATACTCCGAATACTATTCAGGCATTTGTTTAATATTAAATATTTAATCAATAGTCGATCTTCCAGGTCTGAAACCATACTGGTAGAAACCAACTATATCGTATTTCTTATTGATGGCTGCTTCCCTTTTATTTTTTCTAAGATGTTTTTATAAATCTTCAGTATTTTCTAGATTTTCACCCTCCAGTATATGTGCCCATTTCCTGGCATTTATGTTCCCAACTTTGGTTTTTTGCTTTTGCTTTTACTACTTCTGTTTTAAAATTAACCAGTGCTAGTTTACATTTTTGTTTACTTTCATGTGTTAGTTATGATATATGTTTATTTGTGTTTTTTTAATTATTTCATTTATTATATTAAAATATACTTATTTATTTTATTTTTTTAGATATGTATCGTGATTGCTCTTCTCACAATTAGCGTCGAAGCGCAAAAAATACAGGAACCTTCTACGTTCAACATAGATATTCCTTCAAATTCCCAAAGCGCTAGATTGACTTTAGGATATGACAATTTTAAACGATTACCAAAAAGTGGACAAGTAACAAAGGAGATGAAGTATCCATGGGAGAATAACTTACCAGACGTGAAATATAATTTTGGCTTTAATTATTATTAACATTATATTATATGAAAATCAGATGAAATTATATATTTTTATATTAGGTATTGTGTATTTCTGTTTTGAATATTTTTTCACGACTGTTTGCATTGCGTTGATTGTAAATTAAATTGAGAGTCTGACTAAAACAATCGTTAAACAATAATTTATTCATGAATTACACTACGAGGCATAAGTTAGGGATGTGGAAAATTATGCTCATTTTCATAGTTGATTTTTTTGTATTATTTTAAAATTTTCTTTAGTATTTACACAGGGCCATCGTAATTCGCTTACACCAATAATTGGTAATTTTACACTTTTGGTCTCCTGAACAACAGATCTGACATACGCGGCAGAAACACGACCCGACACAGAGAGGACAAAAAGGTTGCTCGAAACAGCGGAGATGAAAACTCTTCGAAAAATCGATGGTAAGACTCTATGGGACAGAGCTAGAACTCTAGAAGTACAGATATACGACGGAGATGCAAGGTGGATAACATTAATAACTGGGTAAGAAATAGAATTAAAGACTCATAGAGTACCCCTAGTTAAGTCATTACGGTGTACACCAAAAATAGTGGAAACTCTACTGATCATGGGAATCGGATACCAAGATCCGGCAGAGAGAGAAAAGCACAAGACTACAAGGCTCACTCGGTCGTAAACCTGCAAAATCCTTGTACAAAAATGCAGAAACCAACAACTTTAAGAGTTGCAACGTGGAATGTGAGAAGTTTGTTCTCTGCAGGAAAACTGGGTAATGTTGAACAAGAAATGAATAGACTAAACATCGATGTTTTAGGAATCAGCGATACACAATGGCCAGGATCCGGGAAATGTTCAACACGAAATGATGGCGTATTTTATTACTCCGGAATCGACAACAACACCCATCGGTACGGAGTTGGAATCATCATTTCAAAGAAATGGAAAAATTCTCTGATTACCTGTACTCCTTACTCAGAACGCTTAATATTAATACAAATTAAAGAAAGACATAACTTTATAAATCTTATTCAAGCCTATGCACCAACAGCAGATAAAGATGACGATGAAATAGAACAATTCTACAACGACTTAGAAGAAATGCTGAAAGCAATAAAAAAGCAACACATTAACATAATAATGGGCGATCTTAATGCCAAGGTCGGTCAAGGTAAGGTAGGAGAACATGTAGGAAACTATGGACTTGGAAACAGAAACGACAGAGGAGATCGATTGATTCAATTTTGCCAGAGCGAAGACTTCGTAATAACAAACACCCTTTTTAAATTACCTCCTCGGCGATTATATACATGGACATCTCCACAACATACCAAAGAAAAAATAGTGAGAAATCAAATAGACTACATTCTGATAGCAAGGAGGTATCGTAATGCTGTTAAATGTACTAAGACGTACCCAGGAGCTGATATAGGCTCAGATCATAATCCGGTAGTTACTGTGATAGAGGCGAGACCAAAAAAGATAAGGAGACCACAAAGAAAGACACTAGATTTAGTTAAACTTAGAAACAAAAATATACAACAAGAAACAGGAGAAGAAATAAATGAAAACCTCAGTTCAGTGCAACAACAAATTAACGATACAGATAACGTTAACCAAAAATTAAAGTACATAAATACAGCTATACAAACAGCAGGAAAGAAACATCTGACAAAAACGACAACAAAGAACAAGGGGTGGATGACACAGGACATACTAGACTTGATGGAAAAAAGAAGAAATATGAAGAATTACCTAGACAAATACAAAGAAATAAACAGACACATAAAAAAGAGAATAAAAGAAGCCAAAGAGGCGTGGATTAAAGAACAATGTGAAGAAATGGAAACCTATGAGAAAAAGTACGATGCGTTCAATATGCACAAAAAAGTAAAAGAGATAACAGGCTATCAATGAAACAGGTGACCAAAATCACGAGATAAAAAGACGTATTGAAATTGCCAGGTCTACTTTTATAAAAATGAAAAAATTATTTTGTAATCGTGATATTAGTATTCATCTACGAACTAGAATGTTAAAATGCTATGTATTCAGTACTTTGCTCTACGGTGTTGAGTCATGGACTCTTAAACAGAGGAATATTAAAAATCTTGAAAGCTTTGAGATGTGGTGCTACCGCCGTATACTAAGAATAAGTTGGGTGGATAAAATTACAAATGAAGAAGTAATACGCAGAATAAATAACAAGCCAGAAGTTCTACTGAATATAAAAAAGAGAAAACTTGAATACTTAGGCCACCTGATGAGGGGACAGAAGTACACATTCCTACAAAACATAATGCAAGGAAAAATCCAAGGACGAAGAAATCCAGGCCGTAGAAGAATGTCCTGGATGAGAAATTTGAGAGAGTGGTTTGGCTGTACCACTAACGAATTGTTCAAAACAGCAGTAAATAAAATTAGAATCGCCCTAATGATATCCAATCTCCGATAGGAGAGGCACTCAAAGAAGAAGAAAGAAGAAGAAATAGAAGAATAGAATGGAATGACCACATAAGCCACATGACAACACATAGGCTAGTCAGGACAGCGAGAGACGGTTCCCCAATAGGAAGACGATCAGTGGGAAGACCACGAAAACGATGGAACGACAACTTACTAGAGGCACATTGAAAAAACAGACAGAGTCATGTCTATACAAAAAGAAGAAGTAAAAGAAGAAGAAGAAGAAGAAGACACTTTTGGTCTCCTGAACAAAGTTTTGGAATATATCGTATCGATGATACCGGAAGCATAAACGTTTCTTACGTTCCATGTACCTATCTTAACGGTAGATTTTGCTACTTTAAATTTATACTATGCTAGTTATTTCAAAGTAATAATATTTATGTATTTCAAAGCAAAAATAGATGAAACAAGACGACTCCGAAATTTCAATGGGTAGATAGGGATATGCAGAAAGAAATTAATGAGTAAGATCGAACCCATAAAAGTAGGTGGGCATAGACAAGCATGAAAGAGATTACTTCGCATAAGTATTTAGTCCACGAAATTCAACTGAAGAATAGAACTGACTTGGACGGCCTTAATTCGGTAACTTGCTGGCACACGGAAATCAGATCTTCCCATGTGTTATAATGTTATAAATAAAGTTTTCAATAAATGTGTCGTGCCTATCCTCACGTACGGTGAAGAAACACTAATTCTGACAAAAGAATAGTTGACCTCAACAGTTTAATCTTAACAGAAAGATCAATATTGGGCATATCTCTAAGAGATCGGAGTAAAAGATGCCGTGGAGATAATATCAACTCTAAAATGGAATTAGGCATGCCATGTTGCGAGAATGAACCGTAATAGATGAACTGAAAGAATTATCGAAAGGAGATCCAGAGCTTTTAGAAATAGGGAACGTTCTTCAATGAGAAGAACCAACGATTTACGACGTTTACGTACAAACTGGATACAAAGTTCTTCAGAGGATAGAGAGATATGGAAGTATTCAAGGGAGACTAACGTCAGGAAGTATACAAACTTATAAGATGATTGATGCTCACGTGATGAGGTACATATCGTCGCCTTAGTACTATAACTTGATAACTCGAAATTAGTAGTTTTGAGATAAACGGGTTTAAAAATTTTTAAGATATTTGTGCTGCTCCCATGATGTTGGTAAATACGGAATTCACTCTGCAGCTCTAAAATACTGTTCCTTAACTTTTTGGCTACTGATCTATTTAGGAATACGGTGCAAATTTGCTTTCCAATATGGAAAATAACACGAAAAATTAAAGTTATCAACTTTTAGCACTACCATAATCTTAACATTTGGTAATGGCGCATGTCATGTCAAGTTTCATCTAAGTGAACTTTTTAACAAAACTAATCATTTAAGCATTATGTTGGTGAAAATTAGCCCTCTGCCATGGGGGTTGCCAGATCTGCTAACAATTCTAGAATTTTTGCATTAACATGAACCGAATAAACAGATAGCATTTACGTGGTAAGTTCAATGGTTTCAGAAAAACACATGCTAAAACTAGATAACTGGAGTTACCTAGTTATGGCATTCGGTGGATGTCTTATTCACGATTATTTCTATTAAAAAATAGCTTGGTCACTTATCTTGTCAAGTTTTAGCACTGAATATTAGCGGCATTTGAGTATTATCAACTTTCGTCAATCGTAAATAAATACTTAACCCATTTAAAACTAGTTATCAAGTTTTTACACAATATAAAGGCAAATAAAATACATCTTGTGAACTAGTTATCTCAAAAACGTCAATTTTGGAGTTATCAAGTTATAGTACTAAGGCGACGATATATAGTAGGATTTTTAAGAACATTAGTTGCATTACTTAAAGCTTTTATCAATACTTTTACACCATTTCTCTCTATCTATTTTATTTCTATAATATGTATTTGGAAATTTCGGTTTGATAAGTTAAATGTATTCTGTCGACAATGGATGAAAACTTTCCACATTTTGATTATTTTCAGACTGCATTTCTTATACTCGTACCATTTAACTGCAACACGTTCAGACTCTGAATTGGCCTTTGCGTTGATCATCTTATAACATCGATTAATGCGAAAAATTTAAATTATCTTAAATGGGTTTCTTATATGGATGTTTTTCCAAGGTTGATATACGTACGTATACTGGCCCACTAACCTTATTAAATATGTAAAGAAGACTTTATTAAATGTGTTAATGAACGGACGTGATAAACTGCTATAAATCACTGTTTTATTCTAATTATTCAGATTATTTAAACAATTGTTTTTCTAATTCTTTATAAAGATTACATGAAGGTTTTTATAAAAACATCAGGAATATTAATTTCGTTTTATAATGATTTGAATCTTAAAAAACGTGTCAGATTAAAAAAATATTATTCCTGTATTGGAGGTATTAAAAAATTCATAGTATACTATGGAAGCCAACCAAATTTTAAAGTCAAAGTATTTTATTATTTATTTAACACGCTCTTTATCGGATCTCTCTTCAATCCTGACCCCCTGGAGGGAGTGTGGTGGTCGACGTGATGTCGTGCATAAGTTCTCTGTTCATTTCTTTTAACTCATGCATAGGTCTTTTGCATATTCCCGTAATTTGATCGATCCATATTGTTGGGGATCTTCCTCGTGATCTTCGGCCTTCCACCTTTCCTTGTATTTATAATGATAGGACGATGGCAAAACACAAGGCAGCATCAAGACAAAATGAACTACAATAGAGCCGCAAGACAGCTGAAAAATACAATACTACAGCACAAAAACTCCTACATCGAAAATTATCTTCAAAATTTAACACCAACAGCAGATACCGATTATTCACTTTGGAAGGCTACCTGGAAATTAAAACAATCCAGTAAACACATACCAGCATTAAGAAATCCAGATGGCTCATGGTCGAGAACAGATCAAGAAAAAGCAGAGGCATTTGGAAAATATCTTGAAGAAGTTTTTCAACCTCTACCCTCTGTCAGTGCTGAAGAAGATGAGACTATCTATGAAAGTCTAGCAACAATCCAACAGCCAAGTGAGCAAATTAAACAAGTAACAAAAAGAGATGTAAAAAATACTATTCAATATAAATTAAAAACCAAAAAAGCTCATGGCTATGACCTTATAACATTAACTATCTTAAAAGAGTTACCATATAAAGGTGTAGTTATGATAACACATAGCCGCAATAATGCTCAAAATTGTACCAACGCAATGGAAAATTGCTGATATAATAATGATCCATAAACACGGTAAACCACCTCACGAACATACCTCTTATCGTCCTATTAGTCTCTTACCGGTACTAGCTAAACTATTTGAGAAGCTATTCGCGACCAGGCTAATGAAGATCACCTAGACCAGTCGTAAAATATCGCCCAATATAGAAATAAATAACAAAGCAATTCCACAAGCCGAAAGCGTTAAATACCTTGGTATGCACCTTGACAAAACTTTGACATGGAGAACACATATATGGAAATAGCGCCAACAGTTAAATTTAAAATTTCGTAAACATTATTGGATACTGGGCAGAACATCTAAGTTGTCTATACGCAACAAACTGTTGGTATACATCACAATACTCAAACCGGTCTGGACCTATGAGATCCAGCTATAGGGTACAGCAGCAAAATCCAACATATCCATAATGGAAAGATTACAATCCAAAGTGTTACGCTCTATAACAGACGCCCCATGGTTCGTGTCAAACAAAGACATTTATTGTGATCTAGAAGTACCTACGATCAGTTAAGTGATAGTTCAGTGCAGTGTTCGGTACATAAAACGCCTAGAAAGCCATCCAAATGCCCTGGCAATAAACTTGCTTGCTAATAGTCAACAAACTCACAGACTAAAACGTAAAAATCCACTGGACCTTATTTATAATTAAGTTTTATAACTCACCGTAATTGGGTTTATGTTTTAGATATATGTATTATTTGTAAATGTAAAATGTATGTTTGTATGTAGCAGTGGCGGCTCGTCAGAGGAGGCAAGGGAGGCTCAGCCTCCCCATAAATTTTTTACACACTCTATTCTGTTTTGTTTATCATGAATCGCGAAAACAACAATTACTCTCACTATTATACAACGTGTAAATTCCATATTATCACTAATTATCCACACGTACGGAGCATTAGCATTAGAACGCATGATCGCGTATCAGTTTTATTACATTATTATTGTAGGCACGACCCTGGGTTATCCCGAGATGCATGAACGGAGCCGAGAAGCCCAGCATTCTCCGTTGCTAATGCTCCGTGCAGCGCAGCAGGCGTTTAAGGAGACCCGGTCTCCTAACAGTGGCATCTACGGCGCCATCACACGCTGCCCGGAGATATACCAAGGGAGGCAGAATAGCTTCTCAGCTCCGTTGGGTGGTTGGGTGCGTCTCGGGACAACGAATTTTAGGGTCCTGACTAAAAATAATGAAAAATCTAAAAGTGCGAATTTTGTTATGAAATTTGGTATGTGGGGTTATAATAATATTTGGAACAACTTGCTCAAATAACTTTTTCCGATATCTCTAACTCAAAGCAAAATATCGGTAATTTATCGTGTTTTTGAATTCGCAGTAGGCCGCGTTTAGAATTAAAAAAATTCAGTTGAGTATCTTAAAAAATTTGAAGCTTCATTATGTATGGACTGCAAAACTTCAAATCTGTATTTATTTTGATATGCATAGGTATCTATTTACAAATAGATGGAATTGTTAACAAATAAACGACACAAACTTTGGTATTAAACTTTTACTATTAGACTAACTATTTTTAAAATGATATGATATCATGAATTTATGAATTAGGATGATATTATGAAATGTAAATAAAAAATGGTCAAAAGATGGGGCCTTAAATTACATTTTTTGGCGCATTTTTTTGCTAGTGCAAATTTGTCTAGATATTTTACAGTTAGGTATAGCCTCCCCTATTGTAAAAATCACGAGCCGCCACTGGTATGTAGCATATTATCGGAATGTCATGTTTGTTCCATACTAGAGGTCCAGTCATTGGACTGACCTCTCAACCGTCAATTTTTTTTTACTTCAAACCCCAAAGACGCTTATTGTTAGAATTTTTTATAACTAACAGATTGCTGAATAAACGTTTCAAAAAAAATATAATGAGTCTGTTCATGTTTTCTGTGTTTGCTCTCATAACATGTCCAAAGTATTTTAATTGTTGAAGATGGACTTTACTGGAGTACCGTTGGATAACTTAGCTCTCTTAAAACTGAATTATTTGTCCTACGGCCGGTGCAAGGAATTCGTAGCATTCGTCTCCAACAGAACATTTCAGTGGCGTCTATCTTTCTTCTTTCCGATTGTCTCAGGGTCCAAGATTCACATCCGTAGGGAATATTAAGTAGTTGGTCAACCTCAGTCCTCAGTCAACAGTCCTTCAATATTGTGGTCATTTTTGCTGTGGCAACTTTTCCTAGATCACATCTAAGTTTTATTTCTTCCTGTAGTGAACCTGTGTTTGTGATCAATGATCCCAGATATAAGGCAATTGTGGTTATGTATGGATGATTGTTATGTAGTCTATCCACTATCATGATCTTTGTCTTTGATATGTTTAATTGCAGACCAAATACATACTTGACTTTCGTTTTCGACCAGTCGTATAAGATCAATCAGCTCTGCTTGACTATTTGCAAGAAGGGCTGTGTCATCTGCGTAACGTAGGTTGTTTATTTTATGATACCATTTGCAACCATATACAGGTTGTTTCATTAAGAATTGTCCATACCGTAACTGGAGAAACCTTGGCGCAAAATACGAAGATTTAACTCAAAACAGTTAAAATAAAATATTCTTCCTTACCGAGATACAGAGTGTTTTATTACAAATATTCTAAAATTATTTTAGCCCATTGTTTTAACACATTCCAATATTTTTTTGTTCAATCATGACAAACAGTTTACACATGTTAGAATACTCTAACTAGTGTTAAAAGATAGTTTCCCGCTGTTACCAGAGTCGTGCTTTAGGGATACATACTTCATTTTCGCCCCTTTCCCCTCCTCACGATATATGCCACTGTCGTAATAATCATTTCGGCATGTTTTTTTGATTCATTGTTACTTTTTACATAAATATTATCTTTATGTCTCATTTCGATAGAGTAAGTAGTTTTCAAGTTATTTGCGTTTAAAGATAATGGATTCCATAAGACTATACTAAATTTACAATCAAGGTGCAGTAGAAATAAACAAACTAAGACACGTTAAATGCTACTAGGAGCACTCCCAAATCATAATTTACAATGTATATACATTGTAAATCCCAAATAATGATTTCCAAAGTTTATACATTGTAAATTATTATTAGGGCAGTGGCGGCTCGTATAACTTTAGGAAGGTAGTGCCAGAATCCGGGCAGCTGACTAAATTTTTTGTGGCGGTTTTACGATATGGTCAAAAAGGATATAAAATATAAATAAAAAAAAATAGGCGCAGATATTTTTATCTTATATCTATATATTTACTATTTTTGGGATGCCAAAAAATTTACCAAAATTTATCAAAACAGTTCCGTAAATTAAGTAATTAGCAATAAAATAAATTCAACTTACCACCAGTATTTACTGCTGATGTACTTTTTTTTTTGTTTTTTTCATCACTAGGTGGGGAATCTGCAAACAGACGTCGGAGGTAAACATTTCCAACAGTGCTGGGTTCCTGAGCTGAAACCTCATCAGTGTCACGTCGACCAGTTTGGCCCTAAATCGGACCTCCCTGCCCTCCGTAACTCCGATGTGGCCGGGACCAGCTAAACCCCACCCCTCTCATACTAGGGCATCAGGGTGGAATCACCCGTTAGGGCATGACTTCTCCCCGATGTCCTTCTTTTGCCCGATTCTCAGTCGCTCGTCATCACGCATCAGCTTCCGTCTCTCACACTCATCCGACCACCACGTCCTTTAATCCTATGCTGTCAATGTTTCATTCTTCCTACCACTGCTGATGTACTTGAAGTTTTTTGTTACGATATGGTCTCTAGAGCCTATTTAGAAAATTATAAAAATAACACTATTCTATTATTTACACACACGCACAAAGTTATTTAATATCACTTTTAAAGTTTACGATATGTGAAGTCCATCCTTCTTTCTTTTTTGGAGGCAAAGTTTTCAATGACTTTATTATTAAAATTGTCAATGCCATTTACAAAATGTCTTTCTGTAGACAGCATACCTAAAGCACTTAGTCGTTCTTCCTTCATGGTATTTCTGAGGAATGTCTTAATTCGTTTTAGCATTGAAAAACAACGTTCTGCTTCAGATGTTGACATGGGAATGGTTATTAATATACTTAAAAGTTTAACGGTTTCTTCAAATGTACATTTTAAACCTTCATCATTTAATAAAACAGATAACGGAACAGCCCCAGAGGTAGTACTTAATTCGTCTCGCTGATACAATACTTGTAATTCAGTTTTAAGTCGAGTTTTGTTTAAAAATAAAAATTGTGTGCATGTTTCATTAAGAAATGATTCGGGGAACTTATCCTTATAAGCAGAAAACTTCTCTGACATAAATAAATGAGAATCAACTAAACGTCCGGAGAAGGTAAACCTTGTTTTTATTTGCAACAAAACTGCATCGCATATCTCTAAGGCTTCCCGTTTTCTGCTGGGCCTGTCCTCTTCAATTCACGCCTTTTTTTTTATTGGTTCATCATTATCGGTTTGTCTCTGTGACGTGTTTATTTCTTCTTGAATACTATCCATAATGACGTCCATTTGCTCCCTTATACCTTGAATTGCTGCTGCAAAATTCTCCAAATCTTTTTTCACTTTGACAGAATCAGTGCATACTTTTTGCAATTGATGAAAAATAATTTCTACGTGAGGCATAATTTTATTAAAAATAAATAGCCAAAATACAAAATCTTTATCCTGGAGCTTTAATTTGTAACCATTTGCTTGATTAATGGAAGACAAATCACGTGAAGTACTTTGTATAATGTCCATAACTGCAATGAGGTCTTTTCTCTTTTCATGAACAGTATGAACACTTCGTGATTGAAAATTCCAACGTGTTTGGGAAGATTTTGGCAACCTGCGATTAACCACCTCATCCAAAATTTTTGTTCTTTGAGGGGACGTTGAAAAGAATGAGCACAAACCAGATAAATTAGAAAAAAATATCCTAGCCTGCTTATTGATGGAACATGCACTTGTCATAATTAAATTCATTTGGTGTGCATAGCAGTGAACGTAATTTGCAAGAGGATATGTCTCCTTAATAATTTTTTGCACACCATTTAAGCCACCACTCATAACAGATGCGCCATCATAACTTTGAGCGATTAATTTGTTTGGAGTATGTTTTAACAATGGATTTAAAACATTTAAAATACATTCAGCGATTGACTTAGCATCATGTCCGCCCGGCACGTAAAATCTCCAAAATCTCTCAACTGGTCGTCCTTTACACAAATATCGAAAGACTATAACTAATTGAAATTCACCAGCAACGTCTGTGGTTTCATCGGCAATCACTGCAACATAAGGAGAATTTTCAATTTCTTTCTTAATTTCCTCGTGGTAAACATCTAACATGCACTCCAGTAGTTCATTTTGTGTTGTTTTTGATGTACCTTTAAAAGATTTGGAACTTTGAATGTGAACCTTTAAGTCGTTGTCTAATTCAGCGCTAAAATTGACCAGCTCCTTAAATATGCCTCTGTTGTCTGAATTTTTCGTTTCGTCGTGACCTCTTAGAGCTAACTCAAAAGCTCCACAAAACCTTATACAATTTATGATTTGATTCAAGACATATCGATTCTTATCTACCTGTTCATTATGTTTAATTAGAGTATCACGATAAGCTGAATTTAATTGGGTTTTTATATTTAACTTACCAAGCATTGAAAAGCTAAAAACGTTATTCATGTGCACTTTAGATTTTTCATGGGATTTCAATTTCTCCCATATATGTACAAGATCATCGGTGCCTTTGTTTGACCAAGTCTCGTCACCTCCAAACAAAACGCATACAAAACAGAAGAGTTTATTAGTTTGTTCGCAACCACACAACCAGCTATTTTTATCATAAATAATTTTATTAAACTTACGACAGCGAAGTTTTTGTCCATTTCCACTTTGTTTTTCAATTTTTAAATCGGGTAAAGGCCGACCGAGTTCTTTAATTTGTAGTTAACCACCAAAAGAGTTTTTTAATATACTAATTTGATTCATTGTCAATAAATAAATTAAACGTAGAAAATAATCAAAATATTATTTTTATACCTACGCCACCCACGATCACAACGCACTAACTAATAATTACAAATTAAAAAATATAGTAGAGTATAAACACAAATATACAATACAGTAGTAGACAATAAACACAATAGCGTCAAGCGAACGCGTAAAGAAACTAGAAATATGTAGATCTAAAACATTGTATCTTAAGATCCACTAACTTTCTTTTCGAGATTTCGAGCCTGGCACGGAGATTACAATTTAAACGTATGTTAAAAGTGCAATACCGCTCTCTCTCTCTCTGTCACTTACACAGGATGCTCATACAATCTTTCTCTTTTCTCACGAGCCACTATGCCGTTCGGCACTGGGATTTTTATGATTTTCATCCTTTATCCGGTCAGCTGTGGGTGGCCAGAGTCGGTAGATTTGCATTGCGCTACACAGTTGCCAGATTTGATATAATTTATAAAAATAAAGAGAAATATTCACAAAAAAAATAAACAGGCATTAAAATGTTTTTAAGATAAAAAATATGTTTCTGCATAGTTAGCAAGGTAGTGCCATGGCTCTATGGCACTACCTCACGGGCCGCCACTGGATTCGGGAGTGCTCCTAGTAGCATTTAACGTGTCTTAGTTTGTCTATTTATACTGCATCTTGATTGTAAATGTATTTTAAACTAGATTCAACAAGATTATGTGAGAATACATAATCTTATTAAATCCATCTTACCTACATTAAAACGCAAATAACTTGAAAACTACTTACTTTATCACAAGAATGATATTTACGTAAAAAGAATAAAAAAACATGCTGAAATGATTATTACGACAGTGGCGTATATTGCAAGGGAAGAAAACGGGCAAAAATGAAGTATATATCCCTACAGCACGTCTCTGGTAACAGCGGAAAACTATATTTTAAAACTAGTTAAAGTATTCTAACCTAACATATTTAAACTATGTGTCAAGTTGGAACAAAAAATATTAAAAGGTGCTTTAACAATGGGCTAAAATAATTTAAAAACATTTGTAATAAAACACTCTGTATCTCGGTAAGGAATAATATTTTAAATCTTTGTTTGGGTTAAATCTTCGTATTTTGTGCTAAGAATTCTCCAGTTACGATATGGACAATTCTTAATGAAAAACCCTGTATATTGAATAATTGTGGAGATAGTATACATCCTTGTCAGACACCCCGTTCTGGACGAAATTCGTTTGAAAGTGTATCAAGCAGATTAACTGATCCAGTAGTGTGTTCGTATAGTTAGTTATAAGCGAAATAAGATAACTGTCTCTCTAGTGAATATGCACTGCCTCTAGATCTTTAATCTTTTTTATCTTGGTCAGTAAACCAGATTTTCACAACCTCTTCATTCGAAGAAAATTTAAACAACAATTTTAAGACATTTATTTCTTCTTCTTCTTTTTGTAAGACATGATCCTATCCTTTATATCATTCCAGCTCTTGTGATGTTGATGTCCGGCGGTCATACTATCTCTTCGGCGATCTTCCTAGTGATCTTTTTGTATTGGGTTTAAGTGTTTTTGTCCATTTGGCGATTTTTTCTGGGTCCATTATCTTGAAATGATCTCTCCATTTGTGGCGTTGAGCTGGACTTCAGTTTCTCTTACAGTATCGTTATGAATTTCCTTTAAATTCCTCTTATGATACTTTCATTTTTGTAGTTCCCATCGTTGCGTATGTTGCTTTACGTAATTCATTCATAATAAAAAAATTTATTTAAAAGATAAATAAAAATTTTCAAATCTTTTTGGCCAGACCATTATATTATCAGACATATTTGAACATTTGCATAAAGCCCCTTATAAATCGGTTTAATAGCCTTTGGTTTACATGTAAAATGTTATTTAAACATAAAATTTAATGATATAGTAGGTAAAAAGAACTATTTATTTAGATAGTAAAAATAAGTATTTATACTTCCTTTCAATGACATAAAAATTTCCGTTTCTTCAAGTTGCTATTTTGATTTTATATGAGTTCTAAAAATAGTAGAGGATCCGATATAAGGTCGATCTGCACCGATGTGTTTAATGGACAAAAAATATTATCTGATATGTAATTTAGTATGTTAACAATAATTAAAAATAAGGGTTGCCCGATGTAATTTTGTCCTGGCTATAATTAATTAATAACTAATTATAAAATGACTTTTTATAAATTTAAAAAAAATTGGCACAGGCAAGTATTATTTTAGATTTTTTGGATCATTCCAAACAAATAAGGTCTTTTGTAATTTTTCTCTAAGTTGATCGTTTTCGAGTTATGAACAATTTAAAACTAAAAAAAAAAACGAAATATGACGACTTTCAAGGCTCAAAAACACAAGCAAAAAATATTATTATTGTAATCATCAAGTACCTAAATTTAACTTTTCTTCTATCAGGTCCCGATAAGAATTTTTGCCATGTTTTATTCTATATATTTTTTAATTGTTAATGAGGAAGGTTCCTTATGGGAACACAGACGATCGGGGGCTGCATTAAGAACTAAAAAACCATGTTTTAAAATGAAATAAGTCCAAAATAATTATCAAGAACTGGTAGAATAAGGTTTTAACTTGAATTTGTGTACTTGGTCTTAATATCAAAACTGATATTTTTTACTTATGTTTTAGAGCTTTGAATCCTTGAAAATTGTCATCTTTTGGTCTTTTTTCAGGTTTAAATTGTTTATAACTTAAAAACGATCAACTTAATAGAAAAATTACAAAAGACCTTTTTTGTTTCAAATAATCTAAAAAATGTAAAATAATATCTGCCCGGGCCGAATTTAAAAAATAAATTCAAATTATTAATTATAGTCTGGACAAAATTATATACGGCACCCTTTGTTTTTTATCTACTCTAAGTCTTAATAGTCCTGTCGCCAGTGGGGGTACAACGGCCTCCTTAATTCAGATGGACTTACATAAGTTTTTTTATGTATTTTAACCCGTAGAACACGAATTTTTTGGGTAACAGTCGATCCGAATGTCGATAAGATTGTTATAAACAAAGAACTTGAGGAATCACATAACAGCGATTTTTTGCAAAACAAAACATTTTTTTGTATTTTTTGGGTCATTCTAAGCAAAACATGTTTTTACAAGTTTTTTCATAGGATGCATAGTTTTCGACATAAACGCGGTTGAACTTTTAAAAAATCGAAAAATTGCAATTTTTGAACCTGAATAACTTTTGATTGAAAAATAAAATAGCAATTTTGCTTACCGCATTTGAAAGTTCAAGTCAAATTCTATCGGTTTTGGTTACTTTCATTGCTAAAAATTATTTTTTTATTGTTAAACAAAGCTATAAACACATAGTGATTGAATGATGTTTTCAATACATTTCTCATTTGAAATCGAACGAGTAGACGCACATACACACAATTTCTACGTAGATTACGTACATTAAAACGCATGCATTGGGCACGGGAAATACTATGTGTTTATGGCTTTGTTTAACAAATAAAAACTTAATTTTTAGCAATGCAAATAATCAAAACCGATAGAATTTGACTTGAACTTTCAAATGCAGTTAGCAGAATTGCTATTTTATTTTTTAATCAAAAGTTATTCGGGTTCAAAAATTGCACTTTTTCGATTTTTTGAAAGTTTAACCGCGTTTATTTCGAAGACTATGCGTCCTACGAAAAAACTTGTAAGATTATTTTTGCTGAGAATCACCCAAAAAATACAAAAAAATGTTTTGTTTTGCGAAAAATCGCTGTTATGTAATTCCTCAAGTTCTTTGTTTACAACAAGCTTATCGACATCCGGAACAACTGTTACCCATAAAATTCGTGTTCTACGGGTCAAAATACATAAAAAAAACTTGGGTAAGTCCATCTGAATTAAGGAGGCCGTTGTACCCCCCCCCCTGGCGACAGGACTATAATATACTAAATTACATATCAAATAATCTTTATCCATTAAACAGATCAATGCAGGTCGAACTTCTATCGTATTTTTAGACTAAAAGACTTTCTTATTAAAGATATTACCTTACTTAATTAAATATGTTAATTTTGTTAAAAATATTTACTGTTTGGGTTTCCCTAACTTAAAATATTTTATTTCAAACTAAATTGATGGGCAGAGCATCTGTATTCCACTAGCTAAGTGGACGCAAGACTCGTCAAGATGTGGTCGGATAAAACTACAAAAGATTAACGTCAGAGATAACTTCAAAATGGGATGGATAAACAGAACAAAATAAGCAGAAAGATGCCCTATCTTATTGTAACCTAATAACGTTTACTGTATGGGTAAAACACCACTTCAATTTTATACATTTCAATGTCCCATACTTTTTTGATGACAATCTCAATGTAGCTACCGACTGTATAATTTTTAGATAGGTAGATAGGCAGATGTTTTTATACGAAAACTGTCTTGTCAAATATTTTTGTTTTTTTTCTAACTTAAAGCATTCTTCTGCATTAATCATCATAGCTCGACAAAACTGTTAAAATAGAAATATTCAGTCTGCCTTATAAATAATAATTAAGTATAAACTAAAATACGTGCGAAATGTTTTCGCAAAATCAGTTTTTAATCATGTGTAGTCTACGATTCGGATTCGAATTATTACTTCTTTATAAATGTTATAACAAACAAATTAACAAATAAATTAGACTTATACCAAGCACCAGAACAGGTTGGATTCCGCAAAGGACACAGTACAATAATAGATAATTGTTCAACTTCAATCAAAACGCACACTCATGGAAAAATGCATGGGATATAAAATACCACTCTAGTTAGTATTTGTTGACTTTAATAAAGCTTCCAATTCCATAAAACAATTGGTATTCTTTCATGCATTAGATACCGCCAGGATAGACTCCCAATATAAAAAGCTCTTAGAAACCATTTATAGGAAAGCAACATTTAAAGTTAAAATAACTAAAAACTTAAAAACCAATGCAATATTAATGAGGAAATGAGTCAGACAAGGAGACGCAATGTCGCCTAAGTTATTTACACTTGCTTTGGAGGATATAAAAAAACTGTAATGGGTGTTAACACTGATGGACGCTATTAAATCACTTGTGATTTGCAGATGATATTGTACTAATTAGTACTTTTAAAGAGGAGTTACAAGAAATGATAACAAACTTAAAACATGCATCGGAGTAGGACTAAAAATGAATCTTGAGAAATCTAAGGTAATATTAGCTGAAGAAGTAGATATCACTCTTGACAATAGAAAGACTGATGACTTATGGAATGGAGACCATGACACTTACTAACCAATCTCTCGATAGACTTAGAACAACTCAAAGAACTAGCGAGAGACATAATAAATGTGAGCTTAAGAGATCATATGAGAAACGACGAGCAGAACGACGAACAGAAGACTCAAAGTAAAAGATGTTATCGAAGCTATCGCAAAATCGAAATGGAAAGAGAACTGGACAAATGACGATCACAATAACATATAAACCAGTCATAGGAATACAGCAAAAAAGATGAATCAACGACATTTAAGAAAAGGAAGGAAGGAACAACTGGCACCAGTTAGCTCAAGACAGGCGAATATGGAAAACTCGTGTTGAGCTACACCCTGAGAGATTTTTATATAGAAAATCTTTTAGTAATATTTTAATATTTTCTAAATATTATTAATAATGCTATTAGGATCGAAAACTTCATCTTTTAATTGCCAGATGACGCTAGTCACCTAATATTTTCACTTCAGTTGCAATGGGTGGGAAAACCTCTCAGTACGAATCAATTGGGATATGGAGAACAAGCCTACGTTCTTTCCGATGAGGCTCCAATAAGAGCCGAAAATCGCGATTCAAGGGACTGGACTGCGCTCCGTATTCTAATTGAAAAGTAAGATTGTTTTGCCTTCGCATTTCAACTGAATTAAAGATAAAAATTTTATTTTATTTTATTTTTATATTGGTCTTTACTCCTTCGAGTAACTAGGTCCATTTTCTGTTGGAATTTACCAGCTGAACAGACGGGGTCGTGAATTGTAAGTTTTTTGAATTCCCTCTTGTCTTCTTCGCTTCAGCATCCATTTGGCTTGCAAATTTTAGAAGCCTTGGAGGTATTACCAAGGAAATGGACCAATAAGTTTTCGATTTAAAAATCTTTTAGTAATATTTTAATATTTTCTAAATATTATTAATAATGCTATTAGGATCGAAAACTTCATCTTACAATTTAATGATCTAAAAGCGCGTACTTTGGGTGCTCATAAATTATTAAACGATATGTAGTCGCCAAATAATGAATTTAAATCATTTTAAGTACGATTCTCTCTTAAGCCGGGAAGATGAGGTGGTTTTCTTGCGAAGGGGTTGTAGCTCAATAATCAAAATGTGCGTGATTTAAAAGTTTATTGTTAGAATATATAAGCTGTACGAATTATATCCGCGATACGATGTATTTTAATTTTTCTCCTCATCTTTCTCTTACGTTAAATCAATTAAAGGGTTATTTGGGGGGTGAAGGGGATGAGCTCAAAAATCGAAACTATGTCACTTCGAGAGCTCATAAATAACTCGTAAGTGTAATTCTGCCGCAAAGATCGATTCAATGTCCCTAAGTAGTGGGGGGGGGGGGCTGAGTCAGCCCCCCCACTAAAATATTAAATTCCTGCCCAGGGTAACGAGCTCAAAATTTTTAATTTGCGGAATGTGAGAGTTCATAAATAGCTCATAAAGCTCCGCTATTTGTTTTTTAATTTTTGCAAGTGGGGGGGGGGGCAGCTCAACACGGGTATATGGAAAACACAAAGAGAAGCCTATGTCCAGAACTGGACGAGAAGAGGCTGCTAAAGGAGAAGTTCTTTTAAGGCACCGATGTAATATGGGATATGTATAAATAAAATCGATAAATAAAAGATAAGGAAAAAGAAGATTTCGTAATTATTCTTTATTGAGAGAGATTATACATCCATATGTTCCGAACATTCGAAACTATACGAAAAACATTCCGAACAGCACTATTCGAAAATGAAAACAGTTCACAACATTTAGTTTTTAAAATTCTTATTTCTGCTGCTAATTCTGAAGAATCTAATCCAGGGCCGTAACTACGATGTTGGGGGCCCCGGGGCAAATGTGATCTGGGGGCCCCCTACCGGGAGGTCTGGGGAATTTATAGCTTCATCTGTATCTGACATTGCGGACGGATTATCAACGAATGCGTTCGTTCGTTACACAGGGCCGTAAGTACGATGTTGGGGCCCCGGGGCAAACGTGATCTGGAGAGCCCCTACCGGGAGGTCTGTGGGTCTTCCGTTGGGGGCCCCCTACCGGGGGCTTTACCCCCAGCAGAAGGGGGCTCGGGAAAAATGTTTGATATTTAACCCCTTGAAAACGCATTTTAATGCATTCCATGACTGAAGTTTCTAAAGACATACATAATTTTTTAGAAAATGTTCTTACATCTGTTGGCAAATTTGAAATAAAAATGTTATATGGAATGGGCGATTAAATACTCCCCTGAGGCATTCCTTTCTGGACTTGTTGTATCCTGGACATTTTTATATCTTTTCGAATGGTATCGGGGTCCCCAGCTTAGCCCGGGCCCCTCTTCCAGTGACATTTTAGGTTTTATTACGCCGAAATAACTAATTTCCTAAGTAATAATTTAAATTTTTATTGTAGTAAAGAAAGAAAGACGTTCTCACAAACAATTTATTCCCCGTTATTTATTTCACTTATTCCCCGTTAGAGGGCGTTCTAAACATACTGCGGTATAAATAGTTTTATTCTTGTACCGAGAACTACGGACGTGTTGGTGTAAATTTGTCTTCTACAGAGCCTCCTTGACAACGGGTAGACCTAGAAATAGTACTATCGGGGGATGGCAGGAGACAAATTTAAATCAAAAATAAAACCGTAGATTTTCTATTTTTAATTTATTTTACAACTGACGACCGGTTTCGCTCTCTACAATTTGCACAGAATCCTCAGATGCCGGTTAAAGTAAAATTAAATGCTACAAACAATATAACAAAATCTGTTTTTTTAATTTTTTTATTTAGTTTTTTTATTGTTTGTAGCATTTAATTTTACTTTAACCGGGACCTGAGGATTCTGTGCAAATTGTAGACAGCGAATCCGGTCGTCAGTTGTAAAATAAATTGTTTGTGAGAACGTCTTTCTTTCTTTACTACAATAGTATGGACTCACACATGCAACCCATTATTTATTTAAATTTTTATTTTAAGGTCTCGGAGGGGACCCAGCTTAGCTCAAGCCTCAGGGGTCCCTGCTCTGTTCCAATTTTAGTCGAAAAGACTAATTTCCCCAGTGAAAAATTAAAACTCTATGTTGAGGTCTAGGGTGCCCTGTAGGTCCTTTTAAAATTGTGTCATTTGAAAATATTTCGTTTTTCGTTGGAATCGGCTTTTAAAATACATATTTTTATTTTCCTCGTTAAAATCTACGCAGGGTCAAACAAACGAGGGCCCCTGCGGGGCCCCCTTTGTCCGGGGGCCCCGGGGCACTGCCCCGGTTGCCCCAATGGTAGTTACGGCCCTGATCTAAACCAAATTGAGTAGAAAGAAATGTATAATCAGAAGAAACTAGCTTATTATCTCCTAAACCTAGAGACCTAGCTTTACCGACATCACAAATGACTTTTTTGGTTTTTTTGGCTAAATCTACCATTCAAAGATTCAATCATCCTATCCAAACAGAATAAAAATAAACAATTTAGCTTCTTCTTTTTTACTATTTACTGAAAACGTATTCTTAGGATTGTTATCCAATTTAGAAAGAACTTTGTTTTCTAGGAATAGGTATATCAATGCCAATACGTTCGCATGTACTCTCTGCTCCGGAATATACACCATTATAAAAATTTTCATCAATTCTTAACTCCTCCAAAGCAAAGGCCAAACTTGAAACCTCTTCCATAGTTTGACACAGATCTGTCAGGCGACTGAAGAGTTTTGCTGACTTTTATTACGAGTTGTAGAATTGGGTGCATAATCTCTAAACACATGATGAAATCAAATGTTATCACTTGGTTTAGGATTCCTATACCACTAGTCCTGGCTTTACCATCGGAAGTATCTGCTATTATTTCAGTAAAATCTCTTCTAATAGTATCAAATTGGGTTTTAACTACAGAGACTGTCTCAGCACGACATGCCCATCGTGTCTCGGATAGCGGTTTTAATATTTTTAATTTGACATTTCTTAAATAATATGTAATTTCCTCAAATACAGCATGTCTTTTACGGCTACCTTCAATGTAGTTGTAAATTAACTGCATTATACCAAAAAAAATCACACACTTTGGGGTTCTCTTTATGATTGGTACAGCACTTACCAATGATAAATTAAGGCAATGAGCATAACAGTGAACGTACAATATTTGCACCTTGTTTATACGCGGGCAAATGTTATGGAAACATCTTACTTTTCACTTACAGTAGGAAAAATGAAAGAATACCCATGAACGAACATATAAAACACATTGTATTTTCTTGTCACCGTGTCACACAAAAAATTGGCCAGCGTAAGTACATGTAATAATTATTGTTACATGTACTTGCACTGGACAATTTTCTTTGTGACACAATGACAGGAAAATACAGCGTGTTTTATATGTTCGTTCATGGGTATTCTTTCATTTTTCCGACTGTATCCACATTGGCGAAGCATACACAATAAGTCTTTTTTTCTAACTTAGTATTGAATTTTAGCGCCCTTCGGTCACAATTGTGGGTGCCGCAGCACCGATGGCACCCACAGTGCGCACGCCACTGTATACTCGATATTCGTTATATTCTCTTCTAGTGACAATTTTTGAAAATAAATTATAAAATAAAATTCTTGTACTTGATTACTTCAATTTTTTTGCTATAGATTTAGTAAAATTGTATTTCTCTATTCCCTTACCACAACAACGTCATTGTTTGTGTCTTCCAAATCTACAGATACTTCTGTTCTATAACTTCTGTTCGATACTCTTTTTTAAAAGTTATGAAGTACTTACACAGCATGAAAGAACAATGCCGTTTGCTTTCCCAACACCGAAAGCAGTAAGAAAGTTGTCCATTCATTAGTACTTCTTGAAACCTATAGGTTCTCTGATGCATAGTTCATTAAGTAGATTGTTATGTAAATAGATACATTATTTCTTACGCCATTGTTTTACTTTTTCATCCTGTTATTGATATAATTCAAAAACAACCAGCTATCACTTTTTTCGAAACAGTTGGTACCACAATGAACAATTTGATACTAAACTATTATAGCCAGGGAGGTAGTGTCAAATTTGACCGGAGCATTTTAACATGGCTGTTTTCTTTTTATTTAGGTAGGTGTTCCAAAGCTTATTAACAAATGATGTGTCAGCTGGCCCAAAACCGGTGATTTTAGACAAGAAAAGGTAAAATATGAAAGTTGATGGACAAACGCTACAACTTAAATGTCAAATATTTATATATGTTACTCAGAACATTTGATAGACTTGCTTACTTGGCTCCTACCTTTCACTCAGGAGATGCGGGTTCAAATCCTGGCGCGGAAAATTCTTTTTTTTTTAAATTGACATTTTATTTTAAAAAATAGTTATTTGTATAATACCACGGCATGTCCACTTGGCCAGCTAATATTTTTTGCAACGTACATGATGCAGCTGACGCTTTTTTATTACAATCTAAAATTCATAAATTATTCATTTATACTTTTTAATCTTTGCCACACTAGTCCAAGAATATTTTTTTATTATTAACAGGCTGACCCGGCAAACTTCGTTCCGCCTTAAAACTAAATAATGTTTGAAAGTTTAATACCTAAAAATTACCAGAAAGCCAAAAAATACTAAAAAATATTGCGTAGGTACCTATACTTTTTTCTACCAAATGCATAGTTTACGATTCTATAAGGGGCATAGGTACAGACAAACATTCATTTTTATGTATTATAGAGAATAGGGAAATATTTAGATTGCTATTAAAAAATGGGGGTTGGTGAGAGAAAAGTGAAAATTTAGGGTTGTATCTTTCGGTTCTACAACATATAAAATTAAGAAAAAACAGTTTGTCCAAAAAAATAACAAATAATGTCTTCCTTTCCACTTAGATTGTTGGTCTTACCAACTCAGGAACCTTCAGAGGTTGATGTACAACAAATTTGCTTATTAAGATCAATCATAATATTATGCCCAAAAATGCATAGTTTGCGATTCTATAAAAGACAAACAGATTTTTTTATATTGTCTCGTATAAATAATAAAAACGTGGTATTATAAAAACAATTATTTTTCAAAATAAAATGTCAATTTAAAAAACAAAAAGAATTTTCCGCGCCAGGATTTGAACCTGGATCTCCTGAGTGAAAGGTAGGGGGCAAGTAAGCAAGGGTATCAAATGTTCTGAATAACAAGTATAAATATTTGACATTTAAGTTGTAGCGTTTGTCCATCAACTTTCATATTTTACCTTTTCTTGTCTAAAATCCCCGGTTTTGGGCCAGCTGACACATCATTTGTTAATAAGCTTTGGAACACCTACCTAAATAAAAAGAAACCAGCCATGCTAAAATGCTCCGGTCTGACACTACCTCCCGGGCTATTAGTTGTACCTACAACCGATCACTTGACATTTTTCACGTCTGTTTGCAAAACTTTCTACGATCTGTCTTTATGATTTATTTTCTTCTTTTTCGTCCTCTTTATAAGTAATTCTGCTTTTTCATTGGCGGATTGATACATCTATGGAAGGTTGTCACTCACTCTTTTGCGCGGTCAGCCGGTACTTCTTCTACTGATTGGTGATTTGTCTCCTGTTATATTAACCACACGTGTCTCTTCCATTCTGCTTATGTGGTTATTCCATTGTTTTTTTTTCTATTTAGTGTCCGTTCGTTTATACACTGTGCGTTACATTTTCTTTTAATGTCTTCACTTCTCTTTAAATTTTTTTATTTAGCGTATGGCTTAAGTACATCACAGAATATATTTAGATTTGTGTATTATACAATGCATCACAAACAGATGTCCAGTTTTTTTATATATCGATTTTTATCGATTTATCGATTAACCCTTCGGTTGCCATTACAAAGTTTATAGTCTATAGGGTCGCCTGTGTATGCTCTGCGTGGGTAGTCCTAAACAATGTGACTGATCGTCTGTCTTGCAGCGCTGCAGTCACAAGACGGCGAGGGAAGTTTACCCCATCTGTAGAGGGAGTCGGCGCATCTTCCACAGTTTGTTGGAATTCGATTAAGGACTGCCCAAATCTTACGGGGACGTTCAAATTCGCTAGGTTTTCCTATGATGTCCGGTAGAACTATGGTAATGCGGATCTGTTTAACTCTCCCAATCTTCTTTCCATCGGATATTTAAGTCAAAATTGGATTGCTGCAGCGCTTGAGCAGATTGTAGAGGGGGTAACCTGGATCTGAGACGGTTTCCAAGAATATCGGGGATGTCGTTGTGGACTAGAAGCTGGCGACTGGTCATTATTTTGTTATATTCTTTCCCCAATGCATGTTCTCGGCGTAGGTTGGGTGGTGCTATATTACAAAGGCTAGGTAGCCACATTGTAGGGGTGGGCTTAATTGTGGCTGTTATCATACGCATAGCACGGTTTAGTTGGGTGTCGACCAGGTGGGTGTGTCTGCTATTTAGCCACACTGGTGCACAGTATTCTGCCACCGGATATATCAGGCCAAGAGCAGAGGATCTTAAAGTTGATGCTGTGGACCCTCATGTAGTGCCGCAGAGTTTCTGTATTATATTCTTGCGTGTTTTCAATTTTGCTGCTGTTTTCGTCAGGTGTTCTCTGAATGTGAGCGTTCTCTAGAGTAACTCTAAGGTATTTCGGGTATTTATTGTGTTTTAACAGCTTGTTATTAAAATACACTCACAATTCTCTGTTTGCCAGCTTGTTGTTGAGATGAAAAGCTGATACTTCAGTTCTTGTAGTACTTGGTTGTAGTCTCCATTTCTTAAGGTATTCTTTGAGGATGGATAAGTCATTCGTGAGAGTGATTTCTGTAGTTTCTAAAGATTGGTGGCTTGTTGCAAGGGTCCAGTCGTCAGCATATCCAAACTTTCGAGATTCGGTTTTAGGCATGTCAGCAATATAGAGGCTGAAAAGTAAAGGGGCAAGGACAGAACCCCGTGGAAGGCCATTGTTAAGTTTCATCTGTCTACTCGTCTCCTTTCCCATTATAACCTGGAAGGCTCTGTTTGTTAATATGCTGTCAATGAGGTTAGTTATCTTTCTGCAGGGGATAATACGGGCCAGTTTATATATTAATCCCTGCCTCCAAACAGTATCATATGCTGCTGTTAGATCTAAAAATACTGTTGCTGCCTTTGTTTCTTTTGAAAACGAGCTTCTATAAAAGTTGTTAATGACAGCACTCCTCTTTAGAGCTCTCAGCGTATTTCCTGTAATTCTTCTCGGCACCCTCATTTTTTCAGTTTCAAATAGTCTTTGTGTTGTGGCAGTATCGGGTCTTGTTTTTGACGCATATGTTATTACTGGTCTTACTATTGGTCTTACTTTATAAATTCTGTACTTCATCTCAGTGTTAATATGTCAGTTTTGCCATATAGTATTATTAAGGCATCCTACTTACCAGTCTATTTGCTTTTTGTACCTAAATTCTCACTTCTTTCTCTAGGTCTCCGTAGCCGGACAGGGTAATTCCAAGGTATTTTATGTCCATTACCTCCTTGTTCAAAATCGACGCCATCAATTATTTCTATTTTACATCTGATTGGTTCTTTACTGATTAGTAGGTATTATTTTAGTTTATGTTATAATATATCCTCTTACGTTAAATATATGGACTAATCTTTGCAGACTATATTCATGATTCATCTTGGTCTATCAATATTGCACCGTCTGCGTAACAGAGTGTTTTTACTTCTTTCTTTCCCATTCTGTATCCTCTTCTTTTGTGACGCTTTTAAAAGATCTTTTATATATTTTATTTTGTATTTATATTTACGTTGCTCTCGCTTACTCAACATCTTTTTTTCATAACATTTTGGCTTTCCTTTCCTCAGGTAGCTTTACTTCCGTGGCCAGAGTTGCCAGATGTGTTTTTTTAAAACCCCCACTTAGAAACTGAAATTCCCTCAAATCACAAAAATTTAAATTTTTGCCGCATTATAATAAATTAGTAGTCAAATGTAGAGAACAATAAACCAAAATTATACTACTTATCAATAGAGGGCCATGGAAATAATTCATAGGTCCTATATCTTCTTGGATTATATGAGAGTATAATATACAGTTCTATGTATACATTCGCAAACTTAATTTCCCATAACCCCTTAAAATCTTCCATAATTTTCCCCCCAAAAAATCTACCAACTATTTCTGCTTGGAGAAGTTCTCCTATACGCTTTCAAACTACCCCAAAATTGTGGGAAAATACCCCAATCTGGCAACCCTGTTCGTCGCTGTATCGTCAGTCGTCGTCCTGAAAGGCAGAGTGTTCTGACAATCCTGACATTGTTTGTCACAAATGGTAACATTCCTCTTGTAGTATTCCTTTCCCAAGTTAATACACTCCTTTTTAACTTGGCTATACCATGCTGATGATGAGTCGGAAATACGTACCTATACAGGGTGAGACAGATAAAAGTCCTATTAGAAGTATCTCGAGAACTAAAGGCAACAGAAGCATGAAAATTTGAATAAAGATGTTTTGAAGAGTGATCTATTCAATGAAAATATTTTCATCTATTTGCTACTTCCGGTTATTCCGGAAGTTACCTATAACTTCGTTTTTTTTAATGGGACACCTGTATATTTTTACATTTTTGGATTCTCCCCGATGTCTTCTTTCTTAAAATATGATGTTTTGTAATATTATAGATAGATAGAGGGTAGTTTAAAAGATAATTACGTTTTTTTCTTATTTTCGTAGCAACATTCACACCCTGTAGAATTGTATTAGTTTGACATCGAAAACTCTATTTATGTTCAAATGGTTTTTAATATAGTGTACTATTGTTAATAATTGTTAGTATAGCTAATTTTTTAATTTTAGTATACATGGTTGGTCAAAACTCGTAATGAGTCTTTTCTGGGTTTTCTTTAATGGAACACCCTGTATTTTAGTATTATAAGGAAATTATATTTTATGGTACTTTTTTATTTCTTTACCATTCCCAACACCTAACTGCTTCAGTTTGTGAGTTATTGGTGATTTAAGCCAAATATTAATTGCAACAAAAAATACGTGAAATTTTATTAGGTTGGCCGTGAAAATATTCAATCACAAATAATTTTTCGGAAATAAATACATATTAATCTAGACTGATCCTTAAAATTAGCAATAATGGTTGATCTATCAAAATACCTACGTAGTTTAGATTGTTGATTCGATTAACAATTAAGCACAAATTAAAGCATTTAGGTATAGGGAATGCTTAAGAAATAAAAAAGTACCATAAAATATCCTTTCATTGCAATATTAAAATACAGGGTGTTCGATTTAAGAAAACTCAGAAAATACTCATTCCAAGTATCGACCAACCCTGTATACTAAAATTAAAAAATTGGCTATCCTGACAATTCTTAACAATAGTAGACTATATTAAAAACCATTTGAATATAAATAGAGCTTTTGATGTCAAACTACTACAATTCTACAGGGTGTGAATATTGCTACGAAATTAAGAAAAAAACATAATTATCTTTTAAACTACCCTGTATATTATTGCAAAACCTCAAATTTTAAGAAAGATGACGTCGAGGAGAATCCAAAAATGTAAAAATATACAGGGTGTCCCATTAAAAAAAACGAAGTTATAAGCAACTTTCGGTATAACCGGAAGTAGCAAATAGGTGAAAATATTTTCGTTAAATAGATAACTCTTCAAAACACCTTCATTCCAATTTTCATGATTCTGTTGCCTTTAGTTCTCGCTATATTTCTAATAGACCCCTTATCTGCCTCACCCTATATATGCATTGCCTTCCATCTTTTATATTATGTTTTATTTTGTATTCACATTCACACTGCAAGTTTTTTGCCAATGATTTTCCTTAAATGATATTAATTTATTAAAATATGAGTGAATTTTTAATAATCTACTAATTCTAAATTCAACCGTCAATTCAACAGTTTCATAAAAAAAAAACGATGAAGAACCATTAATAATTATTTATTGTGATAAAATTGAATTTGAAGATTATTTTTTCTCGTAACACTATAATTTTTTTCAATTCTGTAACATTGCGGCCCTGACGCAACCCTACTCTGCACTGTTGCTGACACCGCTGGAGTTGAACGTTGAACAACAAGTTGGGCGACATATTGTATCGTCTGCCAAACGACGCAGACCGGCTGGTTCAGAAAAGTTAAAATTTTCAAAATAAATTAGAATATTGTTGTCTAAATATAGCAGAACATTATTACATTGTGTCAGTGGTGTCTCGTGCTATACCAGAACCAGAACTTCATCAACAGTTTCCTGTGTAAGTACCTTAATTTCTATAATACAGAAAATCGATACATAAACACAACCGGTTGAGATATTTTAAAACCACGCCACGCCACGCTTCGACAAGATCCGTAGATCCGCCCGGAGACAGGATCGGCTCGAGGAACGTTCCAAAAAATATTTAACGTTAGAAAATCAATGAACAAAATTTAAAGGATTATTTCATTCATATAGTCGAGGAAATGAAGCTGAAAAAATGGAAAAACCTCGCAATTTTTTCGTCCAGCATCGATTTGTACAAACATTTATGATTATAACTATTTAGAATGGGAAATAAGCCACAATATTATTAAAAAATGATTTTTATTAACGTTTCGACGCCCAAATCGGGTGCCGTTGTCAAAATACAAAATACTTATTATATAAAAAATTAATAATATTGTGAAATATTAATAAAAATTAAAATATGAAACGTTAATAAAAATCATTTTTTAATAATATTGTGGCTTATTTCCCATTCTAAATAGTTAAAATTGTAAAAATGCCACAAGAAAATAGCTTCAGAACAACATTTATGATTAGGCTCACTATACCCTCTAGTTCATTTTCTATATTGAACAGTTGTACGCTTTTGGTTTTTAAGGGGGAAAACTACCCCTAATTGTGAAAAATTATAAAATAACATTTTAAACTTTAATATTGTCAACATTTGGTTCTTATTAGTTACATAATGATTGTTTTATGCTTTAAGATATACTATCATAATATTTCAACCCTTAAAATCACCCTTGTTGGAGCTATATAATAAAATTTACTTATCCTAAAAGAATAATTTCGGCTTGCATCGATTTACATAAAAATTTGGGATTACGATCATCTTACCCTGTACTTCATATTCTATATCATGCTTAAGGGCGTTGATTATTTTTGGGGGTGTAAACTACCCCTTATTGTAAAAAATTATATAAAAACATTGTAAACTTTAATATGGGTAAAATTTGGTTTTGATTGGTTAAATAATGATTGTTTTATACTTTAGGATATAATATCATAATAGTTCAACCCTGAAAAATCACCCTTAATAACATTACAGTTTTTATAAGTAGATATTTTAATAGATCTATACAGAAAAAAAAGTAGAATTAAAGATTTACAAAAACATTTATTTACACAAAAATACGAACTTACAAATATGTACAAATACAAATACAAATAGTTTTTTAGTCATCTTCCAGTATACGAACCGGTTCTGTGGTATTATACATACATTGAAAATTATCCATAAGCGAACTATTCGAATTTTTCGAAAAAAAAAATTCGTTTTATAAACATAGCTCTTTCATTTTTGGCGATAAAAAGCTTTTTCAAAAATGACTTTGTAGGATTTTTGAAGAGTTATAAGATTGTGTAAACTAAATTCCGTAAGATCCCTTAGTTTTTAATTAGGGTGGGTTTAAAGGGCTCGAATAAGGGGGTGTTTGCTCGTAAATAGATGTTTTAAACAGCTATATCTCGCTAACTTTTTACTGTAATGAAATGAAAATCTATACACAAGGGAATTTTAGTTATTAAAAAAGCTACAATTTAGTAGTTTATAATTTTTTTCGTATCTCCAGTATTTTCGGAGATATTTTGAAGTAAAAGGTGAAAAATGGCAAATTGCAAAAAATTAATTTTTCTTTAAACTCCAATTTTTCTAAAATTAGGCCTTTTAAATAGGTCAAACTTCTTGGGTGTATTGATAATATAAATATAAAAGGAATTATAGAAAGGTGAAGACCAATTTTTAACTAGGAGGGTAGTTGGGGGTTGTTTTCACTGATTTTTTCATGGAGAAAAGCAGATACCGACCTTTTTTTAATCGTAAGTCGCTTAATTTTCAGGCTATAAACTTATTATTATTTTTTTGAAAAATCTAACTATATACTTGAAAAAAGATTATTTAAGTTATCCTCGAAAAATGCAAAATTTTTCCGTTATTTGGCTTTGAATATTTCAAATTATGCATTTGACGAAAAAAGCTAACTTTTAACATGCCGTATCTCGGTTTCTGTTGGTCTTAAAGATATTAAAGAAAAAGAATTCGATTTGTGTTGCTTAAAGATACAATTTTAATATCTATAGTTTTTTTGATTAAATGCATATTTTTCGAGGTATTCTCAAAAAATCCTCTAAAAAAGTCGATTTTTTCGTCGAAAAACTGTTACTTTCAAGCGCGAATAACTCGAAAAATATTAGTTTTACGAAGAAAATGTAAAAAACATTTTTTTCTTAGAATCACTTTTTATATCGATTTACCTGGTTAAAATTTAATAAAAAATTCCCGCCCCCAAGATGGGGTGGCAACCACCCCCAAGGTTTTAGCGTACAGCGGCATGATATAGAAAATGATCCTTGGACTATTCCCAACCTTTTGTAAAAATTTCAAGTAAAGCCATGCTGGACGAAAAAATTGCGAACCAAAATGCTTCATTTCCTCGACTAATAGAGATTTTAACCAATAGAAACCTACGAAGATAAAATGTATGATTATTAAACGCTTTTCTTTAGTTAAATCACCTGGAGACACCTCCAAGGCTTCTACAATTTGCAAGCCAAATGGATGCTGCAGTGAAGACAAAAGGGAAGGAATTCTACACTATGCAATTCACAACCCCCGTCTGCAGCTTGGTAAAGTTCCAACGGAAAATGCACCTAGTTACTCCACGGAGTAATACTCTATAAAATAAAAATGTATACCATTTTTATTCAGTTGCAATGCGAGGCAATAAAAATGGTATACATTTTTATTTTATGTAGTATTACTCCGTGGAGTAACTAGGTGCATTTTCGGTTGGAACTTTACCAAGCTGCAGACGGGGGTTGTGAATTGAATAGTGTAGAATTCCTTCCCTTTTGTCTTCACTGCAGCATCCAATTGGCTTGCAAATTGTAGAAGCCTTGGAGGTGTCACCAGGGAAATGTACCAATAAGTTTTCAATTTAAAAATCTTTTAGTAATATTTTTCAATAGTATTAATGTTGCTATTAGGATTGAAAAACTTTATCTTTCAATTGCCAGATGACGCTAGTCACCTAATCCATTCACGTCAGTTGCAGTGTAGGACTAGTATATGTCGAAAAATTTACTGGGTTAGAGAAAGCACAACCTATGCATTCTCTGAAGAGCCTCTAACCAGAGGTGAAATCGTCGATAAGAGTGCTGGTTGCGCTCTCTAATCTAAGTAAAAATTAAAACATTTTTGGCCTCGCATTGCAACTGAATAAAAATGGTATACTTTTTTATTTTATGTAGTATTACTCCGTGGAGTAACTAGGTGCATTTTCCGTTGGAACTTTACCAAGCTGGAGACGGGGGTTGTGAATTGCATAGTGTAGAATTCCTTCCCTTTTGTCTTCACTGCAGCATCCATTATGCTTGCAAATTGTAGAAGCCTTGGAGGTGTCACCAGGGAAATGTACCAATAAGTTTTTAATTTAAAAATCTTTTAGTAATATTTTTAATATTTTTCAATATTATTAATGTTGCTATTAGGATTGAAAAACTTTATCTTTCAATTGCCAGATGACGCTAGTCACCTAATCCATTCACGTCAGTTGCAGTGTGGGACTAGTATATGTCGAAAAATTTACTGGGTTAGAGAAAGTAACCTATGCATTCTCTGAAGAGCCTCTAACAAGAGGTGAAATCGTCGATAAGAGTGCTGGTTGCGCTCTCTAATCTAAGTAAAAATTAAGACATTTTTGGCCTCGCATTGCAACTGAATAAAAATGGTATACATTTTTTTATTAATTTTTTTTATGTTTATTAATTGTTTAAATAAAAAAACGATTTTAATGGAAAATGCATAAATTCTCTTGTTTTTACAATGAAGAAACTTGAAACTTTTACAGATTGTAGCTAATTATATGAACTATACATAATTTCACTTTTTACGTTATGCTTCATAAATAACCAATACAGTTTCAAATTTTTTGCCGATTCCGACTGCTTTTCATGTTTGTACATCATATGTTTTATACATATATTTTAATAAACATAACGATATATTTTAATGTTTGAAAAGTGTAAGACTAAAAAGTAAAAAATAATAAAATATGAAAAATTGTTTTAAGAAACGCTTTTTTTTAGTTACGAGTGACTAAAATTAAAAATATCAACTAAAATGTAAAAAATAAACAAAATTCAAACACGAAGGATTATTCGAAAAAAAATGTAAGACATATAAAATATACAAAAATTTCACCCATTCGTTAACAAAATTGAAAAAATCTAACAAATTCGTTAAAGAAAAGCGTGGGGCGAAAACCGTTTATTCGATGAAGACTCGCCCCACGCTTTTCTTTAAGGAATGTGTGATTTTTTCAATTTTTTAACAAATGTGAGAGAATTTTGTATATTTAATATGTCTTACATTTTTTTCGAATAATCCTTCTAGTTTGAATTTTGTTTATTTTTTTGCATTTTAGTTGATTTTTTTATATTTTTAATTTTAGTCACTCGTAATTAAAGAAAAGTGTCTTAAAATTTTTTTTCATATTTATTTTTTTTATTATATTTTTAGATATTTTATTAGATTATTTTTTAATAAGACATTAAATTTTCATCATCATCATCAACCTGTACGCGTCCACTGCCGGAAATAGGTCTACCTTAGGCATTTTCTCCTCCAAGTTTTCCTCCAACACCAAATTGTTCTATATGGTCCACATATTGTTCAGTAAAAAGTTACACCATTTTGAGCGTCCGGTTTAGGGGGGGGATGGGGGCGAAGTCGGTAAATTAGTAGTTCTTTTAAGTTTTTCGTCAATATTTCTAAAACTATGCTTTAGCGTAAACAATGTTCTATACAAAAATGTTCTACATAAAATTTAAAACAAAAAAGGTCCTATACATAATTCTTATAAAATCAACGGTTCCAGAGTTAGGGATGTTGAAAAGTGGAGGTTTTCGATACCTTTTATATTTTTTATGCCAATTGATGATGATGTTGGGTGGTGAGGTTGACGTTTCTTCAAGGACTTATCACTAACATACCATCGGCCACTCAAATAGCAAATTTTATTTACAAAACACAATCCTGTTAAAGAAAATTTCTTTAATCAGTGATATCAATCATTGTAAATTGCCCAAAAAGTATAAAAAGTATCGAAAACTTTTCACCATCCGTAACTCTGGAACCGTAGCTTTTATAACAATTATGTATCGGACCTTTTTTGTTTTAAATTTTATGTAGAACATTTTTTATTTATATATTGTGTAGAACACAAATTTTGTGTATAGAACATTATTTACGCTAGAGCATAGTTTAAGAAATATTGACGAAAAACTACTAATTTACCGACTTCTTCCCCATCTCCCCCCAAACCGGACGCTCAAAATGGTGTAACTTTTTACTGAACAATATGTGGACCATATAGAACAATTTGGTGTTGGAGGAAAACTTTCACTTTGAATGTCTGGGTTAAGCCTTTTTTACATAAAGCATAACTAACTATACTACATCCGTAACTTTGGGACCGTTGATTTTAGAAGGATTATGCATCGGGACTTTTTTTTCAAATTTAATGCAGAACATTTTTGTATAGAAGTTTGTTCATGCTATACCGCATAGTTTTATAAATATTGACGAAAAACATAAAAAACTACGAATTTACCGATTTCTCCCCCTCTCCCCCCAAACCCAACGCTCAAAATGGTGTGACTTTTTTCTGAACATTATGTGGACCATATAGAACAATTTGGTGTTAGAGGATAATTTTCACTTTGGATGTCTGGGTTTGGGTCTAGTTATACCATACTAATTTGGTCGCTAATCTGAATTTTAGTCGAAAAACATTAACTGGAATAATTTGATAAATTAGATATATACTGTTTACTATTTTCTATGATATCGTATGTACCCAATCAATATAGTACTATTTGAAGTAAATGTATTTGTTGTTTATTACTATGAAAATTATGCAGATCTAATAAATCTAATTTATATCCGAGGTTGTAACACACGCAATTATGTCAGGAGCTATTCATGGGATAATTTAAAAATTCAATAAATTTCACATGCTTTTGATTAAATCCAAAAAAAACCTTGTTTTGATGTATGTAGAAAATATTTTTGTTTGCATTTTTCGTTTTGCATTAAAAACATACTGAACTAAAATTGGCAATACTCTGAACCAATTTTTTCTGAACCCAGAAGGGAATTTTTAAAAAGTCAAGATACTACTACATACTGTCGGTTTACAGCGTCATCCGACGCCTTCCGACTCCTAACCGCAATTTCTCTGTGTAGCCATAGACCTAGAGGCATTTCTCTTTCCTCTAGTTCTTTTTCAATTCCCTCCCTCCAGCTTCTTCTCGGTCTTCCTCTTTTCCTTCTCTCTTGTGGTGTCCACGCCAAAATCTGTTTAGGGATCCTGTCATCTGGCATTCTCTGTACATGGCCGTACCATATGAATTGTTTTATTTTTATGTCATCAATTAGTGTTGTGACTCCCATCATTTCTCGTATTCTCTCATTTGGTATCCGATCTCTTCTTGATTTGCCTGCTGCTCTTCTCCAGAAGTCCACTTCTGTTACTAATCGAGTGTTCCATCTTGATTTATCTTCATGCACAGATACTTGTATTCATCACAGTGTTTCATTTCTACCTCATCGTCTAATGTAATTGACTGCGTTGTCCCTCCTACACATGGCTTCAGTTTTCTTAATGTCGACTTCGAGACCCCATTTGTGATATTCTTCTATTAGCTTCAGTCATGTAACTCAAGTCGTCATGATCCTGAGCAATCAGAATTTGGTCACCAGCGAAACATAAAGTGTATAGTGTTGTCTCGTCATTGAGAGGGATTCCCATGCCATTACATTATATTTTCCACAGCTTGACTGCTTGTTCCAGATAAATTTTAAACAGGTTAGGTGAAATACAGCAACCCTGCTTCAATCCTTTCGTGACCGTAAATCCCTCAGACATCCTTAATCCAGTTTTAATTTTTGCAGTCGTTCCATTATACAGACTTTGGACTGTTTTGATAAGACGATGTTTAATGTTGGTTTGCTGTAGGGTGGACCATAGTTTTCTGAGGGGCACACTGTATATACTAAGGATTTCCACAGTTTTCACTGTATTCCTTCACTCAATCGTTCTCTCCAGCTCTTTCTGTCTGGTCAGTCCCCTTCCTGTAGATTTCTTCTCTCCATTGCTTCGTCTACTTCATCTCTGAAGGATCTTCGGGGTCTGCCTCTTTTCCTTTTTCCTATCGGGCTCCACTCTGTTATTCGGTTTATCCGCCGATTTTGGTCTGCTCTTCTGACATGTCCGTACCAGGTTTAATCTCTTCTGTTCGATGTAGTCTATTATGTCTGAGTTACTCTGCAGCTTCTCCTTAGGAATTCCATCTCTGTTGCTCTTATTTTATTTTTGGTTTTCTTATTTATTGTCCAATTTTCACACCCATAAGTGAGGATACCTCTTGTTATGGTATTATATTTTCTTCTTTTTGTTTTTATGCTGATGTTCTTATCCCACAGTATCGGGTTCAATTTTCGTATGCAGTCTCTTGTTTGTCCTAGTCTATTTTTTATATCTTCCTCAGTTGTTCCTTTGTTTGATATTATAAAACCTAAATACTTGTACTTATCTGTTCCTCTGATTTGTCTACCTTCGTCTATTTCCAGTTGTTTTATTTCTGTATTCTCTGTTGTTAAGTATTCAGTTTTCTTTAGGTTTATTTCCATCTTATTCTTTGTATATTCCTGTTCCAGTTTCCTCATCATAAAACTGAGGTCATCTTCGTCTTGTGCAATCACTATTTGGTCGTCAGCAAAACTTAGGGTATATTTATAGATATTCATTCCTTACTGGTATACCCATTCCTTCGCACTTTTTTTTTTCATGGTTTCAGGGTCTTTTCCAGGAATATTTTGAACAGGGTAGGGGATGTGGAGCAGCCCTGTCAGGGCCGTGCGGTGCTATGATGCGGTGAGGCAGCCGCATCAGGCGGCATCACAAGGGGGCGGCATAATCAGTAAAATCAAAATACAGATTGAGCCATTCAATAATTAAAAGTATATATAGGACCAAGTGCCGGCCGAAAATATTTAACTGGTGAAGGTTTAACAGACCCTATTTTGACAAATTTGAAAGAAATAGTTCTTGATTTAAAACGGCTCAGAGGACAAAGTTATGATAACGGGGTTATTATGAAAGGAATAAGAAAGAGTGTGATAAACAGAATATTTGAAAAATATTCGAGGGCGTTTGACGTGCCCTGTAACAAACTTATTTTTGTATTATACAAGAACTGTACACTTTTTTCTTGTTTTACAAAGCCTTGGGAAGTTCTGAAAAAAAAACCTGTTTCACAACTAACACTAAAACCGTTGAGTACTACTAGAATATGCATTGAAACCTCTAGACTTCAATTTTGTGAAATATATAATGCCTTTTTCGAAATAATAGAAGGCGTCAACAATAATTCAGAAACTAAAGTCAAAGCACGATGATCAGTAAAAAATATTAAAAATTATAAATTTATATGCGGTGTAGTTCTTTGGCATGATATTTTATATAAATTCAGTCTCGAAGATGTTGCAACATGTAACTATAAATTTGTCAGATTGTGTAAAAATGTTAGAAACTATGAAAAAAATGAAAATTTACTGACAATTTGGCTATGACCAAATGAAAATTACTGATAATGAAATTGCAGAAAATCTTGTAAATAAGTTCCGAATTTCCTGCTGAAAACGAATATTGAGGCAAGAAAAGAATGCGTCAGTTTTATCTGTGAATTAGCTCTCAACAGAGAAAGATAAATTTAAAGTAAATTTTTTCATATATATTTTAAACATTGCCTTTAATTCTTTCATTGATCGATTTTCGCTTTTAGAAACTCATAATAAAATTTTTAAATTGTTATATGATATTTTTAAATTGAGGGAAATATAAAAAAACGAAAGATGATAAAATACTAGAACATATTCATTCAATACTTTTCATAGAAAAAGAATCGGATATAGAGGCACATGATTTTCTAGAAGATTTATTGCATGATATATCCCAAATGATACCATAACCATACTCCATGAAACCTTTAGAGGTTTTGAACTATTTGGGCCAAAATAACTTATATATATATATATATATATATATATATAATCGGTTTATAACGTTCTACGACGTCTTCCGATTCCCAATCGCCATTGCTCTCGATCGTAGCACATGTATCGTTCAAGCCTCTTTCTCCGATTTCCCTATGGATTCCTTCTATCCAGCTTTTCCTAGGTCTTCCTCTCTTCCGCCGTCCTTTTGGTGCCCATCGTAGCACTTGCTTGGGTAATCTGTCTTCTTCCATACGTTGTACGTGGCCAAACCATCTTAGTTGCTTTGTTTTTATATCGTCCATTATTGTATGCTTTACATCCATTATCTCCAATATTCTTGTATTTCTGATTTTTTGTATTCTTGATATACCAGCAGATCTTCTCCAGAAGTCCATTTCAGTTGTTCTGAGCATATTTTCGGATTTTTCTTTAAGTGGCCAAACTTCGCTGCTGTATGTTATAATGCTCTTAACAATGCTGTTATAGATGTTACGTTTATTTTCTTTGGAGATACTTTGGTCCCATAGGATTTTGTTCAATAATGCGATAGCTTTCCTTCCTTGTGTGCACCTTTCTTGGATATTCTTGTCCAACGTTCCATCTTGTGTAATTGTAAGACCCAAGTATTTATATTCCTGACAGTGATTAATAGTTATTTCATTTTCCAACGCTAGATCCTGCTGTATACCTCCAACGCACATATATTCCGTTTTCTTGGTATTCACTTCTAAACCCCAGTTCCGGTACTCTTCTATGATATTTCGGGTCATATATTCAATATCGTGATAATCCTGGGCCATAAGAATCTGATCATCCGCAAAACATAGAGTGTATAGCATGTTATCATCATTTAGCGGTATACCCATATTCTTACATTTCCTTTTCCAGGATTTCAAAACTTGCTCTAAATATATTTTAAATAGTGTCGGCGATAGACAGCAGCCCTGTTTAAGACCCTTATTCACTTCAAATCCTGACGAGATTTTCTTGCCTAGCTTAACTTTTGCTATATTATGTTGGTATAGATTTTTTACAGCTTTAATGAGGTTCAGACTGATGTTAGTTTTTTCGAGGGCTTCCCAAAGTTTACTTTGTGGTACAGTATCGTATGCTTTTTTTAAGTCTATGTACACTAAATGCAGTTCTTGATTGTAGGCTATTTGTTTGTCTATTAACTGTGTTACACAATATAGGTGGTCAGTGGTGGATCTGCCAGCGCGGAAACCGGCTTGCTCTTCGGCCTCTAAGTCCTTGTATTCTTCTATTTTATTTTTGATAATTTTTCCGTAAACTCTGCTGATGGTGCTTGTGACAGATATTCCCCGGTAATTATCGCATATATTTTTACTGCCTTTCTTGTGTATTGTAGAAATTACAGACAATTGCCATTCTTTTGGTATGACTTCGCCATTCATACATCTATTAAATAGATCTCTTAGGTATTCATACAGGGTGTTGCTACCGTATTTGAGCAGTTCTGGTGCTATGTCGCCAGGCCCTGACGCTTTTCTATTTTTTAGGGATTTGCATGCATTTCGTACTTCTTCCAGTCTTAACCGAATCGGTGAGCCACTGACAATTACATTGAAACTTTCGTGATCTTCGTTTTTAATAAAATCTTCTCTATTTTCTACTAGTAACTGCTTGAAATAGCCATCCCACTTTTCCAGAGTAATCGGTGTTATTATATCCCTTTTGGTATCTGTTCTCAACGTTTTAAGGAATTTCCAGCTCTCTGTGTTTCTTGTCCCCCCTATATAGGCGTTAAGTTGATTGCATTTGTTTGTCCACGTTTCGTTTTTCTTCTGTGTGATTTTTTTCCGCACTCTTGCTTGTGCTTCTTTGTATAAAACCTTATCGGAATCTTTCTGTGTACTCATATATTTCCGGTACTTTTCTCTCTTATCGTCTATTTCGGTGGCTATTTCTAAGTCCCACCAGTATGGTTTATTTCTTATGTTGTCTTTGTACTCCCCCAATGCCTCATATGCAGCTTCGTGTATACATTGTGTTATATGTGTATGAAGATGTTCCGTATTTATAAATGTATATTGTCCTTTCAGTTTCTCGTCCAGTCGCTTTTCGTATAACGTTCTTATGCTTGTTTGTTGTAAGCTTTCTAGGTTGTATTTCTTTTTTGGTGCCAATTTGTTTCCTCCTTGTTCTCGTGGATTTAGATTTTTTTGAGATTTCATTCCGGAGAACAGTACTTCCGCTTTTAGAAGATGATGGTCACTGCCGCATGTTGCTCCTCTATAAACCCTTACATCGTTAATTTTCATTCGACTCCGTTGTTTTATCAAAAGATAATCAATTATACTTTTCTGGTTCATAGTAGGTTGGGTCCGAGTATATTTATGAATGCATCTATGCTGGAAGAAGCCGTTCATAATTCTTAAATTGTTCTGTTTACAGATGTTAATTATTCTTGTTCCATTATTGTTGAGTACTTCCTCGCCGTATCTGCCTACTACGTCATCCTGTTTTTTATTGCCTGTTCTGCCATTTAGGTCTCCTAATAATATAATTTCTCTGGCATTTCCTATTTTGACGATTTCATCGTTGAGCTGTTCATAGAACTCATCTTTGTTAGCTACCAGTGCGTCCTCGTTTACACCATATACTCCCAAAATAGTTATTCTATAGCCATATATGTTCATGTTGACCTTTATCATTCTTTCATTTATTCCTTCCCACGATGTTATGTGCTTTCTTAATGTTCTGCGTATGAAGATCGATATTCCTTGTTGAGCTCTTATGTGTTTTGGAACTCCACTATAAAAATGATCATAGTAGCCCAATTTCTGTGATCCTTGGCCTTTCCTCTTAGTTTCTGTCACCACTGCGATGTCCATTTTCATGTATTTTAGCTCTAATATAACTTCATCCATTTTATTTGAGAGGCTTTGAACGTTCCATGTTCCAAAATTCATAGTCCTTTTTCGTCGCTTTTTTCGTTGCCGAGTGATCCGTCCATTCATCCGAGTCTGATTATTGGGTCGTTTAACATTTGCTTGTTTTTACAAGTATCGAGGAGTTAGCCCGATGCCTTAACCCCCAACTTGGAGGACCAGGGTTTGATTTCAGAGTTCCTTCTCTTAGAGAGGTTGCTTTCTCCACAGCTAAGGAGTCCTCTCTACCCCACTTCAGTCATTTTTTTTACAAGTACCGAGGAGTTAGCCCGATGCCTTAACCCCCACCTTGGAGGACCAGGGTTTGATTTCAGAGTTCCTTCTCTTAGAGAGGTTGCTTTCACCACAGCTAAGGAGCCCCCTCTACCCCTAGCCAAAATAACTTAATTTCTTTATACCCAAATATAGTTGTATCACCAAGGGCCGGTATTATCTGTTCCGATTAAAACCCGGTTAGACGAATTTTGTCATGCGAGATCCAGCCCTAAGAATTTTATTAACACTCTGTCTCGGTAGCTTGAGGAAAGAAGTTTTTCAAAATTAAAAATTATTAAAAACTATTTACGAAGCTCCATAAGACAAACAAAACTAAAAAAATTAGCACTTATTTCAATAGAGTCCTCACTAGCTGCTACTTTAGACTACACCAATCTGATTAACGAGTTTGCCAAAATTAAAATCAAATGAATAAAATTGTAATTTTCATAAATGTTATTTAATGTTAATACATATTATTTCATTTAATTTAAAGTATGTTTTGTTTTTAAGATAAAAGTTTTCGTTCATTTTGTGTAATTTCATTTAATAAAAATAAATACTAGTATTAAGTTTCAATAATATTTAGGGAGCGGCATTTCGAAGACTTGCATCATATTGAAAAGATGTACCGCACGGTAGGGATGGGAAAAACCTACCGGTTTAAACCTAAAACCGGTTTTTTACTTCGCAATAACCGATTTTACCGGTTGTTTTTTGTCCCGGTTATAATCGGCTTTTTCTTTTTAAAGTAAAAACCGGTTATTAGGTTTTTACGGTGATTAGGATTAGGTTAGGTATTATTTCGGATCCCAATCATAATTATTATTCTTAAGTAATTATTCCAAACAAAACCATAATTCAAATTTTATTTTATTTTATAAAATACAGAAGCAAACTGAAAGTGCAATCTCACATCAGCCAGAAACAATTATTAAGTTTTATTATAATATTTCTTTGAAAAGGTATTTGTAATCATAATATTTACATAAGAAGTGATCTGGTTAAATTAGACGCAAACATCATCTGTTTTTCAAATTTACCTCTTGACAATGAAAGTGGGTGAAAGGCTTTTTCTGATTACCAAAAATAATGCTCTGACTATGAATATCGAATTACTGATTACGAATACGAATCTCCGAATTTCTCTACGTTTTCAAAACGATACACTCATACAGGAAGTATTAAATGAGTTAAAATGTACCTATTCTACAAATATTTAAACGTGTTAAAAGTAATAAATACATGTTCTTTCGATAGTACTAATTTTGATCATATGTATTGATATCGAGTCGAATGGAGTATCGCAAACTAAAGTGTATTGTAAATGTAACTTTGTAACCTATTGGATTAAAAAAACCGATAACCGGTTTTTCCAAAAACCGGTTTTTTTTGGCCGGTTATAACCGCCAGGTTAAACCGTAAGCAAAACAAACCGGTATAACCGAAAACCGGTGTTTTTTAAAAAACTGCCATCCCTACAGCACGGCTCTGAGCCCTGTAGTAGTTCCTTTGTCGTCTTAAATGGACTGCATATTCGATTGCCCATTTTGATAGCTACTGTGGTATTTTTGTAGAGTGCTTTTACTGCTTTTATTAATCTTCGTGGGATTTCGATGTCTTCCATTGTTTCCCATAGCTTGATTCTAGGTATCGAGTCATACGCCTTCTTAAGATCTACAAATGTCAGATGGACGGATCTGTTTTTGGCCATTCGTTTTTCTATTAGTTCAACCGTGTAAATGTGATCCAGGCATGCTTTCCCCGCAGTGGAAATTTTTCCTTTATGGTCTTTCCATACAGTCTGCCTATAGATAATATTATGCTGATTCCTCGATAGTTTTCGCAGTTTTTTCTAGTTCCTTTCTTATTATATTGATGTCATATATGCTTGAGTCCATTTTACCGGTAAGTCTTCTCCATTCAGTGCTCTCTCAAACATTTTGTGTATCATGCATAATAGCTTTTCCGATCCTTCTTCTTCTTGTAGTTCTTTCTCCTATTGGAGGTTGGCTATCATCACAGCTATCTGTACCTTATTGGCGGCTGCTCTGAAAAGATCTACTGAGCTGCAACTATACCACTCTCTTAAGTTTCTCAGCCAGGAAATTCTTCTTCTGCCTATGGATGTTTTACCTTTTATTTTACCTTCCATTATGAGCCTTAATATCTCATATTTCGCACCTCTGGTAATGTGGCCTAAATATTCCAGCTTCCTTGTTTTGATGTTCTTTATCACCTCGCAATCCTTTTGCAGCCTTTTTAACACTTCTGCATTTGTAACTCGTTGGATCCATGGTATTTTCAAAATCCTTATATAGCACCACATCTCAAAGGCTTCCAACTTCTGTATATTTTCTACTTTTAGTGTCCAGCTTTCTACTCCATACAACAAATTCGAGAACACGTAGCATCTTAAGGCTCTTATCCTCAGCTCCAGAGGAAGGTCTCGATTAACAAACATCTTTTTCATTTTTATAAATGCTTGTCTTGCAATTTCAATGCGTGTCCTGATTTCTCTACCCTGGTCATTGTTTTCATTTACCAAGGTTCCCAGATATTTGTAGTTATTCACACTTTCTACTTGTTTTCCCTCGATATCCAACCTTCCTCCTGTATGTTGCTTAGAAATAATCATGAACTTGGTTTTCTTAACGTTCATTTGTAGTCCATAGTCCATACTGACTTGATGTAATCTATTTACTAATAGTTGCAGTGCATCTAGACTGTCTGCAAAAATAGCGGTGTCGTCTGCGAATCTTATGTTGTTCAAGATTTTTCCGTTTATTGATATACCCTGTTCTTCCTCTGATATTGCTTCTTTAAAAATAGCTTCGCTGTACAGACTGAATAACAATGGAGACAACACGCAACCCTGTCTAACACCTCTCTTGATCTCTATGGCCTCCTATGACAGCAACCACATTTCCGATCCGTTCTTTATCAATTCATTTGGTATTCCGCCGGGGCCTTCTGCTTTTTTGTTCTTTGGTGTTTTGATCATTCTTTTTGCCTCAGCTAGACCTAATTCTATTTCTTCATGTGTATAGATTTCTATTCCGTCTCTTTCTATTTCTTTGAATTGGGGGCGACTTTCGGTTAGCAATTTTTTATAGTATTCTTGCCACTCGTTTTCTTTGATTTGACCGATCTTGATTTTCTCTGTCTTATTTCTTTGGGGTGACTTTAAGATACGCCATGACTCTGAATTTCTTGTTCCTCCTATGTGTTGTTCTATTTCTGTGGATGTTTTTTCCCATCTTTCATTTTTTCCCTTTTTCTACTTTTCTTTTTACTTCTTTTGGGCACACTGTCATATGCTTTTTGTAAGTCTACGTAAACCAGGTGATCTTCTTTATTGACGGCTGTTTTTTCTCAATAGCTTGCGTAGCGTAATAGAGTACAGGTGGTCTACTGTGGACCGCCCAGCACTAAAGCCAGCTTGCTCCTCTGCTTCGTAATCTCTATAATCATTTTCTACTTTTGTTCTTAATAAGTTTCCCATACATCCTACTTATTGTGCTGTTTACCGCAATTCGTATGTAATTTTCACACTGATCCTTACTGCCTTTTTTGTGGATGGTTGACATGATAGCTAATTTCTATTCTTTTGGTAATTCGGCACCATTTAAGCAGTCTTGGAAGAGTTTTCTTAGCTGTTCATGGAGTTTGTGTGTACCGGCTTTCACTAATTCTGCAGGGATGCCACCAGGACCAGGGGATTTTCCATTTTTCAGCTTTGCCTTGCTCTATTTTTAAGCTTCCCTACCACACACTACTGGTACTTATACCATGTGTTACGCCTACCACTGCAGCTATATCTTTCTGTCTTTAATAATTCAAAATTGATTTATTTTAATAACTCGATATAACAAATTTTGCTTACAATTTGTCCCTCTTTCGATTTATGGAGTTATTTTTAATAAAATAATTTTCACAAGAAGGTGACATCAACCCCCAGGGTAAAAACCCAAGTTACCACCATGTCACTTTTGACGTTATCCACTTTTCTTGAGGTATCCTCTAATTATTCACAAATTTTCATGAAGATCGATTAAGGTTCAACGAAATAGGAGGTGAATACCTTCAGTAACTTGTACTACAATTTATATTTATATAAACCGTTTTTAGGCGTTCCACGCCCTTCCGGTAGGGATCTATGAAGGAGTATTACAAAGTCACAAGCCCTTATCCCTTGCCGTATCGCTCCCCCATAGGCCGATCAGACACCAGCTTATTCCAGACCAAGCCGTAGATTCTTTAGAATTTTAGATTACGACGTTAGCATTTTTATTTTTCTGTTCGCCGGCCTGTTTTCGAATCTTGATCGCATATCCTCTAGATTGATCGACAAATCTAGAGGATATGCGATCGAGCGCATTAGACTGCTAGGCTAGCTGACCGACTTACCGATTACTATAACATGCTACAACGTAATGGTTAATATTTCTTCCACACTAATTGCATCTCTAATTTCTAGGATCTATAAGTAAAATAGTAATGGACTTTAATAGACAGTTTTGGACGGAGCTTATAGAACTTTATCGGGAGAATTCTTGTTTATGGAATAGTACATCTAAAGACTATACCAATAAATGGAAACGTCAAGCAAGTTACGAAAAACTTTTAGAAAAATTGAAAGCAGTTAACCCAACAGCAACGCTGGATAATTTAAAAAAGAAAATTGGTAATATGAGAACAGCTTTTCAAAGAGAGTTTAAAAAGGTAAGTTATTATTTATAAAAAAAATTATGCATAAAGGTCCGCGCTCATTTGTCCGGATCAGCACACAACGGGGCGTACCGCAACGAGCGGCAATTTAATATATTCGTGTATTTTAGTACCCTTTCAGACTAAGGCACTAGTGTCCGACACCAGTGTCCGCCATCGTGCAGCAAAGCGTTGTTTTAAATGAACGACTGCAGACGAACCACTTTTGAGTGTCTGGCTGATTTTAGTGGCTCACACTTTGCTGCAATTGAGCACCGGTGGCGGACAACGGTGTCAGACACCAGTGTCTTGGTCTGAAAGAGTACTAAAACCGACCGCAATGTTGTCGGTTACAATGTTGTCGGTTGTCTTGTTGTCGGTAAAATCTCAATTAAAACTGAAAAAGATCAAACTCAGAGAGAAGATAAAACCTAGTATGGGAAAACTTAAAGATCCAAGGGTACGGGCAGATATAGAGAAAATACTCAATGATACACTCAAAGAAAAATTCAATGAAGCACTCGCGGAAGCAACCTGAAAATGACATTTAAGAACAACATCGAAACACATTTCTAAGAACTGGTGTTTGGATCTTTGATTCTATTCAAAAAATTTTTCCCAGCCCGAAATAGTGGATGTGTGAATTATTCGTAAGGGGATTTTTCCACATTCTCTATTTCATTTGTTTGATTTCGTACGAGTGGTCGTTAAACCAGTATCTGTGGATCTTTTGATCACTGAGTGTGTTTCAAAGATCTACATCTTTTGTTTTTTCATAAACATTATCTTACTTACTCTAAAGTAATTAGGGAATTAAAACTTGAGACTGTCATTTTCAGGTTGGGCGTAGATTTACGCTCCTGCTATGTCTAGGACTCGAATGTTGTTTTTTGATTGGAATGTGTCTAAAGATATTCAACTTCTCATCTTTACCGATGAGCCCAGAGAGGTTGAAGAGGGCGAAACACATTTCTAAGAACTGGTGTTTGGATCTTTGATTCTATTCAAAAAAATTTTCCCAGCCCGAAATAGTGGATGTGTGAATTATTCGTAAGGGGATTTTTCCACATTCTCTATTTCATTTGTTTGATTTCGTACGAGTGGTCGTTAAACCAGTATCTGTGGATCTTTTGATCACTGAGTGTGTTTCAAAGATCTACATCTTTTGTTTTTTCATAAACATTATCTTACTTACTCTAAAGTAATTAGGGAATTAAAACTTGAGACTGTCATTTTTAGGTTGGGCGTAGATTTACGCTCCTGCTATGTCTAGGACTCGAATGTTGTTTTTTGATTGGAATGTGTCTAAAGATATTCAACTTCTCATCTTTACCGATGAGCCCAGAGAGGTTGAAGAGGGCGAAACACATTTCTAAGAACTGGTGTTTGGATCTTTGATTCTATTCAAAAAATTTTTCCCAGTACGAAATAGTGGATGTGTCAATTATTCGTAAGGGGATTTTTCCACATTCTCTATTTCCACCTAACAAAAGATGTAGATCTTTGAAACACACTCAGTGATCAAAAGATCCACAGGTACTGGTTTAACGACCACTCGTACGAAATCAAACAAATGAAATAGAGAATGTGGAAAAATCCCCTTACGAATAACTCACACATCCACTATTTCTCGCTGGGAAAAATTTTTCGAATAGAATCAAAGATCCAAACACCAGCTCTTAGAAATGTGTTTCGCCCTCTTCAACCTCCGTGGGCTCATCGGTAAAGATGAGAGGTTGAATATCTTTAGATACATTCCATCAAAAAACAACATCCGAGACATAGACATAACAGGAGCGTAAATCTACGCCCAACCTGAAAATGACAGTCTCAAGTTTTAATTCCCTAATTACTTTAGAGTAAGTAAGATAATGTTTATGAAAAAACAAAAGATGTAGATCTTTGAAACACACTCAGTGATCAAAAGATCCACAGGTACTGGTTTAACTACCACTCGTACGAAATCTAACAAATGAAATAGAGAATGTGGAAAAATCCCCTTACGAATAACTCACACATCCACTATTTCTGGCTGGGAAAAATTTTTCGAATAGAATCAAAGATCCAAACACCAGTTCTTAGAAATGTGTTTCGCCCTCTTCAACCTCCGTGGGCTCATCGGTAAAGATGAGAGGTTGAATATCTTTAGACACATTCCATCAAAAAACAACATCCGAGACATAGACATAACAGGAGCGTAAATCTACGCCCAACCTGAAAATGACAGTCTCAAGTTTTAATTCCCTAATTACTTTAGAGTAAGTAAGATAATGTTTATGAAAAAACAAAAGATGTAGATCTTTGAAACACACTCAGTGATCAAAAGATCCACAGGTACTGGTTTAACGACCACTCGTACGAAATCAAACAAATGAAATAGAGAATGTGGAAAAATCCCCTTACGAATAACTCACACATCCACTATTTCTGGCTGGGAAAATTTTTTCGAATAGAATCAAAGATCCAAACACCAGTTGTGTTTCAAAGATCTACATCTTTTGTTTTTTCATAAACATTATCTTACTTACTCTAAAGTAATTAGGGAATTAAAACTTGAGACTGTCATTTTCAGGTTGGGCGTAGATTTACGCTCCTGTTATGTCTATGTCTCGGATGTTGTTTTTTGATGGAATGTGTCTAAAGATATTCAACCTCTCATCTTTACCGATGAGCCCACGGAGGTTGAAGAGGGCGAAACACATTTCTAAGAACTGGTGTTTGGATCTTTGATTCTATTCGAAAAATTTTTCCCAGCCAGAAATAGTGGATGTGTGAGTTATTCGTAAGGGGATTTTTCCACATTCTCTATTTCATTTGTTTGATTTCGTACGAGTGATCGTTAAACCAGTACCTGTGGATCTTTTGATCACTGAGTGTGTTTCAAAGATCTACATCTTTTGTTTTTTCATAAACATTATCTTACTTACTCTAAAGTAATTAGGGAATTAAAACTTGAGACTGTCATTTTCAGGTTGGGCGTAGATTTACGCTCCTGTTATGTCTATGTCTCGGATGTTGTTTTTTGATGGAATGTGTCTAAAGATATTCAACCTCTCATCTTTACCGATGAGCCCACGGAGGTTGAAGAGGGCGAAACACATTTCTAAGAACTGGTGTTTGGATCTTTGATTCTATTCGAAAAATTTTTCCCAGCCAGAAATAGTGGATGTGTGAGTTATTCGTAAGGGGATTTTTCCACATTCTCTATTTCATTTGTTTGATTTCGTACGAGTGGTCGTTAAACCAGTACCTGTGGATCTTTTGATCACTGAGTGTGTTTCAAAGATCTACATCTTTTGTTTTTTCATAAACATTATCTTACTTACTCTAAAGTAATTAGGGAATTAAAACTTGAGACTGTCATTTTCAGGTTGGGCGTAGATTTACGCTCCTGTTATGTCTATGTCTCGGATGTTATTTTTTGATGAAATGTGTCTAAAGATATTCAACCTCTCATCTTTACCGATGAGCCCACGGAGGTTGAAGAGGGCGAAACACATTTCTAAGAACTGGTGTTTGGATCTTTGATTCTATTCGAAAAATTTTTCCCAGCCAGAAATAGTGGATGTGTGAGTTATTCGTAAGGGGAAAGAAATCAACGACGCGGTTCAACCCGGAAGCCTGGTGACTTTATTTTTAATATTAATTCTTTTATTGATATTGATTTTAGCTTTAAGTTTCATATATATATATATATATATATATATATATATATATATATATATATATATATATATATATTTATATATATATATATATATGAAACTTAAAGCTAAAATCAATATCAATAAAAGAATTAATATTAAAAATAAAGTCACCAGGCTTCCGGGTTGAACCGCGTCGTTGATTTCTAGGCCGAGCTTTCGACGTCCTCTCTGACGTCATCTTCAGGGCTTCCGGGGTCTTAGTCTCCTGAGGCTCCAGACAGTACACTCACTACTCACTGCACTACTGTTGTTGTTGACGCTGGGGCGGTTATTTATACCGTGGACTGGCGTGACTGACGTGGCTGTCGATGACGTGACGGAGTGGGAATTAGCGCGCTATATTATTATATAAAATAATAGTTACATCCAGAGAGGTGTGAACTTGCCACTCATGTCACAAACAAACAACATAATATGGATTGGGAATCAACCAAAATTGTGTCTAGTGAATGTAATTCTACAAAGAGAAAGTTTCTAGAAATGACATACATTGCCCTAACTCCTTCTTGTATAAACAAAAGAACTGATATCCAACACCTTAGTGTCATTTATTCCAATTTACTATCTAAAGATAAACCACCTTGAAATTAACAAATTGTAGTATCCTTGTCTCCTTTACATTGAGATTGACCACCTAATACTAATATTTTAATTTTATATTAGTATACTTAAAAATAAAAAAAATAAAAGAAAACTATATCTTAACAATAATAACTTACTATCAATCTCAATTGACTTTGATTACAACATTATAACTTTTGTTCAAATCATACTGGAGTTGGCTCAATACTTATTAATAACAAGACCATGGCTGAATAGCTTAAAAACCGATTTTTATGATAAATCATTCTAATATTTCCTGCCTGTTATTTACTTGTGTAATCCGATCTGTCATAGTATATATATTCTGTGATATTTTGTTTTTTAAAAAACTGTTTACAATTTAAAAAACAATTGTAGTTATCAAAGTAAAAAAATATTTTAACCATCACTTTTTAAACTTCAAGAGACATTTTATGATTTTAATTAACTTTTTTACAACACCTTTTTGTGAACAACCACAACTTACTGTCAGTATATTAATTTATAAGGTCATATACCAAAAAACTACCATCGTTTTTTATTACAGTCTACCCTGATGATGTAAACGATTCATTAAAGTTTACGAAAGCTTGGATCAAGTAAAAAGTGTTTTCTTTCACATAAAATTTGCTGAATTCCCCAAGAATACAACCTTGTTATATAACATTGTCAGCAAAGACTTCCCTTCTGGTCTTATATATATATATATATATATATATATATATATATATATATATATATATATATATATATATATATATATATATATATATATATATATATATATATATATATATATAGAAATTACATACGGAGTGAATAGTTAGCGCTACGACAACGGAACGAGCCGGAAAATATGGACGAGATGGTCCAAGGGTTGCATCTATTTTAATGTAACCAGATGTTAATGAGACCCTTGAGACTCATAAATTCAAGGAAAAATAGAGAGGGTAGGAGAAGCGTAGGAAACAAACGTATTTCCTTGTTGGTTCCATCATTGGCATTCATGGTTGGCTACCATCACAGCAATCTTAACTTTGTTGGCTGCAGCTCTGAACAACTGTACCCATATACCACTCCCTTAAATTGCGCAGACTTTAAGACAAACTTTTTATTGTTTAAGTAGTTTGTTATTTAGCTCATATATATATATATATATATATATATATATATATATATATATATATATGATGTTGGATAATCGAGTACAAATATAAAAATAAATAAGCAAAATCATTGGCTAATACTCGTAAAGTGAATGTGAATTTAGTTGGAAATATATAAAATGATGAAGGGTCATCATTCCATACATTTCTGTGCAATTTATTTTATTTTATTTAATAATGTTATGGCTTTTCATTTCCTCAGGTAGCCTTACCTCCTTGGCAATGTTAGTTGTAGCCTTGCGACTGCGGGTCTTCTAACAATCTGACCAAAAATGGTAACCTTGCTCCTGTAGTAATCCTTTTACAAGTTAACAAACAACTTTTTTAACTTGCTACACTATACTGACGAGGCCCAAATAGGCCGAAACACCGGTGTATATAGTTGCACAGAAATGTATGGAATGATGACCCTTCATCATTTTATATATTTCCAACTAAATTCACATTCACTTTACGAGTATTAGCCAATGATTTTGCTTATTTATTTATATATATATATATATATATATATATATATATATATATATATATATATATATACCTAATTTTTTTACATGTTCAAGGTTCAAGCTTCCAAAGAAACAGGCACGAACACAGATGATGTATATGAACCCACACTCTGGTACTACGATTTGATGTCGTTTATAACACAGTCAGATGGTGACGGAAAAGATAGTACGCTTGACGAAAATAATCTGAAATTGGAAAGTTATAATAGCACAGTAAGTAGCTACTAAAATAAAGAGTTTATTTCCGGATAAGCATATACCTACCGCATATAAATAATTACAAATATTATGTTCTTCTTCGGCCTTAAGTAATCTAACTTTGGACATAGATCTCCCCCAATTCAATCCAGTGTTTTCTATTTTGCGCCACTTGCTTCCAGTTGTGTCCTCCAATCTTCTTAATGTTATCCGCCCATCTCTGTGACCTTCATCTTCTTCTTCTTCCTAACCATGATCTCCATTGTTGTATTTCGTGATTCCATCTTTTATCCTTCAGTCGGATTTGTGTCCTACCAAGCTCCATTTTAATTTTTCAGCATGTTGCCCTGGGTCTTTTACTTTGGTTTTGCTTCTTATCCATTTGATTGTTTTTTTGTCTATATACTGCTCAGAGAAATATTTAAGAATAAGCATATTATTTAAGAATAAGCAATCTGACAAATAATAAATATTATCACATGTATGACAATGTTGTTTGCAGTAAGGCAGAAACTATAATTTCCTGAATAAATATATATAAATTTAATGTGATTAAAAGATGAAAATAAAATGAAATTTTGAGAGTCTTTCAATTATACACACACCGGCAAAATTAGCCGAACACCTTAAAAATGGGACATGTTTGATGTCTCGAATTTCCTAAACCTGTTGTCCGATTTGATTGATTCTTTTAGTATGTTATAGCCTTATTAGTTAAGAATATCGGTGTAATAATATTGTTGCTAGACAGGTAAATGTCATTTTATCTAGGGCTTCCAATCCCGCAATACCGAGATCTCAGTATTGCGGGATCCCGCGTCATTTTCCAATCCCGCGTGATGCGGGATTACAGGCGCGGGATCCGCGGGATTTGCGGGACTGAAAAAAGTGTACATTGCTGCTGCTCAAAATTATTAGAAAACTGGAAAAAATTATTCAAGGTTAGCTTCAGAATTAGCTTTGTCTTTCCGCCGTATTTTACAACGACACGACGTATAAATGTGACTGCACTACTGATTTATCTCCAAAAGCCTAGTATTTACCAAGCGTAGTGTGACGATGAAACTTTTCATCTCCCACCAAAAAGTTTATTCGAAAAGAAATTAATGATTTTGTAACTGGAATGAACTTCAGCCTTTAAATTCATCTGAGAGCAATGATGACGAAGAGGCTGATCAAGTAAGAAGCACTTGAAACAATGTAGAGATTCCATCATCGGGTTCCGATCTTGATCTTACATTGCAACAGGAGTTAGAGTTAACTATATCGTCAGCATGTAATATTTATTTGTCCGTCGCCATCTCGAGCTAATACACTTGAGTCCATTATTAAAATAGAAATGACTCTCTATGAATCTTGGGAGTCAATGGGAAAATATCTTACATTTATATATAAAGCCTAAAAAGGAATGCCGTTGACGTATGGAAGCCGAATGGACATTTTCTGCTGCTGGCTATATTGTGTCTAAAATACACAGGATTTTGGCAGATGACAATTTTGATTTAGATATTGGTTCGTATAAATAAAAATGAGAATGTAGTTTATACTCCAAATTTTAGAGTAAGTACATACTCCACGCGGCAGTATCTACTCTTAGGTACGGTGAGTAGAAACTCATCACATCAACATATTTTTATTCATATGAAATGTAGTATAAACTTTTACTTTATTCTCATACTCATGAGAACGTACTCGGAGTTTATACTCCATTTTTATTCATACCATCCAATATGTTTTCTTTGCAAACATTTTTAATTGAAAGCTTTAGCTAAATAATAATAATTTATATAGCAACTAAATTAGTAAACTACATTAATTTTCAGTTGAAAATGGGTTTTTTTGGTTGATTTTTAAAATTTCGTTGGTGTATTTTTTAAAGAAGATAGATTTTTTGTTTTTGCAGTATTTGTTACTGTTTTTTGTGAAGAAAAAACAGTTTTAATCTCATACTACTAGTGATACTTAAATAAATGTGGAGTTAGTTGATTATTTTACTGTTTTATTTGCCTTATATAAATATGACTATTTTCAATATGCGGGATCCCGCAAATACCGAGATCCCGCGGGATTGAAAATTCGTAGTCCCGCAAATACCGAGATTGAACTCAGGCTGCGGGATTGGAAGCCCTATTTTATACCGAGTGTTACAATCATACTGTGTTTTTTCTTAAAGTTCAGAACACCCTGTGGAATATTCTAGCATATGTAAAATATTAAAATTAAAACTCGATTGTAGACTTAGGCTTTCTTAACATTTTCTTTTTTGATTCATTTGCTTATGTTGGAAAATAAAAAAGTTATGTGCTTTAACAACTAGCCATGCTTTTTATCAATAAATCCTCATAGTAGGGGAGGAAAGTATGCTAAATTTGCAATTACTCGAGCGTTATGGGGACCTATTGGATTGTGAAGAGTGGGTGCTAAAACCAAAAAAAGTTAAGTTTTCATAAAGTGTGGGACTCTCCATTTTTTAATTTAATTTTCCATTTCCACCAATGTTTTTTTCCGATTATAGCGCCATCTATCCATAATTGGAAAACATGTTGCGAATAAAAGTTGCTTATTTTTACGTCAAGGGTCCAAATCTGCAATAAAAATTGGGGACTCCTATTTAAGATTTTAAAGTAACCCCCCCCTCACGTCCGTGGGGGGTCGTGTTTGGTGCAATTCGGTAGATTTTTGAAAAATATTGAATAGGTGTATTTTGCAGTTTTACGATCTGATGTTCATTTCGCGAAATATCGCAGGGTTCGTATTTAAAATTTTTAATTTACCCCCCACCCCTCTCCGTGGGGTGTCACGAGCCCCCACGGAGGTGGGGTGGGGAATTTAATTTAAAATCTTAAATAGGAGCCCCCAATTTTTATTGCAAATTTGGATTCTTTACGTAAAAATAAGCAACTTTTATTTGACACATTTTTTCGAATTATGGATAGATAAGCGCTATAATCGGAGAAATATGATTGTTTCAAATGGAAAAAAAAATTAAAAAATGAAAAGTCCCCCTCTTTATGGAAAACTTAACTTAACCTTTTTCTGATTTTAGCACATACTCTTCACAATCCAATAGGTCCCCAAAGCGCTCGAGTAACTGCAAATTTAATATACTTTCCTCCCCTACTATAAGGATTTATTGATGAAAAACATGGATAGTTGTTAACGCACATAACTTTTTTATTATCTCACAAAAGTAAATAAATCAAAAAGGATATTGTTAAGAAAGCCTAAATCTACAATCGAGTATTAATTTTAATATTTTACATATGCTAGAATATTCCACAGGGTGTTCCAAACTTTAAGAAAAAAACACAGTATGATTGGTACACCAGGTATAAAATGATATTTACCTGTCTAGCAACAATATTATTACAACAATATTCTTAAATAATAAGGCTATAACATACCAAAAGAATCACTCAAATCGGATCAGTGGTTTAGGAAATTCAAGACATCAAACATGTCCCATTTTTAAGGTGTTTTTAAGGCTAATTTTGCCGGTGTGTTTATATTAAGTTGAATTTTAGTAAAGCAATAATAATTATACAAGAGAGTACAAATACAAGTACCTACAACAGTACAAATACTTTAATTTAACAATATTTAAATGTTAATACAACGCAATAATCTAAACATTATTTTGCAATTATTTTATAAAATAATTAACTCTCATTCAATAATTTCCGCATTAAGGGATTGTTTTAAACGCATTCATTTTTTTTTCGAATCCTCAGGAAACTAATAAGTATTTCTGAAAAGTTTAAACGAAGAATGAAAGATTACAATATTACCGACCGAGGGTCGAAAGGCCCTTAGAATAACCGAAAAGTTTCTTTTGAATGAGATATTTGAAATTAAAAATCACACTAAATTTTCTCTTTTTTACCCCAATAACTTATTTAAATAAATATTATAGAAGTTTGCAGGGACTTTCGGCCCTCGGTAATAATGCAATCTTTCAATCTGCGTTTAATTTTTCAAAAATACTGGATTCTAAAAAAAATAAATGCATTTAAAACACATTTTCGCGAAATTTTTGCGCCTACGCCCAAAGTCGATTTTTGAGCAAATTCTTGAGCAAAGTGTCTTTTTCTATAGCCATTAGCACAAATGTTTTTAAGTGATCTTGGGTTAAAGTACTTCTTAACCTATTTTTTATGTACTTCAATGTTGAAAAGCTTCTTTCACAAGATACTTGTGTCACTGAGAGAGTTAATAAATGCTTATTTATCTGCATCAATCATGTATGTACAAACAGTCTTATTAATTTACTTAAACTGCATTTTACAATAAAAAAGATTTAAATTTTCGTGAAATGTTTTGTTAACATCATTCGATTCGAAATTTAAAAATATTGTTGTTACATCTAGAAATTTTTGTGAAAAAAACTTATTTGACCGGCCTCAAGAGGCCGCAGCCTCTCGGTAATTGCACCGTTTCGTTTATATGGCCAGCACGCCACTGATCCCGCGTACCAAAAAATGTTGATTAATAGTGTCTGCTTATACAATGTTAATAGCAAGCTGAAAATTTGTTAATAGCTTAACGGTGTCTAGTCGGACAAACTTTGATGTACGGGAACACTGGAACAGGGGAAGTTTTAATCGTGGAACGTGATTTTAATTGTGAAACGTGTCATCCTGGCAAGTTTATGATTGTGAAAACTAGCAGGTTTTAAGTATTTTTAAGTTTAAAATGAAGTAAAAGACAGACGTACTCTCAATCATTTATTGTAACTTCCGACGACCGGTTTCGCTCTCTAAAGTATGCAGGGCATCTTCAGGTCAACGGTTACAAGTCACTAAATACTACAAATAAAAACCAGAGTTAGAACAATGTCTGGTTGTAAAAGATGCTAAAGATCCATAAGATCAAGCCAATATTGAACAACATACATAAAAGTAGTGCAGATAGCAGACAAATACATATGCATGTAAAATCGGTAACAAACGTCCCCAAGCTCACAAACACATGCAGATGTATGCATGTGTATATGTATACGTGTCGTACTTATTAGTACAGTATTCATTAACATGATATTTCTGCTTAAGTTATACTAACGGGATATGGTGGAATAGACGGAGAATGTTGCAAAGGTAAACAAGTTTATGGGATTTGGGAATTCTTGAGGGTGAAGAGATAGTTGGTGAAAGACAACCAACAAATCTGTGCCTGTTATTTTGTTTGTGAAGTAAACTACACTGAATGTCATATATACAATTTTTTTTAAATGTGATGGTTTTAAAGATTTTTATTTCTATTTATTAAAAGATTTTGTTTTTATTTATATTTATTAAAAGGCTTCTATTTATTAGTGTATGTGTTAGTGTAAGATTGACAACGTTTGGATCAAAACGGGTCGATATTTAATATGTATGTTAGATGTGGATGTGCAGCTGTAACCTAAATTGTTAAGATCAGTACTTCTTGATGTTTTAATGAGAGGAGTAGTGGTCGTATGAGGGATGACAAATCGGAAAACTTAAAAATTGTAGCTAAAAGATTAAAGTAGCAGTTATATATAAAAACAGTAATAAATGTGAGTTGATAGACAACAATGTAGATACATGAAACTGAGATATAAATTAAAGGGTGGAGAATTAGAGTAGAAAAGAAAGGAATTAAAATTCAGTTGAAAGTAATTGATTGTAAATTGAGACTATGCTTTAATGATATAAGCGGTGAAGAAATATTAATAAACTATTGAATCAGATAAAAGAAAGGAGTAGCTCCTTGTATCGGAATGTAAGTACGACACGTTATAATTGCATGATTATAGACGGTAATACATATGCATGTGTTTGTGAGCTTGGGGACGTTTGTTACCGCCCCCGATTTTACATGCATATGTATTTGTCTGCTATCTGCACTACTTTTATGTATGTCGTTCAATATTGGCTTGATCTTGTGGATCTTTAGCATCTCTTACAACCAGACATTGTTCTAACTCTGTTTTTTATTTGTAGCATTTAGTGACTTGTAACCGTTGACCTGAAGATGCTCTGCATACTTTAGAGTGTGAAACCGGTCGTCGGAGGTTACAATAAATGATTGAGAGTACGTCTGTCTTTTACTTCATTTAAAATGCACATGCAACCCATTCAACATTTCTCACATGCAACCCATTCAACATTTTTAAATTTATTCAATAGCAAACTTTATATAAAATATGAAAAGATGTCTGTCCGACAGATATGTTGGGCATTTTATTAAGTCCGACACGTAGAACATGTCGAATGACAGCAATTATGTTGGTGGTAAATAGCAGTCTGATTTTTGCATGTGAGTTTAATAGAAGGGTAACAAATCAATTGGAAGTTCTGTCCGACAAAATACATGAGACGTTTTCGTAGTCTTACGTTCGAAACATGTAACCTGTTCCACAATTAAAACTTCGCGTGTTTCAGTGTTCCCGTACATGAAGGTTTGTCCGACTAGACACCGTTAAGCTATTAACAAATTTTCAGCTTGCTATTAATAAACTTTTTTTGGTACGCGAGATCCAGGCCTAATAAATATAACTTAATAATTATAATTTGTATTTCCTTTTTTAGGTAGATAGTGATGATGATCATGATGATGATGGTAGTGATTATGAAAGAGAATATAATGTATCGCCGTCATCGCTTTTACAGTCTTTTTCTGGTTTAGAAAATCCGAAAATAGAAATTTTGGCAGAGAGTAAGGCTGACCCACTATCTTCGACAAATTCATGCTACACTGCTAAACGTCAAAAGAAAAGATTACCTAAGGAGAGCAGTGAAATTGAAGCAAAAAAACAGCGTGTATTGGATTTAGCCTATGACGCCTTGGCTAATGACACAAATGACGAAATAACCGAAAATGAGTGTACACTTGCAGGAAAACGGATAGGTTACCAACTACAAAGAGTGGAAGAACGTCAAAGAATTATTGCCGAAAAACTGATCTCTGACGTAATGTTTTATGCTAGGATGGGAAGACTCCAAGAAAACGCTACTGTATATTGCAGTAATCCATCTGCTCTAAATATTTGCAATAATTCCTCCTCATATCAACATCCATCAAATTCTTTATCATAATCGAATAATATAATCTAACATCCAGATATAGCCTAACATTGGCAAAATACATCTGCAACACCACAGAAACACTCCACATACTTCATTCAATTTTGTATCGTATAAAAATAAATATTATGTTCTCGATTGTTGTCATTACTTTACTTACCTTTAAATATACCTCTGTTTTATTGATTATAATAAAGCTTTCGATAAAGTACGACATGAACAATTAATGAATGTCCAAATGTCCTGAAATTAAAGAAGATAGACTACAATGACCTCAGGATCATATCTAATTTATACTATAAGCAGCGAGCAAAAGTACGTGTTAACGAACAGTTGTCAGAGGAAATTGAAATTAGACGTGGGGTGAGACAGGGATGCGTATTGTCGTCAGTTCTCTTTAATGCCTACTCGGAAGAGATCCTAAAACAAGCTCTTGAGGGCGAAACAGCTGGAATAAAGGTGAACGGAATTCACATTAACAACATTAGATAAGTATGAGGATGACACTGTCGTCTTAGCCGAAAATATTGAAGATCTTCAGAGACTGGTTAACAGAATAGCGACATATAGCCAATAATACGGTCTAACCATGAACATCAAGAAGACAAAATTTATGAGAATATCTAAAACTCAAAGAAATAACGAGAATCTCCTCATAAACGGAACCAACGTCGAACGAGTAGACCAATATGCATATCTTGGAACAACGATCAACTCCACAAATGTTTACTTCTAGATTAAAATTAGAATAGAAAGGCTAGAGCGAATTTGAACAAAATGAGAAAAGTGCTCTGCACAAGAGATCTAAGGTTAAAGTTAAGAGTACCGAAGGTTGGCTAGGTGCTACGTTTTCTCGACTCTATTTTCCGGAATGGAAGCTTGGACCTTGAATGCGGCATCAATGAAAAAACTGGAATCATTCGAGATGTGGGTATATAGAAGAATTCTGAAAATATCATGGGCAGAACACGTCACAAACAAAGAGGTTCTGAGAAAGATGAATAAAGAAATGGAAGTCTTAAATACAATCAAAACCTGAAAATTGGAAAATCTCGGACATATTACACATGGAAAAAGATACAACTTGCTCCAACTCATTATGCAGGGAAAGATTCAAGGAAAAACAAGCGTAGAGGGACGCAGAATATCGTGGCTGCGCAACCTGAGAGAATGGTGCGGATGTACATCAAATGAACTTTTCAGAGCAGTTGTCTCTAAAGTCCGAATAGCTATGATGATTGCCGACCTCTGTCGTGGATATGGTACTTGAAGAAGAAGAAATATACCTTCTTCAGTGCTTCATAAATGGCTCAGCAGGTTTCACGAATGGCCAAAAGTGGAACAATTACGTAAAGGAAATGGAGGAAGTAGGCAAAATGCAAAAAATATGGAGGCTCCCAAGGACTTTAAGAAACGACAGAAATCCATTCCCCTACCACACGGAGAAAACGGAATCATCTGCTCAGTAAAGCCGAAAGCCGAGATGATGAGAATGGCTCTAAAGAGAAAATGTAGGTACACTGAATCAGTAGCAAGACGATAAGATATAGAATTTATCTATGAAGTCTAAAAAGAGATCTAGAAATACCCAAAGAAAAAGAAGAAATAATAAATCCCACGTCACCAAACCAAGAGCAATAAGTGAACTGATCGGAAAAAGTTCACCAAATAAAGCACCTGGTCCAGACGAAATCACTAACATAGCTCTGAAGTATTCCTTCAGAGCTCAGCGCTAGCAGGGTTCCTTCGAAAACATTTGTGTATCTGACAAAAACATAACAAACGCAATACTAATATACAGGCTCTTCTCAAATCGGAAGGAAGCCCATGTACACCCACGCCAGGAAAGAATCAGATATTTTCGCAAAATTACAGGCCAAATAGCTTACGTACAACAGTCAGTAAAATAGAATGAGCCGTCCAAACCAGACTCCAATCAGAGACAGGCAGCAGGCAGGTTAAGATTAATACCAGAAGTACAATTTGCTTTCACAGCTGAACATCCCAGCGAACTACATGTAATCAGACTTACAGAGTACATATCAGCTAGATTCAAAGACAAATAATATACAGGAGCAGCCTTCAGCCTTCTTGGATGTGAGAAGCAAATCCTTCAACAGTGTGTCGTGATGGACTGCCATACAAAATGAGAAATTATGGTTACAGCGAGGCCACGACAAAACTTATCTCCTTGTACCTAAGCGACCGGAGGTTCAGGATACAGATAGAACCAGTTCTATCTGAACATGGAATATCGGAATCTGGAGTATCTACCAGTAACCAGCTTTTATGCAGACGAATCTGATATAGCTGTAAGAAATCTACAGACGGCACTGGATACGATAGAAGAATAAGCGGGAATAGCTAACAGTGTAAGACATACTATCGAATAGCAAAACGAAGTAAGTTAGAAGACACAATGTACCAAGGTCTAACATTCATACCACATGTTAACGCGACAGTCCACTAAACAGCAACGACCAGAGTTGCAATAAGAGGACTCACGGGAAGAAAAAGCAAATTAGCCATGAAAACAAAATTAACACCCATAAACTGCATCATACTACCAATATGGTCATTATTGGTCTGATGACCGTTTTGTAAATTCTATCTTTCGTTTCTTTTCTGATATTTTTATTTCTCTATATTGTTTCATTCAGGCAATCTATGGCTCCGTTTGATCTATTCACTTGATCTGCCACTTCTATTTCGAGGTTTTCGTAGCTATATAGACTGCTGCCAAGATATTTAAACTCACACCATTTCATTCTTCGTTCTATTATCTGACCCTCCAGCTCTAATTTGCATATCAGTAGTTTTGCTATTAAAAACATGCATTATGTCTTTTTTGGTGGAAATTAAATGTTAAATTTTCTGGTAGTTATAGTAAATTGGTGCAGCATACGTTGTAAATCATCTTCACTTTGAGAGATTAGTATTGCATCGAATGCATAGCAGATTATTTTAAGTTGTTTTTCTCCCATTTGGTATCCTTTTCTTACTTTTTGAAGATATTCTTCTTTAGCGGCGAATCGATTGAGGGTAAAATTGTACATGATCCGCGCGCCTGCGCACACTGACAGTATATAGTTCTGACAGTATGTAGTTCATTATGTATCTGTAACCGTGCAAATAAGTCATTAAAAGAATATATTAGTGGTTTTAGGAAATGTATTATTTATTATAATTCTTGTGTTTTTGGATTTGTGTTTCCCTGTAGTAAAATAATAAAATATTATGTAAGCATAACATTTTTACACTATATGTCGCCGTGTTGTGTAATTATATCCGAAACTTACCTACATGTTTATTTCTAGGGCCTCGCTGGAGTAGTGGGAAATGCGTTAGCACTGAGATTGGAAGGTTGCGGGTTCAATTCCTGGGCGATTCATATTTTTTTTATTTTTGGTTGTTTTAATAAAAATTTTTTGAAAGTGGTAGATAAGAAAGTTAGTTTGATTTTTAAATAAAATACAAATAACCTTTTAAGTATATTTACTTCGTTTAAATTACCTATTATATAATAGAAGAATATCTTCTTACGTGCGTACAAAGTACACACACACTCTTTTTTTAATACTTCGTTCGTGATCAAGTTGAACAATGTAGGACTCAGGAAATCCACCTGTCTTATCCCATTACCAACTTCAATTGGGTCAGTTAGTTATTCTTCTACTTTTACTTTTTATTGTGTTATTGTTATTGTTTTACAAATTTGATCTATGTATATGGATATCAGTTCTGTGTTTGAAGAAGTATGGCAGATTGCTGCCAATGTCTGATGATTCAAACTCTGAATATGATCTTTAATAAATATCTTAAATATAAATTTTAAACGCAATTTTATTAAATAATATACAATATACAGTCGATATAAAAATATATACTATTATACTAATAATTAAAAGAAACAATAAATTAATAAGAATAGCATAAAAACTAGCAATACATATATTCATTTTATAAACTAAGCAGTCATTATGGCAGATCTCTTAAAAAATATATACACGGTGTTTCATTAATAATTAAAAAGTTTTTAACTGTAGATTATTGAGCTCAAAATATTGAGGTTTGATCCAAATCACCTAGTCCGAAAATGCTCCCTAGCAGAACTACAGCTTTTTGAAGATGGTGTCTTGTAATTAATTTTTTGTTTTGAAAATTTTTTTCAAATTCAAAAAACGAAAAATTTTCAAATCGATTTTTCTAGAAAACGGTGGATCCTACCGACTTGAAGCAAGAGTATCTTTTAGTACCAGAGTACCTCACAATTTAATAATCATTTGTCAAGAATGCTTAAAAAGTTAAAGACATAAAAGTTATGCGATAAAATAACCGTTGCTCTACACAAAAGGGACGCTTATGACCGGTACTAGAAATTGGAAATTTATGGAATTTATTTATCTCTGGAACATAAATAAGTGTACCAGTTTTCGTTCTTCTAAATAGAAGCGTTCTGGAGGTATTTAAAAAAAACTAATTACAAGACGGCATCTTCAAAGAACTCTAGCTCCCTTAGGAAGCATTTTCGGACCAAGTGATTTGAGCCCAGAAATCTACAGTTAAAATATTTCCAATTATTAATGAAACACCCTGTATACCTAAGTAAATAAATTTATGCCAAGCATATACAGATATCCAAAGATAAAAAAACTGTCATTGCACATCATAATATAAGCAAGGCCCTAAAACAACAAAAATTAGACAAGTTCTTGGACTGTTTTTTAACATGTAGGTACTTTATTTTATGGCTCTATTGATTCTAGGATGTGCATAATATAAAATTGTTTTGAAATTCTTGGATATATGTTTTTACCTAATAATCCGTTTTTCTGCGATATGCAATATCTTCTTCAGAGATAACCTTCACCTTCATAATATATTTTAAGCTACTGTTGGAAATCTGTCATAAGAGTCCGCATAATTAGATAAGGGGTGCCTTGGCTGATAATGGGTGCGGTACACTCTTCTGATACGAACGTATGGACGGTAATAATGTCTTCGTGGTGAATCATCCAGGGACTCATCCGAATATCCAATGTCAGGTTCCGCTTGTCTCCTTACCAGAAAGAGTCTGTTGAGATTAGCAGGTGCTCTATCAGCGTAGTATAAATACCTCGAATCATCTGGAACTGGTGAAGCATGTGTGGAGAGAGTCACGAGCATGGTAAGAAGAAACTGAAATCAATATGAAGAAAAGTGTTAAAATATGGTTATAGAGATATGGTTTATGAAAATCTTATGAAATAAAATATAAAATAGGTTGTGTATAAAATAGGTTTGTTAATCATCTTATCGGTTTAAGGTTACGGTAACGGTTTATAACCCGGTCTATATAGACATTTCAAATAACAAAAATTGCCGGAGAGCCAAATTTTGGTGGAGAGCTAGGGTATACCATAACAAATAAAGTTTAAAAAGTCCCCATCGATCCCATGTGTGCGTCAAAAGTTATTCGGGGTCAAAGGTCAAAATTTGAGATTTTTTGGATTTTTTTCGAAAACGGTAAGTTTTATCAAAAAAAAATCTTAAACCAAAGTTGTAGATCTTAAAATTCTCTACAAAAATAGTCCTTACTATTTTTTTCCTAAGAGTTGCCGTCCCTGAGATATCGCGATTCAAAGAGTCACATTATACATGATATGCACACGTTTCCACACCACCTGTGAGGTAGTGTACTCGGCGCGTTTTTTTACCGTGGTTTCCCCTGTAGGCCTACTCCACTAACTGTTTTGACAATTTTAGGATAATTTAAGGAAACAATACCGGTCAAGTTCTAGATATTACCTTATTATTGATATTGATTATTGATATTGCTATTGATTATTAGGTTAACTATTGTTTTGATTTCTTTAGATATTTTAATCAGATTCATATTCTTGAAAGTCTACTTCAACAGTCAAGTCTTCTTCGATTTCATCTTGCCGTCCAAAGTATTTACATTAATGTCAGCATTGTCTGCAACATATTGGATGAATGTGCCTGTTTCTGGTGGTAAAATGTGAGGTGGATGACTGAAAACTGCTGCTGCTTCATAGTTCATTGTTTCACTGTAAGAGGCGCATAAACCAAGAGACGAAAAAATTTGTATGAGACGTTTCGAAGCAAACCGCCGATGAAAAAAAACTGAAAGACCCAGCTGTAGTTTAGATTTAAAGGTTCTAGGCCGAACAGCTGTCATGATGCAGTGGCTAATATTCGTACAAACTAATTTTAGATGATCTAAATTATGACGCTTGTTTTTTAAGATGACTTGTTCCAAAAAATATGACAATGATTCGGGAATATCGTTATTTATATCCTCGAACATTCTACCTGGTGGGGGTACATAGTATTATCGAAAACACAAGATTGAATATCTTCACGAACAATTGCTGCTGCGGCTTTCAAAGTTTTTAACCGCTTGCCTTTTTCATCCAAGTCTTTTTTATCAGACCAGACTTGACTTAAAATATCTTGGTAATTGTCAATAAAACAAATAAATGTTAATTTTCCAGGCTTTTCTGTAATAATAATTCTACTACCATACTTTAATTTCAATCGTATTTTTATAGTTCTGTCATCTAAAACTACATCTTGACAAACATTCCTTAATTCATCCAATGAAAACTGGCAATCATCAATCGTTTCTATGAATTGAAACATTTTCTCCATCGCAGAGTTTACAGTTTCATCTTGTGGACGGCCAATTTTACGACCAGTATTAGGTTTTAAGAAAGATTTGTAACAACTGTCATGGTATTTTGCATCAGCAGCGACTAAATCATACTCAAAATTAATACGTTCAAGAACAGCCTTCGAAACATCATCAGAACGATCTTTAGCTAATTTCAACAGGGATTCTTTGAATTTTAGTGTAGTTACGTTACGAATTATTTTTCGAAGATGCTGTGCTTTCTTTATCTCAGATTCTTCATTGGCTTCATTGCCACAAAATAAACAGTATTTTTTAAAACAAAAATGTGATTTACTTACTCGCGTTCTAGTATGAGGTGGACTTACTTTTGAAGTACTAGCCTGTTCCTCCTCACGTCGTCTTTTCACTGCAGCGATTGAAGTTTTCCGAATGTATGATTTTCTGCAATTCACGTGTATTGTAACGGATTTTTGAGTTCTTAAATACTCAATAAACTCATCACCTCTCTCGACACTAGCCTCGATTAAATTTGGCATTTCACGATCAACCACAACTGTTTTAGTTTCACTTAAAGGTTTATTGCAAATAAAGCAAAACTGAGACATTTTTAAAACTATAAAATTGTAGGTACAAATAACGGTAACGGTACTAAATGGTAGAAGCTTGTAATAGGTACTTATATTCACTTGAACTGAACCTTTAGCACTAAAAGAAACAGATATTATGAACCAGACCTACGGACAATACTGTAGCCATTGCCTATAATAGACAATCTGTTCTTTTTTAAACAGTGGTATATGTTCTATAGCCAAATGTTTTTCAAGGCCACGTGGATAGAGGAAATTCAGTTTGGGACTGATTACCTTTTGAAGAAATATTTTCAGAATAGTATAATATACTATATAAAAGAGACACAAATAGGCATTTATACTTGTCTTAAGAGCCACATATGTATATACGTGGCTTATACAGGGTGAGTTTTTAGTGCGGGATCGGTCGATAACTCCATTATGGTATAAAATATCGAGAAAAGTTATTTAAAAAAAATGTAGGCAATGGTATTCTCCACGCTTGGAAAATATGTCCATTTCTACAGGGTGATCAGTAACTGCGTGGTATATCAAACATATAATTTTTTAAATGGGACACCCTATATATTTTTTCATATTTATATTTCCCTCATAATTCTTGTTCATATAATATATGGTTTTGCATTACAATACAGAGTATTTAACAAGTTATGACCATTTATATTTCGGAATCACTATGAGATTAACACCCTGTATATAAAGAAGTAATTCGTATACAATAATTTGTTTTATGTAATAAGATAAACAATATACTGTAGTTTTTAAATTAAGTCCAATTCACATCATTGACGAATATTTGTATACAGGGTGAACTACAAAACCAAATTACGATTTTCTCTATTTTTTTAAATGGATCACCCCATATTTTATTTTTCAAAAATATTGTATTTAATATACTCTTTTATTTTTATATAGCATTTCCTATATATAAACTGATTACTTTCCGAGATATTTTTAGCTTTCTTCAAATTTCGGGAATACATTAAATTTTTCTAGTAGAAATAAGTTAGTATTGAGTGATAATTAAACAAAATTATTTTTATTAGGTAAATAACTAACACAAAGTATAAACCATAGCAATATGCAGTGAATATACCAATAAATGTGATATTAAGAAATTATCATATTTCCCTAATATACAAGAATCGTAAAATTCCTACAAAAAAACTTAAACTTTGTATTGTTTATAATAATATAACAAGATTATTTTTATTCAATAAATAACTTACATGAAACATAAATCAAAACAATATACCTACAACTGATGTAACAGTTTTTAGATTGGTATATCAACAGCATTCTAAGCCAATAATTTTTTAGTAGAACATTCATTTTTATAAGCACTTTTAAACTACAAAACAAAATTACGATTTTCTCAATTTTTTTTTAATAGATCACCCTATATTTTTTTTTTTTGAAATATTGTATTTATGATACTCTTTCATTTTTATATAGCATCTCCTATACCTAAACTTATTAGTTTCTGAGATATTTTTAGTTTTTTTCATTTGCCAGGAATACATTCAATTCTTAAAAATATAAATAACTTAACAAATAAGTATTATGTAATAATATAACAAATATTTTCATTCAATAAATAACTAACAAAAAAATAATAAACCATAACAAAATTTAATGAATGTACCAATTAATGTGATGTTAAGGATATAAGTCTAAAGTAAATGTTGAAAATGACCACTTTCAACGTCTGCAATTTTGTAACCGATATTCAAATGACCGAGCCACATTTCTAACATTTTTGTAAGTCAATATTATTAAAAGCTTCTTTTATTCTATTTTTCATATCATCAGCGTTGGAGGATGCTTGTGGTATACAAGGTTTTTTATATAGCCCCACTTGAAAAAAATCAATTTTGGAAGAACTGGAGCACCGTTGTATAAAAACCTCAACCGTCAAAAAATGTGGACCAATCACATAATCTCTAACAATATCACCTTAAACATTTATAGATCACCTAGTTTGAGTGTTAACAAAGTAGGGATTTCTTGATGCATATTAATGAAATGTAGTATGAAAATTATATTATTAATAACTGCGGGTCACAATCTGCAATTAGGAATGTTTTACTAAAAACTTCTTGGCTTAGAATGCTGTTGATATATTAATCTAAAAACTATTAAATTAGTTGTATATTGTTTTGATTTATGTTTTGTGTGAGTTGTTTATTAAATAAAAGTAATCTTGTAATTTTATTATACACAAGATACCTATATTTTTTTGTAGGAATTGTATGATTCTTGTATATTATGGAAATTTGATAATTCCTTAATATCACATTTATTGATACATTCATTGCATAATGCTATGGTTTATATTTTGTGTTAGTTATTTATTGAATAAAAATAATTTTGTTTAATTATCATTCAATACCAACTTATTTCTACTAGAAAAATTGAATGTATTCCCGAAAGTTGAAGAAAACTAAAAATATCTCCGAAAGTAATAAGTTTAGATATAGGGAATGGTATATAAAAATGAAATAGTATAATAAATACAATATTTTTGAAAAATAAAATATAGGGTGATCCATTTAAAAAAATAGAGAAAATCGTAATTTGGTTTTGTAGTTCACCCTGTATACAAACATTCGTCAATGATTTCAATTGGACTTAATTTAAAAACTACAGTATATTGTTTATCTTACTACATAAAACAAATTATTGTTTATAAGTTACTTCTTTATATACAGGGTGTTAATCTCATAGGGATTTCGAAATAAAAATGGTCATAACTTGTTAAATACTCTGTATAGTAATGCAAAACCCTATATTATATGAACAAGAATTATGAGTGGAATATAAATATGAAAAAATATATTGGGTGTCCCATTTAAAAAATTATATGTTTGATATACCACGCTGTTATTGATCACCCTGTAGAAATAGACATATTTTCCAAGCGTGGAGAATATCATTGCCTACATTTTTTCTAAATAACTTTTTTCGAAATTCTATACCGTAATGGAATTATCGACCGATCCCGAACTAAAAACTCACCCTGTATGTGCATATAATGTATAAAGTAACTTTTAAAATCGCGATATCTCAGGAATGGTAACTCTTAGGAAAAAAATTGTAAGGACAACTTTTGTAGAGAATGTTAAGATCTACACCTTTAGTTTGAAGTTTTTTTTGATAAAACTTACCGTTTTCGAAAAAAATCCAAAAAATCTCAAATTTTGACCTTTGACCCCGAATAACTTTTGACGCACACATGGGATCGATGGGGACTTTTTAAACTTTATTTGTTATGGTATACCCTAGCTCTCCACCAAAATTTGGCTCTCCGGCAATTTTTGTTATTTGCCAAGCATTGTGATGTGTAAGTTGACCGGATTATTAAGGTTACGGCCCACATTATATTAGGTAGGTATATTATTATAACATGGCATTATGGTTATCGAAGACAAAATAAAGTTTAATACTTTATTTACTCATCATCCACTATGAGTACTCTAAATTTTAACAAAATCTAAATAGGTCAGGAAAAAAATTAATTCAAAGTGTGTTGATTTGACTTGGAATAGCTCAACAATGAACAAATTAGGGTTGATTGAAGATGATGATTACTTTTCTTGAGTACAAATGTGTAACATTCCTGGTAATTTTCAAACAATATCTTTAAATAAATAAGAATGAATAAAATATTGAAAATGAAAAAATGTTAAAGTAATAAAAAAACATATTTTAAAAACAGAACACAAAAGTTGTAGGTGGTACCAAAAAAACTAAATTTTATTAAATTTTTTTAAATTAATATTTTTTAACATTATTTTCGAATAATCATAATTTCTATTTTTTTTATAAAGTGAAAGGCAGATATCGAGCATTGAATTTAATTTAATCTTGCCCAAATACTTTCGCTCCTAGAGCATCTTCAGAGGCATTTCGTGAATAAAATGAAGGTATCCTCGAATGTCATTTATTATGATACTTATCAGATATCTGGCAACTTAAATTAACATATAACTACGAACAATACTCTAAACAAGGGACAAACAGATAAATTTGAATCCGGGTGTGGTAAAATTCTACATTGTTGGAAGAATTCTACATTGTTGTAGAATTTTACCACACCCGGCACTCAAATTTATCTGTTTGTCCCTTGTTTAGTGTATTTGTTGGTAGTTATATGTTAATTTAAGTTGCCAGCTATCTGATATAGGGGAGTGCAATTAGAACGAAAACATGCATTGTTTCGGAAAAATTCAAACAAGCCTATATTTTTCTAAAACTTTTTTTGTTAGTTTGTATTCATATTAAAGTAAAAAGTTCTACTCGCAGATTTGGCCGCTAATTGTTTATTAATTGTTTAAACAATAACAATTGTTTTGTATAAATAATTTTAAAAATATCGATAAATTCATTATTTTACTTTGATCAAATATGTTTCTATTTTGTTTTTAATTATGCTGAATCCAAATATGGCATTGCAATTTGCAATTTGAAAATTCTTATACAGAAGCTCTTATACAGTGTGTCTGCGAAGTCTGCGTAGCTAGGAACCACATGGAAAACTTTTTTATTATCAATTTTACGAAAAAAAGTTAATCTTAATGAAATGCTCTGGATAGTCAAAAATCTAAAACTCAACGATCAGATATCAAATTTTATCAATTTTATACGAGTAATGTCAAAAATATGAATTTCGTTAAAGAGTAAAGTACCTTTATATTCCAGAATATCAAAAAATGCTATTATGAAAAGTTGTTTGAAATTAGAAACTATGTCTAAATATACAATTACATCATTCTAATCGGAAAAAAATAATTTTTCTCAAATTACGGATACTCAACATAATTTTATTACAATTATAATAACTATTTTATTATCACTTTACGAAAAAAAGTTATTCTTCATAAAATGCTCTCCCTGGTCTAAAATCTAAGATACAATCATCAGATATCAAACTTTTTTAATTTTATACGAGGTATGTAAAAAATATGAATTTTTCTTAAGAGTCAAGTGCCTTTATTATTCACAATATTTTAATTAGAAGGATGTAACTGAACACTAAAACAAATTTTTTAGTTCCAAACAACTTTTCTTAATAACAATTTTCGATATTGTGAAATGTAAAGGTACTTTACTCTTGCGTGAAATTCATATTTTTGACATACCTCGTATAACATTAAGTAAATTTGATATTTGATGATTGCATCTTAGATTATATATGATTCAGAGCATTTTATAAAGAATACCTTTTTTTTCGTAAAACTGATAATAAAAAAGTTATCAATAGGTTCCAAGTTACGCAGACATACTGTATAAGAGCTAAAACAATTTTTTTGCTAAACATTTATTATTGTTGAAGCTTATGATTAAATGTATTTTAGGTAAGTTTTACAGAAAAAAGTTTTGATGACTTTGTATAAACATTTTTTTAGCCGGTAATTTTCGGTCTTTGTATTACATTTTTGTTATCTTTCTTAATTTCCTTAAAAAGAAAAAGTTTATTTCATTTCTAAAGTAAAATAATTTAGTGTATTTTAAACATTACATCCTAACCTTTCAAAAAGCACTTATAAAACTGTAATAGATCTGTTCAAACTTGAGTAATACCGTCTTAAAGTGGTGGTAATTCTATAAAACTACGAAGATTTCAAAATTTACAATTTTTGAGACGTCATATCATTTGAATAAAATTTTTGAGATTTTTTTTTAATGAATTATCATTTAGTAAGATGCTTGAAAGGTAAGTTGTGCAAAATTGAGAGTTCTATACAGTGGCGGCTGGTGGGGTAAAATTTTGGGTAGGCCACGCCAGCAAATTACAAATAGCTATGTATAATACATAATATGCAAATAATAAAAATTTATTTTTATGTATAAAAATACTTAGAAGGTAACTGTAACAGATTTACATTTAATTATATTTTTAAAACTAAATAAAATTATGAAATAAAATTTACAAATAGTTTACATATTTTATTATTTATAGAGCAGGTTTATTCTTCTCTCTTTGCTTTGTGCAAATTTGTCAGTTACAATTCGATAATTATGTTACAAGTGGCAACGAGGCTTGGCGAAGGCCCGTTTCAATCGGGCCTATACACCAATAGACCAGGGCCCATCTGTAAAAATATTAGTACATTTGGACGTTGAGAGGTGACTCAAATTTTTTTGCAGAAGTTGCTTGAAAATAACTCAAATAATAATATTTGAGTTATCCTCCCACTCAAAAAGGTCTGGAACATTGTTTAAATAATCAAAATGTCAAAAAATGAAAGAAAAATTCGATTTTTTTCTTCGTTTTTTGATTATAACTTTAAAAGTATTCATTTCCGAGAAAAGTTGTAGTGACATAAAAGTGTTGCGTAATTAAATTTCCTATAATATAGAATTGGTTAAAAATTTTAATAATAGTCACTCTTGTTGCAAAATAGCAATAATTGCTAAAAAAACATACAAAAACAAGTATTCGAATTTTACGTTTTTCAATCATTTATGCTACATATAGGACCTTCATATTTCACCCAGAAAAACTTTATGATACAGTAAAACAATACTGTAAATTTCATTAGGATCGGTTTAATAGATTTTGCAAAATAAATTTTGCAATCCAGCTTTCGCAAAAAAAAATTATATTTTCAAAATATTACAGGACTGAAAATAAAGCAGATAGCAAGTTGAAATTTTTTTTGAGTATAGAAGTGTACTGTACCTTTTATTTGCAATTTGCAAAATTAAAATTGATTAACTACCACGGCGTCAGGAATTTTTTTAAGTAAACATTAATTATTGGTGCTACGCGCAGGACAGCGGATAGTTTGCTCTGATTGGGTATTCCAATGACCTTTGATAATGATTGATACGATTGATTTCGATATAAATAAATAAATTTGTTTATTGCAAAATAAAAACACATACTCTATCCTTTGAAATAACACTTTTTTAGCAAAAACTTTATTTGTTCATATATTTTAACTTAGAGAATAAAAGTTTATTATTTTTAAACATATGCAATTGTTTAAACAATATTTCACAAACAATAATAAAATTAGTTTGATTTTTGTGGAATTAAAATATTAAAATACAACAAAATATAGAGTAAGAAAATAATATATTAAATAAAGATTGGAAGAAATTTTGGTGGAATTCAACTTGTGTGAATCGAACACCGCTGTCCTGCGCGTAGCACCAAAAATTAATTTTAAATTAAAAAATTTCCTGACGCCGTGGTAATTAATCGATTTTAATTTTGCAAATTGCAAATGAAAGATACAGTACACTTCTATAAGCAAAAAAAAATTCAATATGCTATCTGCTTTATTTTCAGTCCTGCAACATTTAAAACAAATTAATTTTTTTTGCGAAAGCTGGATTGCAAAATTTATTTTGCAAAATCTATTAAACCGATCTTAATGAAATTTACAGTGTTGTGTAACTATATTATAAAGTTTTTCTGGGTAAAATATGAAGGTCCTGGGTGTAACATAAATGGTTGAGAAAAGTAAAATGCGAATACTTGTTTTTGTATGGTTTTTTCGCAATTATTGCTATTTTGCAACAAGGGTGACTATTTTTTAAATTTATAACCAATTCTATATTATAGGAAATTTAATTACGCAACTTTTATGTCAGTACAACTTTTCTCGGAAATCAACACTTTTAAAGTTATAATCAAAAAACGAAGAAAAAAATCGAATTTTTCCTTCATTTTTTGACATTTTGATTATTTAAACAATGTTCCGGGCCTTTTTGAGAGGGAGGATAACTCAAATATTATTATTTGAGTTATTTTCAAGCAATTTCTGCAAAAAAATTTGAGTCACCTCTCAACGTCCATCTCAAAACAGATGGGCCCTGGACTACAAGCATAACACGACAATTTAAAAATCATTCTCCGGCAAGTTGCCTAACTTCAAACGCTTTTTGTACGGAGGTCTTATGTGATGTGAGCGAGGTCGGCCAGGCCCGAGCGGGCCTATTAAAATGCCTGAATACAATTCGATGCTTTCTGTGATAATATATAACAAAGTTGTCTTAACGGACGCTGATGTATTGAGTGATTTAGTACAATTAAAAGTTATTTACATGCTTTAACATAATTTTTAAATATTTATATCTTTTTCAATTTTAATGCTCTTAATTATTGGGTAGGCCCGGCCTATCCTGCCTACCTCCAAAAGCTGCCACTGGTTCTATAAGAAAAATTGTATTAGTTACACATTTTTAAATTATTTTTAAACAAAATTCATGTAAGGCTCACTTTCCGCCCACATTGTACTTATGCCCATACATTTTATTTCTTTCTATTATAACCATAAGATAGCTTAATTATTCTTGTTTCATGTTCAATTTGTAAAATTTTATTTGATGAATTAGTTAAAGAATTACATTAAAATAACTCAACCGTGCACTTCACCGTACGTTAATTTACGGAAGATACAGATTTAATTTTAGAAAATTCTTTATATAAGGTTTTTTTTGTAAAATTTTCTGAATTTTTCAATGGTCAAGTCAGTTTTTTTCTAAAATTTATATTTTCGGAGTTATTTAAAAAAAAATCTAGTTTCGTAGTTCATTTGTTTAATAAAAAATGAAGCACCCACTTCTCGAGTAGAACTTTTTGATATGTTGTTTATTAAACATTTCTTAATGAAATTACAAAAAGCTCTATCTTGCTTGATTTTTTCCGAAGTGAAAATCTATATGCGCTCCCCTAATAAGTATCATAATAAATGACATTCGAGGATACCTTAATTTTATTGACGAAATGCCCCTGAAAATGCTCTAGGAGCGAAAGTACTTCTTCTTCAGGTGCCATCTCCGCTACGGAGGTTGGCAATCATCATAGCTATTTCATTTTTTAATTTCAATTTTTAGTAAAGTACTTGGGCAAGATTAAATTAAATTCAGTGCTCGATATCTACCTTTCACTTTTAGTCTAGTAAAATAAAATTACACTACATATAAATCATAATGTAAATCCGTACAGGTTGAAACAAATTTTAAATCAAAGTTTAGGTGGGTACAAAAGATATTTTCAAGAAAGTATCCAAATCATACAAGGGGATCATTGTTTGAATAATTAAAAATTGGTCATTTTTGCGAAAAAATTATTTTTTTAACTGCTGAGGTCATTCAATTACTAATGAAAGTTTATAGGATTATTTTCTGCAAAGTTGAAGGGCAAATCTTTCACAATAGACTTACTAAATTAAATTAGACCCACTATTTAATTAAATAATTGTATATAAATCTTTAAAAACAAATTTGCAAAAAATTATTTTTAGCGTTTTAAATAAACAATATAAAATATCTTTTTTTACAGACGAAGTTGCGCTATGTTACCAGTATTAAGCAAAAAAAATTGATCGAAAAATATTTAATATTTTTTGGGATATTGAATTTGTTTATTAAATGTTACTCTATTCTCAGTTGCAAAAACGCGGTTGTTGCCAAATAAATAATCACCTGTATTAAATCTTATTATTTTTATTTTTATGTATGTTTTCGATAAATGTATTGATACATTCAAATTTCAATTAAACTTCCCCCTAAAATGGCATTTTAAAATTATTCAAATTTGTTTATAATTTGTTTTTATAATAACTAAAGACTGGATTATATGCAAAATGCATATGCATATATATGCTGCATATTTCTCATGTTTTTCATAAATGCATATGCCTTGCATATTTGGAGATTTAAGAGCATATAAATGCATATTTTGATGGGAATTTACTCTACCCCATTTAAAAATAAGGTATATATTAGTAACATCAACATCCATTAAAATAAAATGTGAAAGTAAATATTTTGCTGTTAAGCTCCTTTGTTGTTGTACCCATAAACATAATGGGCGTTATTTATAGCTGCAGGTATCATTATCCGGATATTTAAGATTTATAGACTTCTCAGAATTTACAAATTACCTAAGTAAATACCGATTATATTTTGAATAACATTACAAATATTACCTGTACTTTCTGCTGGTGTCGGCCAACTATGAATTATTCTGGGAAAACCAACCAAAACGAAATTTTAAGCATTTTAAGGGTAGGATAGATTATTTTATTTTATGAATGGTTAGTCTTAAATCAATCGCCGATTATTCAACTTTTGTGATTGCAAGTTATTGACTATACTGTGTAAAAAAATCATTTTATTATTATTGTGAAAATGCCTAAAGTAGCAAGGGAAAAATCAAGTCTTCTCAGAAGTTGGATTGGAAGTAACAATCATCTAAAAGTTATCGACAGTGAAAGTATGTTTTGCACCATTTGTGATAAAAAGGTAAGTTCTCCACTTCAATAGATTTTTAAACTTATCAAACTTCTTTGCACATCTATGTGTCTGTCTATTCTAAAATGACAAACCGTCCCATTTCTTCAAAAACTGTTTTTTAAAGTTCGCAACGGTTTGGCTTATACAGAGCGAGGTGTTGAGAGTGGCCCACCCTGTATACTACGGTACACTGACTGTACTTTATTGTTTGACGATTTCAATTTCACTTTGAGAAATAAAAAAAAATTGGGGGAGGTTTAAAAAGTTTGATCATTTTAATGTAGGTATCTATTTACGAAAACATCTAAAACATCATTATCATTATATTCCAGATTCCATGTCAAAAGAAATTCCAAGTAGTTCAACACATAAAAACTTCACTTCACCAAACTAAGCTATCAAAAAATGATAATAAACCTCGCCAGCAGATTCTACAGAACAGTTTGCAGATTCAGAATACGTCAGTTGGGCAAGAAACCTTTGCAAAGGATTTATGCCATTTTTTTTTTAACTGCAATATCCCTCTGCACAAGTTAGAACATAAATCGTGTCAAAACTTTTTAAAAACTTATTGCAAGATTAAAGATAAACCAGCTCAAATACCAAGTTCTTCAACTCTTCGGAAAAAATATGTCAGTGCATGTTACAAAGATGTGATGACGAGTATTAAAAATCAGTTAAAAGCCGAATATCTTTGGATTTCCGTCGACGAAACAACGGATACAAAGGGTCGACAAATTGCGAATCTAATTGTTGGAGTTCTTAACGACTCTGGCGATTTTAAAAACTCATACTTAATTAGTGTAAAATGTTTGGAAAAAACAAACTATGCTACAATAGCTAGATTTGTTAACGAATCCCTAACAAATTTTTTTTTACCTGATCAAGTACCATTTGAAAAAATATTATTAATGCTTAGTGATGCCGCCTCATATATGATGAAAGCTGCATCCAATCTTAAAATCTTTTTCCCTAATTTAATTCACTGTACATGTTTGGCGCACGGCCTAAACAGAGTTGCAGAGAAAGTTAGAATTGAATTTCCCAATGTAAACACCTTAATAAATAATGTAAAAAAAGTATTTCTGAAAGCACCACTACGTGTACAGGTATATAGGGAGATGCTTCCCGATATTCCTTTACCACCAGAACCAGTATTAACCAGATGGGGAACTTGGCTTAAAAGTGCTATATTTTTATCTGAACACTACGACGACATCAAAAGCGTTATTTCAAGTTTTGATCCGACTTGTACCGCTATTGATAACTGTCAAAATATTTTTAAAGAAAAGTCTATTAAAAATCAATTGTTGTATATAAAATCGAATTTCGATATCATTGAAAGTTCAATTACAAAATTAGAGGCTCAAAATTTATGTCTTCACAATAGTATGTCTATTGTTGATTCGGTTAAACAGAAAATAACAAATCTGAATGGGGAAATTGGAGTAAAAATTAAAGATAAACTTGATGACGTTTTAAACAAAAATGAGGGTTTCACTTTATTGCGTTCAATAAATAATATAATCAATTTTGGAAACTTCGATGAAAATATTAATATGGATCCGTCTCTAATAGCAAAGTTTAAATATGCCCCAATTACATCTTGTGACGTTGAGAGATCTTTTTCTGCCTATAAACAAATATTAACAGATAGAAGACATAATATTAGTTTAGAAAATATGAATCAATATATGATTATTTATTGTAACAATAAAAATATGTAAATTTGTTTTATTGTACTCTTTTTATAATATTAGTTTAGAAAATATGAATCAATATTGTAACAATAAAAATATGTACATTTATTTTATTGTACTCTTATTTATCTTGTGGTCAAAATAAAATATTTTGCCGTTTTATTTGTCACAAAACCTGAAGTTAAAAAAATATATTAAGAAATAATAATACAATTTGGTTTAAATTCAAACCTATTTATTTATTTTTATTATTTTTTATTTATTTATGTATTTAACGTAAACCATAAAATTATTCATATAAAAATAAGTGCATATATAAATGCATATTTGCATGTTAATTGTGCATATTCAGCTTGTTTTAAAATGCATATTGCATGCATATTTTAGACATTTTTTAGTGCATATTTTCCAGTCTCTAATAATAACGTCACGGGGACTAAATATTTTGAAATGCCGTTTCAATAATTGGGTTCCTCGGAATTTTTCACTAATTAACAAATTTTTTTGTCTTTTTTTCCTCTTCTTTTTTTTTTCTTGGAGTTATATTACTACGGGCCCTTTTAGGGTTAAGTTTCATTAAGAATGTCGAATCTCTAAGTTGTAGATTCTAGACCTAGAAATATTAAGATTGGTCTAAAATCACTTAAATAAAATATGGCTACTTACTGAGTTACAGAGTGTTTTATTTAAAAATTTAAAAATTATTTTTACCAAGTATTATCAAACTTTTTGACGTATCCTTATCATTCTTGGCAGAAAGTGTGGGTACTATACAGTCTACTAAATTGTGATAAAGATAAATAAAAGTTTCTAGCTACTACCAGAGGCGTACGACAGAGGATAGTTAATAGTTAACCCTTCCCAAATTCCACGGCACTGAGGGAATTACTATTTTAGTGAAATTTTTCGATTCTCCAATACTTTCTATGTAAATCATTTACTCTTTACTGGTAACGATTAATTATTTTGAATCATTCATTCATTCATTTTAAACTTCCAATATCTCGCAAACTGATAACTTTATCGATACCAATAAAGTTATTTACATACAAAGTATTGGAGAATCGAAAAATTTCGCTAAAATAGTAATTCACTCAGTGGCGTAGAATTTGGGAAGGGTCAATCATTCACTATCCCCTGTCGTACGCATCTGGCACTAGCTAGAAACGTTTATTAATCACAATTTAGTAGGATATATAATAGCCACACTTTCTGCCAAGTATGATAAGGATACGTCACATAGTTTTAAAGTACTGGGTAACAATAATTTTTAAATTTTTAAATAAAACACCCTGTAACTCAGTAAGTAGCCATATTTTATTTAAGTGATTTTAGACCAATCTTAATATTTCTAGGTCTAGAATCTACAACTTAGAGATTCGACATTCTTAATGAAACTTAACCCTAAAAGGGCTCGTAGTAATATAACTCCAAGAAAAAAAAAGAAGAGGAAAAAAAGACAAAAAAATTTGTTAATTAGTGAAAAATTCCGAGGAACCCAATTATTGAAACGGCATTTCAAAATATTTAGTCCCCGTGACGTTATTATAAAAACAAATTATAAACAAATTTGAATAATTTTAAAATGCCATTTTAGGGGGGAGTTTAATTGAAATTTGAATTTATCAATACATTCATCGAAAATATAGATAAAAATAAAAATAATGAGATCTTAATCAGGTGAATATTTCTTTGGCAACAACCGCGTTTTTGCAATTGAAAATATAGTAACATTTAAAAAACAAATTCAATATATCCAAAAATATTATATATTTTTTGATCAATTTTTTTTACTTAATACTGGTAACATAGCGCAACTTCGTCTGTAAAAAAAGATATTTTATAGTGTTTATTTAAAACGCTAAAAATAATTTATTGCAAATTTGTTTTTAAAGTTTTGTATACAATTATTTAAATAAATAGGGGGTAAAATTTAATTTAGTAAGTCTTATGTGAAAGATTTACTCTTCATCTTTGCAGAAAATAATCTTATAGACCTTTATTAGTAATTGAATGACCTCAGCAGTTAAAAAAGTATTTTTTTTGCAAAAATGACCTCTTTTTAATTATTTAAACATTGATCCTCTTGTATGATTTGGATACTTTCTTGAAAATTTTTTTTGTACCCACCTAAACTTTGCTATAAAATTTGTTTCAACCTGTACGAATTTATATTTTGACTTTTTTTTTATTTTATTAGGCTATTTGTAAAATTTATATATTCGAGCATTCAATCATTTCCTATTTTAATTTCTAATTTGTTCACTAGTAGCATTTATTATTAATAAAAAAATATGAAAAACAGTTTTTAAGAAACGCTTTTCTTTAGTTACGAGTGACTAAAATTAAAAATATTATAAAAAAATCAACTAAAAAGCAAAAAATAAAAAAAATTGAAAAAATCTAACACATCCGTTAAAAAAAAACTCGTAACTAAAGAAAAGAGTTTCCTAAAAAAAAAATTTTATATTTTTTATTTTTTACTTTTTAGTCTTACACTTTTCAAATATTAAAATATATCGTCATGTTTATTAAAATATGTATAAAACGTATGATGTACTAACATGAAAAGTAGTCGAAATCGGCAAAAAATTTGATACTTTATTATTTATTTATGAAGCTTAACATAAAGAATTAACGTAAAAAGTGAAATTATGTATAGTTCATATAATTAGCTACAATCTGTAAAAGTTTTAAGTTTTTTCATTGTAAAAAACAAGAGAATTTAAGCATTTTCCGTTAAAATCGTTTTTTTTTTATTTAAACAATTATTATTAAACATAAAAAAAATGTTATTGACTATTCGTATATTGTTCCCGCGAATGCATATGTCTACAAATTTTCAATCATTTGCATTGAAGAAAAGGCAGTCAAATTAACGTCTAAAGATTTGACCCAAACGGTTGAGCTAAAGAAAAGGGTTTAATTAATACGCCAAAACGAATAACATGTTAATTATAGCACAAAACGTCTCTACGGGTAGTTTTTCTAAGACTACGATAAAAACATAAATTTTTTGAATTTGAGTTTTGGTTGAAGTTTTATTTCGTATCGTATTGAAATTTGACATTAATAAGCCCCAAGTTTTATATAAACAAATATATGAGCGTTCAAAATTTGAAACTTTATTGTTTATTTATGAAGCATAACGTAAACAATTAACAATTAACGTAAAAATTGAAATTATGTATAGTTCATATCATTAGCTACAATCCGTTAAAGTTTCAAGTTTTTACATTGTAAAAAACAAGAGAATTTAAGCATTTTCCATTAAAATCGATTTTTTTTATTTAAACAATTAATAAACATAATTTTTTTATTGACTATTCGTGTATTGTTCCCGCGAATGCATATGTGTGCATATTTTCATTTATTTGCATTGGAGAAAAGGCAGTCAAATTAACGTCTAAAAATTTGGCACAAACTACTGAATTAAAGAAAAGCGTGTAATAAAAATAAATTCATCCCAATTTATTAGGTACTTACCAAGTATAGCGCTTCCATTGTAAGAACACTTTTTCAGGATTACGTAAGTATATTCAATGTCAATGTTACTCTTAGAGGGGAAGAAATAAACTGAATAAACCAACAAGACTTTGGCACATTTATATAAAACAACAACCATATGGAAAGTCCTGAGCAGTAGTTAACAGGAAAGATGAATTGGTAATGTCCACAAAGATGACAAAGAGATGAAATACAATTCACACAGTATTATATTATTAATATACAGTTATTAAACATATTCATATAAGTGCGAGGTTAGTTTTTGGAATTGTTTGTTTATCGATTGAGCAATAGTTATGCGAATGGTAATAACTTGTTAATTGTTTAAATTATTTCCTATGATACTAAGTATAATATTTATTCCTTTCAGATACATACTTTTCGGGCGCCTAATAATTAATATGGGTATTTTTTTAAGAACTAGTTGAAATAGAACACATAAAAGAGGATACATGGGTGGCCTTCCTGACAGAAATGTTTAAAAAAGAAAACGAAGAATCTTTATCAGAAACGCCAAATATAATAACTGATGAAAAGACCGAAATTACCCAAATAGATGTGAATAAACAAATTAAAAAATAGAAAGTCACCAGGGGAAGATCAAATACCAAATGAACTTTTAAAATATGGTGATGATTACCTTGTACAACAACTGCAAAATCTTATTCATAAAATAATCACCACGAACAGAATACTAGATGCATGGAGGAGAGCGATCATGGTGATGTTCTTCAAGAAAGGAGATAAGAAAAAACAAAACCCCCAGAAATTATCGAGCAATAAATCATTTAAATTCAACACTCAAATTGACAAGAATTATAGCGACAAAAATAAACGAACGAATAACTCTGCAAGAGGAACAGCAAGGATTTCGGACAAGAAGATCATGCACGGATGCAGTTTTTGTAATAAGACAAATAAAATAAAAATAGCTGGAATACAACAAACCAGCATATATGTGCCAAATAGATTTGTAGAAAGCCTTTGATTCGGGATAGAGTAAGAATTCGGGACGCGATACATCTATTATACGAAAAGGGAATATCACTGGATTTAGTAAAAACCATTGAGAATATATAGGGTGTCCCAAAAGTAGTGGAACGGTCGAATATTTCGCGAACTAAACATCGGATCGAAAAACTGAAAAATACGTATTCAATCATTTTCAAAAATCTACCCAATGACACCAAACACCAACCCCCACTACACCCCCAGGAGGTGGGGTGGGGGGGTAACTTTAAAATCTCAAATGGAAACCCCTAGTTTTTCTTGCAGATTTGGATTCATTACGTAAAAGTAAGCAACTTTTATTCAAGACATTTTTTCAAACTGTGGATAGATGGCGCTATAATTGGGAAAAACGATTTATCCTGATACCATAGGTAAATTATAGAAACGGTCTAATATTTTGATAAATACACTTCCAAATGAGAAACCAAAAAACAGGTTTTTAATATTTTTCTAAAACCTATCGACAAACAACAAAAATGACCCTCCAACCCACCCCCTGGAGACGGGGTGGGGGGTAAGTTTAAAATCTTAAATAGCAACATGCACTTTTTATTACAGATTAGAATTCGTCATGAAAAATTAAGCAACATTTATTCGAAACATTTTTTAAAATTGCTGATAGATGGCGCTAATAAATCGTATTTTTCCAATTAAAGCGCCATCTATCAAGAATTCTAAAAAATGTTTCGAATAAATGTTGCTTAATTTTTCATGACAAATCCAAATCTGTAATAAAAAGTGGGGGTTGCTATTTAAGATTTTAAAGTTACCCCCCACCCCACCTCCAGGGGGTGGGTTGGAGGGTCGTGTTTAGTGTTATTCGATAGGTATTCGAAAAGTATTAAAAACCTTTTTTTGGTTTCTCATTTAGAAGTGTATTTCTCGAGATATTAGACCGTTTCTATAATTTACCTATGGTATCAGGATAAATCGTTTTTCTCAATTATAGCGCCATCTATCCACAGTTCGAAAAAATGTCTTGAATAAAAGTTGCTTACTTTTACGTAATGAATTCAAATCTGCCATAAAAACTAGTGGTTTCTATTTGAGATTTTAAAGTTACCCCCCACCCCACCTCCAGGGGGTGTAGTGGGGGTTGGTGTTTGGTGTCATTGGATAGATTTTTAAAAATGATTGAACACGTATCTTTCAGTTTTTCGATCCGATGTTTAGTTCGGGAAATATTCGACCGTTCCACTACTTTCGGGACACCCTGTATATAAAGATAATATAGCTATGGTAAGATGTAAAGGAAAACTATCGCATCGCAACCTATCAAGTATGAAACGAGCATTAGACAAGGAGATTCGCTGAGCCCATTAATATTTAATCTGATAATGGATGAAATCGTAAAGAAAGTTAAAAAAAGAAGAGGATATAGAACGGGAGAAAAGGAAATAAAGATAATATGCAACGCCGACGACGCAATAATAATAAAAAACCAATACAGAAGTAAAAACTTCGAGATGTATTCTGGTATAAAATCGTTTATTTAAAACTATAAAATGTCATCGATTGCAGAACGTTTTCGTTCTAAACAGAACATCTTCAGTGCATCCTGCCGAGTATTTTGAAACTAGCACACTGTAAATAGTGTTAACATCATCATATATAGTTTACATAATGTAATATGTTAAAATGTTATGACTACAAGTCGATGTTAATGGATAAAGTGGAACACATGCTAAAAGGGTGCCATGGTTCCCTGCTCGAAGATACTAGGTACTTGCCAATTCAATGGGCACAGACCAGGTTGGTCTGTGCCCATTGAATTGGCAAATACCTAGTATCTTCGAGCAGGGAACCATGGCACCCTTTTAGCATGTGTTCCACTTTATCCATTAACATCGACTTGTAGTCATAACATTTTAACATATTACATTATGTAAACCATATATGATGATGTTAACACTATTTACAGTGTGCTAGTTTCAAAATACTCGGCAGGATGCACTGAAGATGTTCTGTTTAGAACGAAAACGTTCTGCAATCGATGACATTTTATAGTTTTAAATAAACGATTTTATACCAGAATACATCTCGAAGTTTTTACTTCTGTATTGGTTTTTTAAACTATGGTATACAGCCAACTATTGGGAATTTCCCATTGATTTTTCTTTTTTTTTTTTCTTTTTTTTGCAATAATAATAGCCGAAAATGAAGATGACCTACAAAGATTAATTAAATAATTCGAAAACACGGTGCTAGTATACAACAAGGTGATCTCAACAGAGAAAACTAAATCGATAGTGATATCAGCGGAACTGAAACGATGTAAACTGGTCGTAAATAACAAAATAATAAAACAAGTGATGGAAACGGAATACTTGGGAATAAAACTGTCAAGCTACAGAAAAGTGGAAGAAGAAATACAAAAACAAGTGAACATGGCGAACAGAGCAGCAGGATGTCTCAACAATACAATCTGGAGAAACAAATACCTCACAACGGAAACTAAAACCAGGATACATAATCAACAATAAGACCTATAATGACGTACACAACGGAAACAAGAGCAGATACGAAAATACAAAGACTGCTGGAAACAGCAGAAATGAAAGTCTTACAAAAAATAACAAACCATACTCTAAAAGACAGAGTAAGAAGTAAGGAAATACGAGCGAGATGTGATATAGAAGAAATAAACATGTGGACCAAAAGAAGAAAAATAGAATGGAATCAACACGTAGAAAGAATGACAGAAAATAGAATAGTACGAATAGCAAGAGGCAAATTGCCAAATGGAAGGAGATAGTTGGGACGACCGAGGAAAAGACGGTCAAACAACGTCAATTGAGGCTAAAAACCGAAGTAAAACAAGCATTGAGCCTATCTATAAAGTAGAAAGATGAAAAATATGAAATTTTTATAACTTTTTTACACATTTTTGAAGATACATTTTTGGCATTACAAAAATATAATCGTGATAATTGCATAAATTGGTGATCGCAAACAGAGGATCACTTATTTATTTTGCTCAACAGGCCATGTAGGCCCTGGGCGTGAAAAACACAATTACATTTTTTTTACTATACATATAGGGAATACCGAGCCAAAATCTCAATACCGGTATTTGGTATTTAAAATTTCAAATACCGGGATCCCGGTATTAAAACCGGTATTATGAATAAAAAATATACGCGTTATATTTATACTATCCTCAGTTGTTATATCGACTTGTTATTAAATAATATATGAAACCTATTAAATTTTGTTTTGAAATGAGTAGATGTTGTTTATAACATTCCTAGAGAGTAGAAATAGATAGATACAAAAAATGTGCAAATAGAAAAACTATATATTAGGTTCTAGGATAAATTTTGCATATAATAGGATAGTACTTTTACTCAAGAAATTTGCTATTTGTAAATTAATTTAACTTTAAAATATATTAATACAAAGATTAACTTACTGTGACAAATATTTTATATGGATTACTCTGTATTTAGACCGCTATATATTTTCAATTATTATTAATAATTCAGAAAATAAGTGAGCCTAATTTATACACCACAATACACAAAAAAATGAAAAATAGATCTGAAAATGTAAAAACAATTCTGATTAATAAATCTTTCGGCTTATTTATAAAATAAAGTAGTCTAATTTTAAATATTTAAGAATTTTTGAACTCAAGTTTAAGAACTCATTTTATATATTTGTATACATAGTATAGTATAGTTGATCCAAAAGATGGCATAACCCAGACATCCAAAGTGAAAGTTATCCTTCAACACCAAATTGTTCTATATGGTCCACATAATGTCCAGAAAAAAGTCACACCATTTTGAGCGTCGGGTATGGGGGGGGGGAGAGGGGGGAGAAATCGGTAAATTCGTAGTTTTTTAAGTTTTTCGCCAATATTTCTAAAGCTATGCGGTTTAGCATGAACAACCCTCTATACAAAATTGTTCTACATTAAATTAGAAATAAAAAAGGCCCTATGCATCATCTTTCTAAAATGAATGGTTCCAAAGTTACGGAGGTAGTATAGTATAACTGGTCCAAAAAAAGGCCTAACCCAAACATCCAAAGTAAAAGTTTTCCTCCAACATCAAAATGTTCTATATGGTCCACATATTGTTCAGTAAAAAGTTACACCATTTTGAGCGTCCGGTTTGGGAGTGAGATAGGAGAGAAGCCGGTAAATTAGTAGTTGTTTTAAGTTTTTCGTCAATATTTCTAAAACTATGCTTTAACGTAAACAATGGTATATACAAAAATGTTCTACATGGAATTTAAAACAAAAAATGTTCTATACATAATTGTTATAAAATCAACGGTTCCAGAGTTACGGAGGGTGAAAGTCGAGGTTTCCGATACTTTTTATATTTTTTGGGCAATATTTATGATATAACTATACCAAAAACCCAGACATCCAAAGTGAAAGTTATCCTCCAACACCAAATTGTTTTATATGGTCCACATAATGTTCAGAAAAAAGTCACACCATTTTGAGCGTCGGGTTTGGGGGGAGAGGGGGGAAAAATCGGTTAATATAAAAAGTATCGAAAACCTCCAGTTTTCACCCTCCGTAACTCTGGAACCGTTGATTTTATAACAATTATGTGTAGAGACTTTTTTGTTTTAAATTTTATGTAGAACATTTTTCTATAGAACATTCCTTACGCTAAAGCATAGTTTTAGAAATATTGACGAAAAACGTAAAAAAACTACTAATTTACCGACTTCTCCCCCATCTCCCCCCCCCAAACCGGACGCTCAAAATGGTGTAACTTTTTAATGAACAATATGTGGACCATATAGAACAATTTGGTGTTGAAGGAAAACTTTTACTTTGGATGTCTGGGTTAGGCCTTTTTTTGGACCAATTATACTATACTACCTCCATAACTTTGGAACCGTTCATTTTAGAAGGTTTATGCATAGGGCCTTTTTTATTTCAAATTTAATTTAGAACAATTTTGTGTAGAAGGTTGTTCATGCTAAACCTCTTAGTTTTAGAAATATTGACGAAAAACGTAAAAAACTACGAATTTGCAGATTTCTCCCCCCTCTCCCCCCCAAACCCGACGCTCAAAATGGTGTGACTTTTTTCTGAACATTATGTGGACCATATAGAACAATTTGGTGTTGGAGGATAACTTTCACTTTGGATGTCTGGGTTTGGGTCTAACTATACCATACTAACACGAGATTTAATAATTTGGTTGTAGAAGCTGTTATGTATCACCGTTCGCCTTAAATTAACGACATTCACGCTTTTAGAAAGCGATATACTTGACTTGTATGTGTAATGAATGTGTTTAATAAATATTTTTTACAATGATATTTGATATTGGTAGTTTATCCTCAAAAATAATTTCTTGTAATAGCAAAAAAATATCTTAGAAGAAAGTTTATTGTGCATCAATTCCATTTTTATAAATTAAGCTAATACCGAAATACCGGTATTTTTATTATAAATACCGGTATCAAATACCGGAAAATATCGTCATATACCGGGAATCCCGGTATTGTAAGCTTTATATACATGTCTACAATATACAATATTAATTTGTCTATTTAAAAAATACATCATATAAATATATACTGATGTGATCTTGATTATTGATATGAGATAATATTCTTATATGTCATTTAATTTAATCAATGCATTAATAATAATCTAATTAATTTACCAGATCACATATCAATATGTTTTCAATCTCAGGGCGAATTATAAAATTAATTACTTACTTACGTGGCTTCTCAGTATTTCTCAATGGTTCCTAATCGGGATAGGAAAGAAAAGAGTAAAATAATACATACATATGGGTTACAATTATAATCAAAATATTGTTTATTTTATTTAAATGGCAATCACTGCTTAATATGTGCTAGATCTTATTATTCTTAAACATAACATTTACAAATGGGAATCTTATTTCCTTTTGGTTTCCAATTGAAAGTTTTTATTAACATTTAACTATTAGGATTTATTAGCAACAATTCTATTTAAGTTTGATGAAGCTTTTCTGATATTATTGATTATGTTCTTCAATTTATAATGTGGTATTTAATACGAAAAACCCATACATTCATGTCCAAACAAATGAGACTGACCTTTTTCTGGTGAACTGAGAATGTCTTCACACAAGACCCGTTTCCTGCTATCCTTGGGTGCGATCAAAACCTCGTCCTGGCTTTCAGTAATGTTCTCCTTTGAAGATTAGCTCGTATAGCTCTCGTTCCTGCTTCTGTCGTGATGCTGTGTTCTACCTTTTTCGAAACTGCAATCAGCTACCGGGACACTCTTTGCTCAAGGAGGTTCTTTACTCTCAACCTGGCCTACCTCTCGTTCCACGATAGATCTCCACACTCACGGAACTACACCGGCTTTCTCACTCTCCGTACACTACCGTCTCCTACTGGACTTCACTTCTCGACAGCTCAAAACATTCTGATCTATATTTGTCATTCATTCCCCTACTTTCTAAATATCCCTTCCAGATTCACAAATCAACCTTCCACCACCAACTCTCATTCGCAGTCTTCCTCAAAACCAATTTTTAATCTTTCTAAATATGCTTAATGGATTTCAAAAAAGAAATAGTTAATTCCCATTCTAAAATTACTTTCTACTATTTACAAATTTTAATGACCTATTCTCTATTTCAACTGAGTCTTATTTAGCATAGGCTAATGATCGAACCTTCCGCGAACAACGATAATGACCTATTATCTTTTTCAACTGAGTCTTATTTAGCATAGGCTAGTGATCGAACCTTCCGCGAACAACGATAATGGTACGCGCCATTCACTTTGTTTATTCTAAGCGCATTGTCCCGAGTTTCGTAAGCTTCGTCTAATCACTTCTTAAAATTAAACATAACAATTTGTTGTATACAGGTTGTTCTAAATTTATATGCCCGTGGTTGAGAAAATTGAAAATATTTTATATTAAATTGAATTCTGCTTATAATTATCAAAATTTAATTTTCATATCAAATAGAAATATAACAAATCCCCGCCTTGTATTCGATAAAATTTATCTGCATTTTTAAATAAATTTTCTCGGGGCAAAACCAACTCCCTGTATATTTCCTAACTTCAATCTACGTCTTATATCCTAACTTACTATCTACTTCATGTAATTCTGTCTTTTATTCGTGATATTTGTATACATCGTGAATATTATAAATTCCTCGGATCTTTTCCGAGTTCCTGTGCCTCAACTCATAACTATTTATCCCATTTTCATTATTCACGATGTACGGGCCTTCGAAAACAGGCATCAACTTTGCGCAAATGCCCCCAGGAAGATTTGATACTCGTAATGCCCTCACGAGTACTTTTTCACCCTTTTGGAAAGTCACTGGTCTTCTTTTTCTATTTTGTTCCTGTCTTTGGATATATTTTTCGTTGCTTCGCCGTAATCTTCTCTGTACGGTTTCAATCACCTGTTGATATTCTTTTGGCTCTTGGTCTTCCCATGGCCTTATCGGCAGTACACCCTTCATGATGTATTCTGGGGTCTCTTTTGTTACTGTGCTCGGAATTGTATTTAGATACCTTTCTATTTCCGCCATTTTCCTGTCCCAGTGGCGATGTTGACCATCTGTTGCAATGCGAAGAAATTTCGTCACTTCCTGTATGAATCGTTCCGAAGGATTACTCTGTGGATGCCTGATGCTGACAAAATTTGTCTCTATTCCTCGTTCTCGAAGTTGTCCCTTGAAACGATCATTTCGGAAATACGTTGCATTGTCCAGTAGAATCTTTTTTGGTGTTCCTACTATGGCTATAAAATTGTCGATTTTTCTTAATATTTCTTCCCCCTTTGTGGTGCGGCAACTATATAATTTTACGTATTTTGAAAACACATCCACCATTACCAGAATATGTTTGTTCCTTTTAGTGGTCATAATTAGATCGCTTAACATATCTATTGCTACAATGTCTAGTTTGTTTCGGGCTTCAATATTTTTGGCAACATTTTCGTTTTTGAAATTCCGACTCTAAAGGCGGAAATACATATCCGCGCCGCGAACTCCGCGCCGTGTGTGCGCCGCGCGTTCGTGGCGCGGTTATTGTTCGTTAAAATTTTTCATTTTGACGATCCAGAGGAAACTTACGAACGTTTAGTAATTGTAGATAATCATGTCTCTGTCCTGTACTTCTACTACATCTTATTTTGGTATTGTTCTGAAACTATTTTCTTGTGTCATCTTATGCAATTTACTATTTTATGTGGAATAAGCCACAGTTTGGGAACATTTCGGGAACTACCTTTTTCGCTTCCTGGCAACACAAATATAATGGTAGGGGAGCCCAAGCGGGGATTTTTGCAGTTACTCGAGCGCGTCAGATTATCATATGGGGAGAAACGTGTTACCCTGCAGATGTACCTCCACCATATATTGGCTCTTAACACAGGGGAGTTCGTTCAGGGGGGCCCGAAAAAAAATCTATCCTTAAAATATTCGAAATTGTCAGATTAAGATAAGGTAAGTTAAGTACATGCAAAAGAGTCTATATTTCAAAAATATGACGATTTGAGCGGGGCGTACGGAAATGGGTGAGTCAAAAAGTTTCACAAAAAAAAGCGAATATTTCGCGAAATGAACGTCAGATTGAAAAACTAAAAACTACGTGTTCAATATTTTTCAAAAATCTATCGAAAAATACCAAACTTGACCCCCCACGGAGAGGGGTGGGGGGTAAATTTAAAATTTTAAATACAAATCTCGCGATCTTTCGCAAAATAAACATCATATCGAAAAACTGCAAAATACACTTTATCAATGTTTTTGAAAAATCTATCGAATGGTTCCAAGCACGACCCCCCACGGAGGTGAGGTGGGGGGTTACTTTAAAATCTTAAATGGTAGACCCCGTTTCTTATTGCAGATTTGGATTGTTTGTATAAAAATAAACAACTTTTATTCGAAAAATTTTTTTGAATTATGGATAGATGGCGCTATAATCGGAAAAAAGATTGTTGAAAATGGAAAATTAAATTAAAAAATGGGAAGTCCCCACTAAAATGGAAAATTTTACTTAACTTTTTTGGTTTTAGGACCTAATAATCACAACCCAATAGGTCCCCAAAGCGCTCGAGTGACTGCACATTTAGCATACTTTGCTCCCCTACCATAATATATCTGCTTGTTCCTACAACCAGAAACAAAATTAGAGAACTATAGGTACTTCCAAGTCATGCGATACCTTTTTCGTTTTCCGGTGACACAATTGTAATGTATCTGCTTGTTTCAACTGCGTAGCTTCACTAGAAACGAAATTAGAGAACTATAGGTTCTTCCAAGCCCTGTGTTAACTTTTTCGCTTTCCGGTGACCCAATTATAATATATCTGCTTGTTCCAACTCAGTTGCTTCACCAGAAGCGAAGTTAGGAAACTATAGGCTCTTCCAAGATGTGCGTTACCTTTTTCGCTTTCCGACGACACAATTATAACATATCTACTTGTTCCAACTCCGTTGCTTCACCAGAAGCGAAGTTAGGAAACTATAGGCTCTTCCAAGTTGTGCGTTACCTTTTTCGTTTTCCGGTGACCCAATTATAATATATATGCTTGTTCCAACTACGTTGCTTCACTAGAAGCGAAGTTAGAAAACTATTGGGTCTTCCAAGTTGTGCGTTACCTTTTTGGCTTTCCGGTGACCCAATTATAATATATCTGCTTGTTCCAACTCCGTTGCTTCACCAGAAGCGAAGTTAGAAAACTATTGGGTCTTCCAAGTTGTGCGTTACCTTTTTGGCTTTCCGGTGACCCAATTATAATATATCTGCTTGTTCCAACTCAGTTGCTTCACCAGAAGCGAAGTTAGGAAACTATTGGGTCTTCCAAGTTGTGCGTTACCTTTTTGGCTTTCCGGTGACCCAATTATAATATATCTACTTGTTCCAACTCCGTTGCTTCACCAGAAGCGAAGTTAGAAAACTACTGGGTCTTCCAAGTTGTGCGTTACCGTTTTGGCTTTCCGGTGACCCAATTATAATATATCTGCTTGTTCCAACTCCGTTGCTTCACCAGAAGCGAAGTTAGAAAACTATTGGGTCTTCCAAGTTGTGCGTTACCTCTTTCGTTTTCCGGTGACCCAATTATAATATATCTGCTTGTTCCAACTCTGTTGCTTCACCAGAAGCGAAGTTAGAAAACTATTGGGTCTTCCAAGTTGTGCGTTACCTTTTTGGCTTTCCGGTGACCCAATTATAATATATCTGCTTGTTCCAACTCTGTTGCTTCACCAGAAGCGAAGTTAGAAAACTATTGGGTCTTCCAAGTTGTGCCTTACCTTTTTCGCTTTCCGGTGACACAATTATAATATATCCGCTTGTTTCAACTGCGTTGCTTCACCAGACACGAAGTTAGAAAACTATAGGCTCTCCAAGTCGTGCGTTACCTATTTCGCTTTCCGGTGACACATAATATATATCTGCTTATGAATGTTTTTTTGATATTGATAACTATTTCCGAAGTGAAAGTCGAAAGGTCAAGTAAACTTGATTTCAAACTCGAATTGTGGCTTATGCCCAAATAAAATAATAAATCTTATTTTTAATACATGTTATTTTTAGTACAACAATGAACTAACATTTTTTAAAAAGGTCCGCATGTACATTTTTTTATTTCAGCTTCTATTTCCGTTCAGATCGGATTTAAGTTGTTTCTTTAAATTAAATGGTTCTTTATTGAGGATCCCACAATAATGATTTTCCACGGTAAACATCAATTTCCTTCCGACAGTTCCGACCATTCCATTACTAACAAATATTCAACTCATGCGCGCCAAAACCAACAAACCACTCGCAAACCCGTCCAAATACGTATTGCGAACCATCAAAGCGTTTGTTGAAAAACCGACAGAATTTAGATCGTGGTGCGCCGTGTGCGTGCCGTTTGTGCGTCACTTGAAAACACGTACTAATCTGACGAATACGCTGCGCGCGAGCGGCTCGCACACCGAGCAGAGCGCATATGTATCTCCGCCTTTATATTTTTGACATACATCGCACTTCTGGGTAATTTCCTTTGCAATGCGGTAATCCTGTCGGCTGATGTAATTTTCCCTAAAAACGAGCCAAACTTTTCTGCTACCGATATGCCCATTGTCCTCATGTAATTTCTTTATTATCTTTTCGGCCAATGTCTGTGTCACTAAATATAGTTCCTTTCCGTCTATTCTCTTAAAATATATGTTATTTTCTACTTCCGCTCTTCTTTTCTCTCTTTCCTCTAGGTCTTCCTGGTTTGTCCTTATCTCATTTAACGAATATATCCCTTCTTCTTGTATTAATCTATTTAGTCCCACCTGTAGAGTAATTGTTTCCTTTTTTCCGGTGTTCTCATCCCGTGTTAAAGCGTCGGCTATTATGTTGTCTTTTCCTTTTATATATCGGAACTCAAAATCATACTCCTGTAATAATAGAATGCCTCTATGTATTCTATTATTTACTAATCTATTCTTCATGATATGTACTAAAGCTGCATGGTCTGTTTCGATTGTGAATTTTGCTCCCAATAAGTAAAACCTCAATTTGTTTACGCAATATAGTACACTGGCAAACTCCAATTCTGTAACACTATATTTTCTCTCATGTGTTTTAGTCACTCGAGATATAAAACATATCGGCACTTCTTGGTCGTTTTGTATTTGAGACAGAACTCCTGCAAATTTTTGTATGGACGCATCAGTTCGGAGTATAAAAGGTAAATTGTAAATAGGGTGGTATATTTTCGTTCCTTTTGCGAATTCTCGTTTTAATGTTTCGAAAGCTTCCTCCTGTTCTTCTTTCCAATTCCATTTTATTCCTTTTTTAAGCAATTTTATCAGAGGAATTTCCTTTTGGCTCAAATCGGGAATCAGCTTTTTAAAATAATTAATCGTGCCAAGAAAACCTCTCAATGTTTTCAAATTCGTTGGTCTTGGGTATTCATCTATGAGCTTGACTCTGTCTTCGGCTAATCTTACTGTTTTGGTGTCCAATTGAAAACCCAAATAAATGACTTCTTTTTGAAAAAATTGACATTTTTCAATGTTCCATTTTCCGCTGTGTCCAATTCTTCCAGAATTATTTCTATGTGTTCCAGATGACTCTGAGTATCTTGTGAAAAAATTAATAAATCATCGATATAATGAACTATGAAATCTTCATGGCGATTCAAAATGGTATGTAGAGCTCGGACGAGTGCAGCACAAGCACTCTGCAATCCAAATGGCACTACCTTAAACCGGTAGACAATACCATCAATAGAAAAAGCGGTGTAGTTTCTACACTTTTCAGCTAACGGTATCAACCAAAAACTGTGTTTTAAGTCAATTTTCGAAAATATGTGTGACCCGGTGATTCTTCCAAAAATGGCCTCGATGTTTAGAGGTGATTCATATTGTGATACAGTGTGCTGGTTGATATTCCTGGCATCTAAACATAATCTCAATTCTCCATTGCTTTTCTTTACTATCACAATCGGGTTAACATACGGTGAATCACATCTTTCGATGATTTGATCTTCCAACATTTTATTTATTTCTTCTTTCACCTCTTGTCGATACTTGTATGGAATCGGGTAAGTCTTTGATCGAAAATTTCCCAAGTTTTTTACCTCAAATGAATGTTCGTACTTTTTAGCCACTCTGTTTTCCTCATTGATCAAATTTTCGTAGTTTCTTAACATCAACCGCAATTCTTTTTCTTTCCCTTCTCCACATATCAATTTTCTGTCTTTTTTCTCAGATTCTTCACACATGTTTACCGTGCATTCTGCATCCTCGTTTGCATATACCTCCTCTTCAAATACCACTGTTTCAATCATATTCTTTTCACTTTCATTTTTTTGCTTTATTTCTTCTTCTCCTGAGCTCGTCTCTTCTTTTGAGGAATCCCAGGTTTCCTTTGTTTCTGATACTCTCAAATTTTCTTCTTCTGGGCTCAACTCTTCTTTTGAGGAGCCACAGGTTTCATTTTCTTTTATCTTTTTCTGACCTTTTCTCCTTTTTTTTCTTTGTCCTTGCTTCGCTGCCAAATTCATTTCCACTGTTTGTTCTTTACCTGATTCGTCCGTATTTTGTTTCTCATGTTCCTTGTCCTGTTCTTTTTCTTTTTCTTCTGTTAGTTTCATCGTATTATTTTTAAAATCTATCACTACATGTTTTTCTGCCAATTCGTCAACTCCTACTATCATGTCATGTGACATGTTTGGCATTATTACACATTGTAGTGCATACATATTCTTACCCAGTCGTACCATTACTCGTATGCCTTCATTTATAGTTGCCAATGTCCGGTTGTTTGCGCCCACTAAATTTACCCTAGGTATTTTGTAAATTAAATTTGTTAAGTTAACTTCTTCTATTAGTTTTCTGTTGACCAATGTTATTTCAGATCCAGTGTCTATCATAATTTTAATTGGTTTCTCGTTGATAAATCCATCCACAAATTTTAAATTAACTCCATTTTTCTTTTCGTTGTTTCCTGCCAATTTAATAAACTCCTTGGGGTGACAAAAGATTCCTGTTTGATTTTTGGTTTTTAGTGAGCGCCGTCGTGAAAAGACGCCGGTTGCTCATCGTTGTTTATATTTTCGTCATAATGTCTCTCTCCGTCATATTCATCTGTCTGGGTATTATTTACTTCTCTTCTATTTTCTCTTGGTCTGTCGGATCTGTTTCGGTTTTCTCGATATCCCTGTTCATTTTGTCTACCATTATTTCTGTTTTCTTGATTTGAGCGTGTGGTGTTTCTATTCTGGTATTCTCGATTTCTATCCTCATTCCATTGCCTATTTCTTTGTTCATAATTTCCTCTTCCGTTGTCTCTATTTTCGTTTTCCCTTCTGGGATTAAAATCTCGTCTTGTATAGTCCCTCCTATTTTGATTTCCATCTCTGTAATCTTGTGTTTCTCGGGGCCTGTAATCTTCTCGCGACCTTCTTGATTTTCTTTCTCTTAGACGTGATTCTCTTATTTGTAGGAATTGGCATAAACTATCTATGTCTTTGTAATTTTGCAATGTGATATGGTCTTCCAGCGTTTCCTCGAAATGTCTTGCAATCAGTTCGACTAATTGTTCCGATGAGTAATTATATTGTAAATGCTTCGCATTATTGTAAATTTGTAAAGCATATGTCCTTTCTGATACCCCCATCCTATCATTGTATTTCCCATTTTGCAATTCCTTGTTAATTTCCAATTGTTGGACTTTTCCCCAGAAATAATTCAAAAATTTTTGTTCAAATTGTTGCCAATTGCCGAATTCTTCTTCTTTACTATCGAACCATAGGCTTGCTTCATATTTGAGATGGTTTCTGATAGTTTCTTTTGCCGTTTCGAAATTTCCGATGTGTTGTATTTTCTTTTTCAGGCTATTTATTAACGGCACTGGGTGTAATCTTCTTACGTCCCCGCCAAACCTTATCTTCACGTCATCTGTGCCATTTCTCTTCTTTCTCCGACATTTTGTTGAGTATTGATTTCCGCAATCTTTCTTTCCACTTCTTCTATGTCTGCTTGAATAGCGTTTTGCAACTTGTTTTCCAAACTTTCCATTTCTTTTTTCTGGCAATTCGTTATCTCCTTTATTTTATTTTGAATTTTCATTTCTTGTTCTTTCATCTCGTTTTTCATTGTTGTCAAACATCCTTTTACTTCCTTTTCATACTTTCCTATGCGTTCCTCCATTTTCTTGTTGTTCTCTTCTATTGCTTGTTTCATTTTTTGTTGTGTTTCATCCATTTTTTGATCCAATTTTTGTTGTGTTTCATCCATTTTTTGTTGTGTTTCATCCATTTTTTGCTCCACTTTATCCATTTTCTTTGATGTTTCTTCCATGGCTTGTTTCGTTTCACGTTGATTTACATCCATTTTTTGTTGTGTTTCTCTTTGATTGTCATCCAGTTTTTGTGACTGGAGTTGCATCAGTTGTAATAGTTTATCTATTCCTGATAATTCTTGCTGTTCTGATGCCATGATTGTCGTGTCTAAAATATCTTCTTGGTCTGAATTATTCTCTTGATTTGAATGTTCTTTTTGTTTTTTGTTGTCTTTGCTTTGGCTTCTTGTCACAGACATTTGTTTTCAAGAAGTACTGTCCCCGCCAAATATGAAATTTTACTAGTATGTTACCAAGACGACTTTTTCTCACCCAAATATTATAAATTGTCAATAAATATATCAAATGTAAATATCGTAAAAATAAAATATTAAATCAGTTATGTAAAATTTGTACCTAAAGAGATCTAAAGTATCTCACTTTTTACCACAGGCATGTAAATTTTCAAATACCGGCTTTACTCTTTCTATCCTTCAAATTTGCCACTAGAAATACTTTTCAATGCCCCACGTTGGGCGCCAGTTGATGTAATCTTGATTATTGATATGAGATAATATTCTTATATGTCATTTAATTTAATCAATGCATTAATAATAATCTAATTAATTTACCAGATCACATATCAATATGTTTTCAATCTCAGGGCGAATTATAAAATTAATTACTTACTTACGTGGCTTCTCAGTATTTCTCAATGGTTCCTAATCGGGATAGGAAAGAAAAGAGTAAAATAATACACACATATGGGTTACAATTATAATCAAAATATTGTTTATTTTATTTAAATGGCAATCACTGCTTAATATGTGCTAGATCTTATTATTCTTAAACATAACATTTACAAATGGGAATCTTATTTCCTTTTGGTTTCCAATTGAAAGTTTTTATTAACATTTAACTATTAGGATTTATTAGCAACAATTCTATTTAAGTTTGATGAAGCTTTTCTGATATTATTGATTATGTTCTTCAATTTATAATGTGGTATTTAATACGAAAAACCCATACATTCATGTCCAAACAAATGAGACTGACCTTTTTCTGGTGAACTGAGAATTTCTTCACACAAGACCCGTTTCCTGCTATTCTTGGCTGCGATCAAAACCTCGTCCTGGCTTTCAGTAATGTTCTCCTTTGAAGATTAGCTCGTATAGCTCTCGTTCCTGCTTCTGTCGTGATGCTGTGTTCTACCTTTTTCGAAACTGCAATCAGCTACCGGGACACTCTTTGCTCAAGGAGGTTCTTTACTCTCAACCTGGCCTACCTCTCGTTCCACGATAGATCTCCACACTCACGGAACTACACCGACTTTCTCACTCTCCGTACACTACCGTCTCCTACTGGACTTCACTTCTCGACAGCTCAAAACATTCTGATCTATATTTGTCATTCATTCCCCTACTTTCTAAATATCCCTTCCAGATTCACAAATCAACCTTCCACCACCAACTCTCATTCGCAGTCTTCCTCAAAACCAATTTTTAATCTTTCTAAATATGCTTAATGGATTTCAAAAAAGAAATAGTTAATTCCCATTCTAAAATTACTTTCTACTATTTACAAATTTTAATGACCTATTCTCTATTTCAACTGAGTCTTATTTAGCATAGGCTAATGATCGAACCTTCCGCGAACAACGATAATGACCTATTATCTTTTTCAACTGAGTCTTATGTAGCATAGGCTAATGATCGAACCTTCCGCGAACAACGATAATGGTACGCGCCATTCACTTTGTTTATTCTAAGCGCATTGTCCCGAGTTTCGTAAGCTTCGTCTAATCACTTCTTAAAATTAAACATAACAATTTGTTGTATACAGGTTGTTCTAAATTTATATGCCCGTGGTTGAGAAAATTGAAAATATTTTATATTAAATTGAATTCTGCTTATAATTATCAAAATTTAATTTTCATATCAAATAGAAATATAACAATACATATTTTTATGATCTGCTTTCTATTACTTTGATATTAATTATAATTTATTTGATTAATTATTTAATTGTCGCAAATCATACAAAAAAAATTAAGAAAAAATCTCAGGGTGCCTTTTTATAATATAAAAAAAATTTCCAAATTATCTTATGTTATACTTATCTTCTCTCGTGGTTTCAGTATCTCTTAGTTGATCCTTATCGGGATAAAAATAGGAAAAGGAAATAAATAGAAAAATCATAAATAAACACATACAAATACGAAGGACGAAGTAGAATAAAAATGGTATTTTATATTACATACAAATACCTTTATTATCAAAAGCAATGCTCTATAAATTTATCAATTAAATCCTGTGGGCATAACTGTCCAAAAGAAACTTTTACCATATAAATTAATCTAATTCAAACAAATATTTATCGCTTTGTTCTTGATACCCTTAATAAAAAACAAGAAACAAACAAATTTGGTATTCGCAAATTACTTATACTTCCTATTAAATTTTTGAAATGTTGGAATCTTAAATGCATATGCTTTTACGTAAAAAAATTTAACTTCTGATTATAAAGAAAATCTATCACATAGGTTATTGACTGACCTTTTTGATTCACACTCAATGATGTCTCCTCTTGACCCAAACAGCTCCTCCTTGTTGATTATGTTAGGCTACCAATCAAAGCCCTCTCTGTTCTCAGCAAACAATCCAGCAGGATACCAGCAACTATTTCTCCAAAACACAAGCCAGGCCTCTTTTTGCCAGTACTCGTTCAATAAACTCCAAAACTCTCTCCTCTCTTTCTCTCAACAATAATCTCCTGAGACCCAAGTATCTTTTTTACTTGGTGTCACAAATAATTTTAATAACGATAATTCTTGTAACTTACTCTCTTGGACTTTACAGAATCAAAGAGGTATTTCTTCTCGATTTTATTTGTCTCTCGTTCCACTTTTCAGCTACTCTCACTATCAAAACAACCACTAGTACTTGCTTCTGAACTACTCACGAAAACTTTTGACTGCTCTTCTCGAATGCCGGTAACACAATAATCCCTCTTTCCAAAACTATCTGAAAATTCAACCTTCCCTCCTTCCCATTCCAACTTGCCAAACCAATCAGAGACATTTATTCTTCCCCATTCTTTTTTTCATTCGAAACACCCACTCATACTTTCAAAAATATTCCTACCATCATAATAATTACTTTCGGGAAATTCTACAAACTTTATCGGGGTTAAACAAAAAGAGATTAAAATTCCAAACTTTCTTTACCTTAATTTTCTAAGAACTAATTACCTATGGCTTCTACCTTTCCCGTAATAAACAATCGGTTTAAAATAATAATCCTAAATAACTTTCACTTCACTTTTATTTACAAATGTTTTTAATATTCTTCATGGAAAAATTCATTATGGAGAAACCACCTTGCGTGAAAGCTAACTTTTAATAACTATTTACAAATCAATATACAGGGTGTATCAAATTTATGTGCCCGCGTTATATTAAAAAAAATAAAATTTTTATTCTATCTTTGATTGATAAATTGAAACACAATAATAAATATATATATATATATATATATATATATATATATATATATATATAAAAGTACTGAGATAACAGCTGGGAAAACCCTGGTACTGAGGAAGCAATGAAAGACTGGTGCTTCAAAGTGAGTGCCTTTTATTTTGGTCAAGCTTTCGCCTATTGTTTTTAGGCTTCTTCAGGACTTGCTACAAAGAAGAACATTCTTTATAAATATGCTTAAAGATAGAACAAGCAATTCTTACCGAAATAGGTGCACTAGTGCTCAGTGAAAATAAGGATACATCTTTTACCTTGCCTTTTTTGTGTATACATAAGTAATACAGATATTTTTGTTGTTATTACTTAGCTAATAAAACCAGATATCGAAACTGAGTCAGATCCTCCCTATTCAACCTAATCCATTGTAAGAAAATTTGGAAAAGTGTCGTTAGAAGTTGATTTTTTTATTTACAAAATGATACCTATCGATCCATCGATTGTCAACGTCGTCTTCCGTTTTTTTACGTCTGACTGACACATAGAAGATTTGTTTATTTTTTTTTTTTTTGATTTTAAGACACAAATTTTCTTACAATGGATTAGGTTGAATAGGGAGGATCTGACTCAGTTTCGATATCTGGTTTTATTAGCTAAGTAATAACAACAAAAATATCTGTATTACTTATGTATACACAAAAAAGGCAAGGTAAAAGATGTATCCTTATTTTCACTGAGCACTAGTGCACCTATTTCGGTAAGAATTGCTTGTTCTATCTTTAAGCATATTTATAAAGAATGTTCTTCTTTGTAGCAAGTCCTGAAGAAGCCTAAAAACAATAGGCGAAAGCTTGACCAAAATAAAAGGCACTCACTTTGAAGCACCAGTCTTTCATTGCTTCCTCAGTACCAGGGTTTTCCCAGCTGTTATCTCAGTACTTTTTTATTTACTAGTAACCCAATTACTCCTTGGACGTTTTATATATATATATATATATATATATATATATATATATATATATATATATATATATATATATCAAATGAAATAGAGAATGTGGAGAAATCCCCTTACGAATAATTCACACATCCACCATTTTGGGTTGGGAAAATTTTTTGAATAGAATTAAAAATCCAAACACTAGTTCTTAGAAATGTGTTTCGCCCTCTTCAACCTCTCTGGGCTCATCGGTAAGGATGAGAGGTTGAATATCCTTAGACACATTCCACTCAAAAACATATATATATATATATATATATATATAGCTCTAATTTTACAATTCATGGCACATTCTTCTGTTACAATTTCTCTTGCGCTCTACTTACCACTCCTCTCCTTTCTTTTCTGTCTAATACCTTGTTTCTCCAGTTATCTATTTTTAATTCTCGTAAATCTGCTTTGACGCTGTCAAACCATCTTTTACGGGGTCTTCCTTTCCTTTTTTTCCCTACTGGTTTCCTGTTCAATATCATCCTGGTCATTCTATGGTTTTCCAATCTTTGCACATGTCCCAGCCGTCTTATTCTATGCGCCTTTATTATTGCGGTGATTTTTGGTTCTGTTTACAGCTCTTCCAACTCTTTATTTGTCCTTCTTCTCCATCCCATTTGAGTATTTATGCCGCAGTAAATTGATCGGAGAATTTTCCTCTCCCATCTTTCTAATCTTTCTTCATCTGCCTTTCTTAAAACCCATAATTCAGCTCCATATACAACCGTAGCTCTAATCACTGTCTTGTAAATTCTTTCTTTTGTTTTTCTTGAAACAGTCTTCGACTTCATTAAGGATCTCAGCATTCCGTATTTCTGGTTGCCTTTTGTAATTCTGGATTCTATTTCTTTATCTTCATGTCCATTTTCCTTTACTTTCACACCAAGGTATGTAAACGCTTCCACTCTGTCAAAACTGTATATGTAATCTTTCTCCCCTTGTATTTTTATAAACTCTTTATTGTCTTGCTGTGTATAACCCATTATCATGTATTTAGTTTTCTTTTCATTTATCTTTAGACCAAACCTATTTGCTTCTTTTACTATCTTTTTCACAATTCTTTTCAATTCTTTCTTTGATTTTGCTAATATTGGTAGATCATCTGCAAAAGCAAAACATTGATGTTCGTTTTTAAATATGGTTTCTTCCATTTTTATGCTACAATTCCTCATTATTACTTCAAGAACAAGATTGAACAACGTGGTTGACATCGGGTCACCGTGGCTGAGTCCTTGTTTGATTTCGAAGTCCTCTGAGATGTATTTCCACACTACTTCGGTTTTTGGTTTTGCTTTTTCGTAGAGGGTCACTACAAGAAGAAATAATTCGTAGATATGATCTAGCAAAAATCGCCGTAGGAAAAATGGCCAACATTTGTAAGGATTCTCACATTTAAACAATATATTTATACATACAAACAATATACTTATTTTATGCTATTCAATTTTGTCTTCACTACAATCTTTCTTAAATGATTCGTCATCTGCATTGCTTAATCGTAGTTCTTGTCTCTACTATGTTTGAATGAATTTTTGAGTGAAATTTATAATTTTCACATTCTGTCTCTCTTATCTCTTATCCTTTCCTAATAATATGGGCATTCTTCTTCTTCATGAAGCCTGGACATTCTTCATCAACTAATTGCTTCATCCTGATTTTTCCAATGTTCTTCCATTTCTCTCTATCTTCTGCCATTCTAGCACATTCTGACAATGGAGCGCCAATAATAGCAAAAATATGGTCCGTTTATCCTAAAATATGTGGAATATATATGTCCGTTTTAAAAAATAAACTTTTAAAATAAATCCGGAAGTGGATAAACTGATTAATTCGAAGCAACTTTTGTTCTATACAGCTTTTTTCACTAAGTCAATACTGTTAGAGTTATGTGCCAGTGAATATGTTCAATTTTCAATAAAAAACCCCACATTTTTAGACGGTTTTTCGCAAATAACTCAAAAAGTAAGTATATTTTCAAAAAAAATTTCATAGCAAAAATATGGACTATAAAAAAGTGAAAAAAATGGTGTATATGTGAGGTCCGTAGACCCAGCAGAAGCGGAGTTGTAGCTAATGAACAACAGGTTCATATTCGTCAAATTCCAAATCGAATATTTCAACAGTAAATAACCAAAAAATGAAGCACTTTTTGAGGAAAACTCATTACAACTCTTTTAAATCTTTTAAAAAAACTTTATTATTGTTTTTTTTTGCAAAAGTATCTAGTATCAAAAATAAGCAAGTTACGGTCAAAATGAAGTTGGTCCCTTTTTTGGCAAAAAAAAACGGGAAAATCACCCCCCTAATTAGCATCTCAAATGAAATTAATCGTTACCGCTTTACACGTTGCTTTACTTATGTTGTATTTATATGACCTGTAAGTTTCATCCGTTCGAAAGTGCTTATAAAACTACCAAAAACGTGGTTTTTTTTGTTCAAAAATGAACATATTCACTCGCAAATAACTCGAAAAGTATTGACTTAGTGAAAATACTGTAAAGAACAAAAGTTGCTTAGAATTAATCAGTTTATCCACTTCCGGCCTTATTTTAAAGGTTTCTTTTTTCACCTCCGAAAAGGGGTGAAAATCACCCCCAGGGTAAAAGCACACATCGGCACAATATCACTTGTTTTGTTTGACATGTTAGCTAAGTGTAGGCCAAATTTCATGTCAATACAAGTGGTTTTTTTTAAATTTAGAGAAATAACCGTGAGTAAACATACTATAAACCGTTATTTTTGCAATAGTTTATTAATAACAAAGTTGGAACGTGGTTTAAGCTATCACGACTAGTGGTAATCGATTTGGCGTATAAAAATACTAGTAAAAAGACTACAAACTTGCTGTAAAAAGCGCATTATTTCGAGCTTTTCGGCGAATAAACAATTATTTTGTTATTAACAAAATAAAAATAAGAATATATTTTGAGTAATTGCGACTGGTCGCATTCGATTCAGCGACCAAAAATACACCAGAGAAGACCTTAACACTATCAATTTCTTTAGAGGGCTTCTAATAATACCTGAAAAATACCTAATTTTACCATAATTTGTTAATAACAATTAAACGCACCACATTTTTACTTCCAGACCACTTCCATTGGATTCAGCGACCCAAAAACCTATAATACCATCATCAAATCACGGTGAGCTAGAATTTCCCACGGGACCCCCTATGTTGCGACTAGACTATTTTAGGAAAATCCTTTTAAAAGGATATTTTGCAGTAGACAACTAATTAATAAATGACACACTCTGTACTACGGTACGTTTCCAAAGTACCGTGATTCAGTTTGGTTTCTCAGATTTGTTTATTTGCAAAAACAATTAGAATAGTTATAAGCTGAGGACCGTTTGGTTTTCGTCGTATTTCGATACGAATAAAAACATTTACAGTAGGTGAGAAAATTTAAGTCAACAAAGGAATAACTTGTTTTGCATCACTTAGAGGGTTTTTTTATAGACCATAAAATGCTTTAGTACTATTGAATGACATAGCTATAACTATAAATACTTTATCTGCGTTTTTCACCAGTAAAATGTGATGTGTTACGTTCAAGACAAAGGCAGATCAAAAAGCAATATTGCAATATATTTAATAAGTTCATTTATTATTAATTCTGTTATTTGTCACTCTACACATTCACTCTATTTTCGGAATATGGATATTTTGTGAACTAAAAATTTTCCATTATTTTTTATAGGCCGGGTCAGTGCTTCTTCTTTGTTACTAGTTCCTTCCATTCTCTCCTATTTCTTGTCCTATTTTTGACTTCGCTACATCTTAATCTCCCTCCCCCAGTTTGGTAGTCTTGTGCTTGTCTCGCTATGCTGCCTTGATCTTTCCTCAAAGCAAAGTATGGCCAATCCATTTCCACGTTTTTCCTTAATTGTAGTAGATATAGTACTTCCACTTGTAACATTTTCCATGCGTCACGATTCAATTTCAAACAAATTAAGTCAAAACATAAAGTGAAACGAACGTCGATGTGTATATACATTTTGTATACTATATACTATTTACATCGGCGTAAGTTTCACTTTATGTTTTGATTTAATCAAAGATAAAATGGAACAACTATACAGGGTGTCCCGAAAAGATTGGTCATAAATTATACCACAGATTCTGGGGTCAAAATAGGTTGATTGAACCTCACTTACCTATATACAATAGTGCACACAAAAAAAGTTACAGCCCCTTTAAAGTTACAAAATGAAAATCGATTTTTTTTCATATATCGAAAACTCTTAGAGATTTTTTATTAAAAATGGACATGTGGTATTTTTATGGCAGCAACATCTTTAAAAAAAATTAAAGTGAAATTTGTGCACCCCATAAAAATTTTATGGGGGTTTTTCCCCTTAAACCCCCCCAAACTTTAGTGAAACACAATGTTTTTAAAACTTTTTTGCCTCCTAGTACTTCTTCGATAAGCCACTGTTTATCGAGATATTTTGAATATTTGTCGAATCCACCACATATTTGCATATGGCTAAGTACGATTATAGAGACCTGTTAATAATCTGAAAATTTATTTATAATTTACATTTTTAGGTATATTTTGAAAAAGAAGCCACATCTCGATAAAAGGTAACTTATCAAAAAAAGACTAAGAGGCAAAAAAGTTTTAAAAATACTGTGTTTAACTAGTGGTACCACAATAATAGTTTAATTGGAACATACACAGACATTTGGGGGGTTTAAAGGAACAAAACCCCCATAAAATGTTTATGTAAATATATTCAAAAATAAGCCGCATCTCGATAAAAAGTGGCTTATCGAAAAAATACTAAGAGGCCAAAAAGTTTTAAAAACGTTGTAATTAACTAACGGTATCACAACAATGAATTGATTGGAACGTACACAAAAGTTTGGGGGGATTTAAGGGAATAAAACCCCCATAAAATTGTTATGGGTTGGACAAATTTCGCTATAATTTTGTTTTAAGATGTTCCTGCGATAAGAATGATACATGTCCATTTTCAATAAAAATCTCTAATAGTTTTCGATATATTGAAAAAAATCGATTTTCATTTTGTAATTTCAAAGGGCTGTAACTTTTTTTATGAGCACATTTGTACTAAGGTAAGTTAGGTTCAATCGAACTATTTTTGTCCCCAGAATGTGTGGTATAATTTATGACCAATCTTTTCGGGACACCCTGTACATTAGTTTGCTTTTGTCCGTTCCTATAAGTTTGTATTAGATATTCTTGTGGAGTTTTTAGTTTCATCCTGTTTCCATATTTCTGCTCCGTAAAGTATAGGCAGAAGTAATATACACGGATAGAATAAAAAATGATGAGGTACTTCGGAGGGTGAACAAAGAGAGAGGTATTGAAAAAATTAACAGAAGAAAACTTCAGTATTAGAGACATATGATAAGTATACTCACTGCTGAGAAAGATTCCTCCTCCTCCTCTAAGTGCCTTCTCTAAAATGGCATAACCAGGGGGTTTGGGGGTTGTAACCCCCCATTGGGATGTACTTTGAGCTCTATACGCTTAACACCACTACTATTCCATACCCCCTAGAGACCCTCCAGTACTTGTAATCCCCCCATAGAATCATCCTGGTTACACCGTTGCTTCTCTATTGAGGTTGGTGATCAATATGGCAAAATTTCTCTCTGTTCTGGGCTTGATGAATTAAGTCATTTTCTATTTGTGGGTCCAATCTGTTGGATTTTTTTAAGTATCTATAAGTATGGGAACAATCTCTTGGATTGATTCCATAGCCAAGATTTTATTTTTCTTCCCATACCCTTTACTTTCGATCTTGCCTTCTAATATTACCTAGAGCTGCTCAAATTCCATATGGCGCATTATGTGTTTTAGATATGATGTCTTTCTAATTTTGATTGAATTGACCAGATGAGGACCTGTGTTCATTCTTTTCAGTACTTCGTCATTCGTAGTTTTGCTGGTACAGCTTATTCTTAACATTCGGCAGTACATCAACATTTCGACTGTTTTCAATTTGTTGACGTCATACTGTTTTAATGTCCAGGTCACACAGCCATATAATAGTAGATAGCAAACATAACACTTAAGTGTTCTCAATCTTATTGTGCCTGATAGCTTTACAGGTTAGATGGGGTTACAGAGCATTTTACGCATGTTCATGAAACCAGACCTTACTATTCCAATGCGTCTTCTAATTTCTTTTTGAGTAGTCTAGTTGACTATTTAGCTCTCTGCCCAGGTAGGTATATGAAGCTTTGGAAACTCTGAAGGGTGATGCCATTTATTTGTATATTGGGTGTGATTTGTTCATGGGGGTTTTTGTGGAATACCATAATTTTGGTTTCATGGTTTCGGAAAAGTTAATGTCCAAGCCCAGCCTGTGACTTTCTTCTGATAATATGTTCATCAATATTTAGTTGGTCTTCTGTTTCCGCTAATACTACGGTGTATCGGTATATTTTACATTGTTAATGATGATTCCATTGACTCTGACACCTTCAGGACAATCTTCAAGAAAAGCTCTGATTGTATGTTCGGCATATACAATATACATACATTTAATAATAGGGGGGGGTCAAAATGCACCCTTGACGCATTTAAGAAGTATTATGCAATACAAACTAAAGAGAAAAAAAAGTGTATGTGATTTGTTCATGGGGGTTTTTGGGACAAAATAAAATATCTTGGCTGAGGAATTTGCGTGAATAGTGTAACTAGCGCTTAAGTGTAGGTACTTATGAAAAATTGTTATTAAAGTTAAACTAGTCATGATGATATCCAATCTCCGATAAGAATGGCACTACAAGAAGAAGACATTTTTATCAAAAATCGATACATTCTTAATTTCAGAAAAAATAAACTGAGTGTACATTTGGAAGAATAGTGCTAGTTTCTCTAATCTTGATGTGAACTAAACTTTTTTATTTAAATAAAAGTTCAAAAACAACACACACCAAAATCCGGAATACTATTGACTAAATCTGACTCTAGTGGTAGGAGTATTATAACTCCAAAAGTAGTTAAAAAACATAATATTAAAATAGTTCGTTATAATGAACTGTCATGAACAGCTCCATAATCTATGTCTACTAACAGTGCCGGAGTAAGAATCTTGAGGCCCCTAGGCAACCAAAGCTATGAGGCCCCTTAAGAAAAAGTTACTTTTTTATGGTTTGGGATTTTTGGTATCTCTAATAATTTTTAAGTTATTTTGAAAAAAAGCAATTTTTTAAAGTTATTTTGAAAAAGATCAAGGATTTTAAATTTTGTGAAAAAAAATACATGTTTTAAATCGGTTTTAAAGTTATTATTACCAAAATTGAAGCTAATAAAAAAATACAATATAAATTCATTAATTAAAAACCTTTTAATAATAATATTAATTCAAAGTAAGTTATAGTTAATTGAAAGTCTATTTTTTTCTTGCAAGTACTTAAATCTATTGTCCGTAAATAGGTACAAATGACCTGCGTCGTAAAAACTGTACAATCAATAATTTCCAAACGGATTATATGTAAGTAGGTACATATTCAAGCTTAAATATCGGGAACACGATGTATTTTATAAAAAAATATATACTTATTAAACACTTCTTAAAGTAATCAGGTATACCTATAAAATGAATGAGTTAATAGATTTAATAATAACATCAAAATTAAGCAAGTTATGGTGAAAATAAGAGGACACTTTCAAATTTTTTAGAAAAAAGTGAAAAATAAAACATTGTTATTTCCACAAAAATTAAAATTTATAGTAATTCCTATAAGACTTTTTTTACTTTAGCATTAGTAAGAACCTCAAATATTTTGACGGGTTTAGAATGAATATTTTTGAAAAAAAAATATGCTTTTTTCGTTTGGACGTTGGAAGAAACGGCCTTTTTTTAAATCAATAGAAAATATGATTTTGCTAGTATAAACATCTTCGAGAGCATAGAAAAAGCTTTAAAATTGCGTATTACAAAGTTTGATATGCTCATTTATTGTTAATAAATTAATTTTTATAATATTATAATAAAATATAAAAATAAGCCACAATTATTTTTTCAATTTAATTGTGGCTTATTTCCCATCTAAATAGTTAATTATTGTTAATATAATTGCGAAAAAAGTCGAAATTGCAAAAAAATTGATTTTACAATAACTATTATAAAATTAATGTACAGCTTTAAAATGTTTGTCAAATGAGGGTTCTTTGGTGCTTAATAGGTGATAAAAATTTTACAGGTGTCAAATGAAAGAGCATGAGCTAGACTTTCAAATTGGTTTAAAAACAGTGAATAAAAAATACATTTATTAGTAATAAATAATTATACAAAACTATCTTCAATTTTTCCTATTATAAACTTTTTGAAAAACTTTTTAAAAAAATATATTTTTCTACTCTGTTTTAGATGCACAACTAATAAGTAATATTATTTATATATAATTGATAAAAAATTGTAATAAATATAGATAATTTATTCTATAAAAAAATAAAGTTTATAAGGAAAGATTGATGATACTTTTGCATAATTATTTATTACTAATAAATGCATTTTTTATTTATTTTTTTAAACCAAGTTGAAAATATAGCTCATGCTCTTTCATTGTGGATTGGTTCTAACATCATTTCTTTTCTGACATGTTATTGCAAAAAAATGCTCTCTGGGATAAACAATTTGAATAAAATTTAAACAATTGAATGAATCGCTTTGAAATTTTTGTCACATATTAAGCACCAAAGAACCCTCATTTGGCAATAATTTCAAAGTTGTACATTCATTTTTATAATAGTTATGCGAAATTAATTTTTTTGCAATTTTGACCTTTTTCGCAATTATATTAACCTTTGTAATAATCCATTAGTATATCAAACTTTGAGTATCAAGTGAGTGTATCAAACTTTGTAATATGTAATTCATTTTAAAGCTTTTTCCATACTCTCGAAGATGTTTGTACTAAAAACTCATAAGTTTCACTGTTTTCAATTGATTAAAAAAAAAAGGAAAAATGCCGTTTTTTTGACACTTTAATTGACACTAAATTGTTTATAAATAAAAATGGCCGCCAGATCCTACGCAGGAAATAAATAGTTACAATTTGCTCTTATAGGCATTACTTGTCGAAAAAACGCTTCAGTGTCCTTGCTCTTGAAGTGTCATGGAAAAAAACCTTAGGTATTACTCTGTGAAAATAACTTACCTGGTTTAAATATTGTAAAGATCAAAACAAATGTTTAAATTCCAATATTATACCAAGCACAACAGATAAATACACTAAGTCAAAAATTAAGGTGTCTGGCAATCACTTTAAGGTGCCCTGGCTCTGCTTTAAAATGAAGAATTATTAGAATAAAATATTAATCAATCTGATGTGCAAATTTATAAAATCAACTATTGCACCTAACTACACCATAACAATTATTCTCTTCCAAAGAACAAAACCAAACTAAGAAAAGATGACTTTGATATAAATATTAGATTGAAAGAACCATCGATGTTTAAATAAAATCATCCAACGCCAATAATATTAAGTTTTAATAGTATATACAATAGAATTAAAAAAATTCATAGAATGTACGTGACAAATGTCCAAATTCAAATAAATTTATTATGGTTGATATAACCTTACCCCATTGTAGGTACTTGTAATCTTTTTCGACAGTTTAGGTATAAAAATATCTTAGTAGGTAGGTATTACTCAAAACAGATACAACTCGTAGAAACATATTGTTTAGATTATATTGTCAGTTGGGTAAAGGCAAAAATTTGGCAAATTTTTATATTTTAACAATTTTATAGTTTTCGTTTTGGGCCCTGTGAGGGCTGCGAGGCCCCCTTTGGGGTCGAGGCCCCTAGGCAACTGCCTACTTTGCCTAATGGTTAATCCGGCACTGTCTACTAATATACAATTCAATTGAATAATTCAACAACCCCAAAGAGCTTATTGATACTCCCCACGTTGTCAGTTAATATATTTCATGAATGGTTATATAGTTTTCTAATTTATTGCATGGGCAACTTCGATTACGATGATAAGCAACTCTATACTAACATCACTGAATATAATTTGTTTAAGGGGTAGGCACAAAATTTCGACTCTAATGATTTTTAAATGCATTCATTGTTTTCGAATCCTGAGAAAACTAATAAGTATTTTTGAAAAATTTAAACGCACAAGATTACGTTATTACCGAGGGCCTAAAGTCCCTGAAAGCTTCTATTTTGTTTATTTTAATAAGTTAAAGGGGTGAAAAAAAGGGAGAAAATGTAGTGTGATTTTTAATTTCAAATATCTCATTCAAAAGAAACTTTTTGCTTATTCTAAGCGACTTTCGGCCTCAGTAATAATGTAATCGTTCATTCTCTAAATTTTCAAAAATATTTATTAGTTTTCTCAGGATTCGGAACAAATTAATGCATTTAAAAAGCATTGGAGCCGAAATTTTGCGCCTACGGCTTTAAGTTAAAAATGTGGTTACATATAAATATGAAATAAACAAGAGTTGTTGTCCATTCGCAGAGTCGAAAGCTTGATGGAAGTCTATAAATAGTAGGTGTAGATTTGTTATCTTCGTAGCACTTTCGATCAGTTGTGTTAAAAAGTAAATGGCATCTATAGTCGATTTTTTCGTCTTCTGAAGTCTTGTTGGTATTGTATCCAGTGTATTTTTGATGTATTTATCTATTTTTCTCAATATATTTTTCTCAAGATATGTTTCTGTCAATATTTTGTATGTGGTGTTCAGTAGCATAATTACTCTATAGTTATTATAAATATGACCCTTCCTCCACTCCAGAAAATATGGCAAATTTTTTTAGTTTCCTGTCCTGCTACTTTTTCTTATTTCAACATTTTCACCGTGTCAATAATTTCCTTCCCTCTTCGTGTCTTTCAGCCCTTATCTCTACTTCCTCAATATTTCCTGCATTGTTTGTACAAGTTAGAGAAATGCTTTCCTTAATTTTCTTTACGAATTCTAGCTCTTATTGTTGTTTTATTGTTGTTAAGTGGTTTTTTAAACATATTCGTACTGTATTTTGTTGTTTTTGTTACTTGGTTCTATTGCTTCTATTTGCTCTGATTCTATTTTTTTTCTGATTTTTTGTTTTTATATAGTTTTGTCGCTTCCCGTTTTTTTTTATCAAACCACTCTTTTGATTCACTCTTTTGCACTTATTCTATTGTTTCCTCTGCTGCCTCTATTATGCGTGTTTAAATGTTGTTCCAGGCAGTATCTATATCTTCAGTTTTGACTGTTTGTAGTTTCTTTGCCCTCTTCCGCGCATTTATTGTTTAATTCTTCTGTTTTTAACTTGTCGATATTCCAGATTTTTTTTCATATTTCGTTGAGCTTCATCATCATCAGTAGCTCGACAACCCTTTTTGGGTCCTGGCTTGTTCTAGGATTTTCCGCCATTCTGTTCTGTTCAATCTGTTCCTTGCTTTGTTCTTCCAGTGGGTAATCTCAAGTGTTTTCAGATCTTGTTCCACTTGTTCCATGTATCTAAGTTTGGGTCTTCCCTTTGACCTTCTCCCTACTGGTGTTTGCTTCATTATATGTTTTGGTGTTTCGGTCTCCAACATTCGTTCAACATGGCCCATCCAGCGCAGACGTCCGATCTTTATGGATGTTATGACGTCGGGTTCGTTGTATGCTGCGTATAGTTCAAAATTATATCTTCTGCGCCTAAGGCTTTTTTTTCACCCCCTTATATATGTGTCTAAGGATTTTTCGTTCAAACGTACCTAATAAGTTCTCATCGCTTTTCGACAATGTCCATGTCTCTGATCTATATATAAGGATAGGTTTTATCAGGGTTTTCTATATTTTGCATTTGTTTTTTCTCGTTATGTTGTTATTTAGATGTTTAATAAGTCATTATATTTTATGTTTTATTAGCAATATTTTTCGTTGAGCTTACGTACCTACTTATTATTTTCATTTTTATTTCTGCTATTACTATATGGTCTGCATCAGCGTTTTCTTCTCTGCATGATCTGGTATCTTGTGTTAGTATTATCCATTTTTTTGAAATAAGTGCACGATCCATCTAGTTACCTTCCCTTTCGGCCTGGAAACAGCCATGTTATTTTATGATGTTTTTTATGTCGGAATTTTGTACAGAAATATAATAAAAATATAATGGGTGGCAAGTCAACCATCATAGATGAAATTCAATGGACACAACTGATCTGGTACGGTCATGTAGAAAGAATGGACGACGACAGACTGCCGAAACAAATTCTAAAATGGACGCCAATGCCAAAGGAAAGAAGGAAGAGAGGAAGGCCGAAACAATCCTGGCTAGGCGGCATTCAGAAGGCAATGTCGGAAAGGAATATTCACCCTGGCGAATTGAACGACCGACGAACCTGGAAACTGGGAACCGGAAGGCGAAGAACGTTATAAATAACCGGGATAATAATAAAAATGTTGTACTGGCAATATGAGTGATTGTGGCTGAAGCTAAGTTGCATAGTCTTATTCTATTATCATTCGTTTCTTCTTTCTTCTTCTTCCTCTTTATAAGCAATTGTGCTTGTTCATTAGCGGATTGATAGCTCTATGGAAGATTGACACTCCATCTTTTGCGCGGTCTGCCGACACTTCTTCTACCGATTGGTGATTTATCTCTTGCTATTTTGATCACACGGGTCTCCCCCATTCTGTTTATGTGGTATTCCAGTCTATTTAGTGTCCATTCGTTTATACATTGTACGTTACGTTTTCTTCTAATTTTTTCCCTCACTTTCGATTTCTCAGCGTTTTTCCTGTAATTCTCCTCAGTACTCTCATGTCTGCCAATTTCAGTAGGGGAGACCGGGTTTGGTTGTCATAGATTCGCCTTTTACATTTTTTTTAAGATTACTATTACTTGTTTTGAAAAGTGCGCAATACCGTAAGATAAAGTGAACATTACTTCAATACTACCTTTTTTTCTAGATCTCTAGATGTATTCCAACATACTCAAATAAAATAATAAGAGTAGCTCTACAACCTATGTCAATTTACCCCGTGATTGGGGAAAATTGTCATAGCCCTTGGGGTAGGTTGGCATATAGGTATAAAACATAACTAGCTACACGTGAAAAAGATGCAAAGGAACAGCAATCAATAATAAGTAGGTATATAAAATAATAGAAGCCGAAAAAGTATAGGTAAATGTATTTAATAAGAAGGTATGAATTTAAACAACTTTAATTTTCTTTAATTAATAAAATAATTAGAAATCTGTATTTAGAAATACTGTTAGTATTCATCACAATCGCAGTTTTGAAATCTATATGGCACAATATTGCCATCAGTGCATTTAAAGTGTGCTGAAAAGTTGCATTCAATGCATTCGATCCACTGTTCTCCAGGGCGACTATTGGAATGTGGCTCCATGCAAACTAGACAGAAAGCATTATCCTGGTCTGAGTCTTCATCTGAAGATACTGTTAATGGACGCTTCTTCTTTAGTTTTCTCATGAATAAATCTTTTTTGGCATTATCAACCGTCGCGTCGTTTTGGTTGAAGTCTCAGCAGAGTTTCTTGCGATTCTTTTCTCTTTTCTAGCAGTAATTGCTGCCTTCTTCTGCTGTGCTGAATTTTTTCCTCTTCTAAAGCTTTTTTGATTGTTGTGTCTGTGAGAATTGCAGTGGAACGTCTTTTTCTTCCTCCTTTGGTATTTGTTTTTCTGTCGCCAGCTTTAAGAAATGGTCTTAAGTTTATTAGTAAATAATTGTTGCTGGAAATATGAGCACGTACAGCTCATTCCATAACGTCAGCAGATGTTTTTCCTCGCTCTGTTTTTCTTTTTTAGGTTCGCATGATTACATCTGCAAATAATTAGATAATATAATTATATAATACTTTTGTTAAAATCAATCGATTTCCTAGTGATATACGGCACAGGTTGGCACAACGTGACAACCTGCCCCATTCATAAACTGCCAACCAACCCCGATGACGGTTTTTCAACTAAAATGGCTAACACGTGTTTACGAATTCATAAACTATAAATTTGTTTCAGATTAAAGAGCTATCAATATACTTTCACACCATCATCACAGAAAATAACTTAAATGTTTCTACTACAATACAGATTATATTAAAAAAAGTGTACGACAACGAAAAATTACTCACCAAATGTAAAATCACAAATCAGCACTATATTCACTGGATAACGTTACAACTTTGACTGAAAGTATGGTAACACAAGCGCCAACGGTTTGTGCATGCACAGGCCGACGCTCTATGTTTTCCTGTGAACGGCGCCTAATTTAAATGCACAATGTCAACGTACCCCATATGACAACCAACTCCGGTCTCCCCTACTCTTTGTGTTCTGGCTGTGTCGAGTCTTGTTTCTGATGCATATGTCATTATTAGTGTTTGGTCTTATACCGACCTTACAATTTCTTGGCTTCATCTTAGAGTTAATATGTCGGTGTGTCACTATATAGTGTAATTAAGGCCAGTCTATTTGTTTTTTGTACGTGATTTCTCACTTCACTTCTTTATCCAGGTCTCCGTAGCCGGCCAGTGTAATTCCAAGGTATTTTATTTCTTCTTCTTTAATGTTTCTTCTTCACGTGCCATCTCCGCGACGGAGGTTGTCAATCATCATGGCTATTCTAACCTTAGATGGTGCTGCTCAGAATAGTTCAGTTGATGTGCATCCGTACCATTCCCTCAAGCTACGCAACCATGAGATTCTTCTCCTTCCTACACTTCTCTTGCCCTGGATTTTCCCCTGTATAATCAATTGAAGTATGTTGTATCTCTCATTACGCATAACATGCCCCAGGTATTGCAGCTTTCGTGTCTTGATGGTTTCCAATAGTTCCAGTCTTTTGTTGACTCTTCTCATGACTTCGTTGTTTGTTATATGCTCGGTCCATGATATCTTCAGGATTCTTGTTTAATGCTGATGCCATCAATTTATATTTTACCCCTGATTGGTTCTTTACTAATTGCTATTGTTTTAGTTTTCTAAGATGAAATTGTCATATTGAATTCTTTTGCTCTTATGTTAAATCTGTGGGCTAAACTTTGTAGACTATCTTCATCTTGGGTTATCAATATTGCGTTGTCTGCGTAACAGTATTTTTACTTTTTTGTTTCTCATTCTGTATCCTCTTCCTTTGATGACGCTTTTGATGATTTCATCCATGGTTAAATTCAAGAGCGAAGGGCTCAATGAGTCCCCTATCTTATTCCGATCCCTATGACTATAGGTTGTGTAAGTGTCCCATCTATTATAACTTCCATTTTGTTATTTTGGTAGATGTTTTCAATAGTTTTTATTATATCTAGGGGAATTTCTCTATTACACAGAAGATGGATTACATCTTTGAGTCTTAGGGACCGTTCAAGTATTACATAACGCAGGTGGGGGGGTTTAACCCCTATTCAGCGGTCCCCATAAGCGCGGTCCCCGATTGAGCGGTCTCAATACAGCGGTCCCCGTTTCAGCGGTACCCCGATTTAGCGGTGCCCAATTCAGCGGTCCCCATAAACGCGGTCCCCAATAGAGCGGTCTCAATAAGAAAATAATATGACAATGATAAGTAATTAGTTTTATTGTAGGATATTATTTGAACTAATTCTTGTTTGAAAATATACAGGTAATATCTAAGTATCTGGTATATACCCCAGTTAATAGGGAAAAAAATCATCGATTTCACGTAAAGATGTTCTACAGGGTTTTCAAAGTTTTAAACGGTAGATGAGGGATAACTGATGATAATTCCGTGAAGACGTACAGCTGATTTTGCTTTTTTTTTAACAATTGTAAAGAATGAAGAAAGCAGTTTTTGACTATAAAACGTTTCTTGTACGTTTTATAGAAAAATGTTTCAAATAAATGTAGATCTTAAAAAGTTCTTTAATTTGGTGGTAAGCATATTGTAATATATAAACAATTGACCGAGATAATTGCAAAAAACCCTCATTTTTGCAGTAAGTTATAAATATTAATAACTTTATTTTTTTGCAGAATGACGTAAAATTTAATGACTTTAAATTATGTCAATTAATGAGTTATTTAAGTGTGCTAAATTTCAACCAGATCAACCAAATAGTTTATAAGTTATTCAATTTGTTTATCCCAGAGAGCAATTGTTTATACAACTGTTATTGCCCTACAGTGACTCTGTGAGATATTTAGCAGATCGCAGTCGATTATTTGAGACTTTAATTTTAAGACGTATTAAAAAAATTTTAACATTTTATTGAAATTGTTATTAAAAAAACTGTTGAAAAAGACCTGACATTTTAGCTTATAAACAATTAGAATAACTTAGATATTTTTTATGTTCCGTGCTTGCATGTAGGCTCAATGAAAAGCTGATGTGTGTGTGTGTGTGTGTGTGTTTGAAGAGTTGGCTTGGAAGCTAGTCCTTTAGCCACAGAATGGTAGTAAAGGTTATTGGTTTTTAAATAATATATCCAACTTTAAAAAGAAAGTTACATATTAGCTCAAATATTTCTCTACTGTCTAAAGAAAGTAAATGGGTGATGTTTATGGGAGTCTGAATTTTAAGATCTGTTAATTTTAAATAGAGCTGATCTGTTTCAGACTTATGTTTACCGCACTTGAAAAGAATATGGTTGATGTCACATTGTGATATATTATCACATAAGCATAACCCAGAAGGGATAATATTTAACTTACTAAGTGAGCTGGGAATGCGCCGTGATTGGTTTTCAGACGAGTTATTGTCGCTGTAGTCTTCTTCGACATTGCGTATTTAAATTTAAAAATATAGGAAATATCTTGTGGTAAGGTTGGGTGGATAGTATAATACTGATTATTTGAGTTCGCTGCTATTTTTTTCCATTTTTCTTTCCATTTTATTAAAGTTGTGTTATTATAATGTAGCTGTAAGTCATCCAGTGTGAATATAGGTAAATATAATCCAGCATGGGTAGCATCCTTAGCAAGCTGGTCAACCATTACATTTCCCTTGATGCCGGTATGACTTTTAACCCAAATAACTGTAATATCTTTATTATATATTTTATTTTTGATGGCACACAGAATACTATTTCTTTTATGTTGTGTGAAAAGCTGATGAAAAAATTCATATAAAAAAAGAAAAAATAATTTTATGTGACAAACAGAAATCAAGTTAGCATTTATTTTTTAATAAATCATATTTCCGTTGTTCATACAAACTAAGAGCTGAAAATTGAACAGATTGTATATGAGAATCTACATTTTATGATTCAGTTTATGAACTGCCTATGCAGTGAAATAATAAAAAGTTGTGACCCTTTAAAATGATGGAAAATCCCTGAAAAGTAAATTGATTACATTTATTATAAAAGTTATTGAATTTTACAATTATTATTATTTTGTAAGGATTCTGTAAATTTTATTAAATAAAGTATATTAGTTAGATAAATTCTATAATAATTATAAATTAATGCAATACATAATTTTTTTTTAATTTGATACTGCCTTAATAAAGTAATTTTTGTTTAATTATAATTTTATTCGATGAATCTATTAATATTTGTCTAGGTAAGCATCTAATAAGTATAAATTATATTTTTGCATTATTTAATGATGTATGTGTAAGTTCAATAATTAGAATTAAATTTCTGTATTCGTTTTAATAGTAATTTATTTGAATGAATTTATATAATTATGTACAAAAATTAAAAATAAAAGAATGTTCATGAATTTTAATTTGATTATTCTAGTCAACGTCTACAACTTACAAATTGCTTCTTTGCAAGTTATAGTTCATCTTCTACAAATTGTATTTATTTCTTTAAATAAACCATCTAACTCAACTTCGTCAAGAATGACTGCAGCGCGATTGAAACATTTTTTTCTCTTCTTCTTCCAGGCTTGTCGGATTTGTCGTACTGGCATCATAAATGACCATAATTAAAAATGCTCGTTGCATAATGTAGTATTATTTTGAAAATACGTAAATAAAACATCAAGTTTATTGCAAATTATTTACCATATTACCCTACTTTTTATGCAATTGCAAAGCTATAATATATAGGGTGATTTTGGGACAATTTATTGTTTATTTTATAAAATTCATTTTTTATTGTTAAAACTAATGTCCCCAAGAGGGTCCTGTTTTTACTCATTTTCCTTAACGATGCCTCTCAAATGGCATGCTGCAGAACCAAACGCCGCTGAAACGGGTCGGTGGAATCGAGAACCGCCGAAACAGGGACTGCTGAAATGGGTACCGCTGAACCGGGGACTGCTGAAAAGGGTCGGTGGAATCGAGAACCGCTGAAACGGGGACTGTTGAAATGGGGTCTTACCGTTGGGGGGGTGGGTCAAAAATCTTCAAAAATTGCGTTACGCAATAGTTAAACGCCCATTAGAGTGCGTTACGTAGGGGGGAGGGGGGGTCAAAAATCGCGTTACATAATACTTGAACGCTCCCTTACTCTGTCAAATGATTTCTTCACGTCAATTAAACAATGTAGAAATCCTGGTCTATTATACTCCAGTGATTTTTCAATAATTTGCTTTCAGTTCGCTCGTTCTTCATGGTTTCGTTATTTAATTGTGTTTTATAATTTTGTTAATTAATGTTGTTAAATTGATCTGTCATTGTTGCTCCACTCCACAATATTTCAATAATTCGTCTGATATTCCATCCTTACCTGCAGTTTTTCTGTTCGTCAGCTTTTCAAGAATATATCTGTATATTTCAAGCACATGTATATAAGACAATATTAAACATATAGACCAGGGTGGATCTGTTTTGAGGTGGATGTGAGAGATGGCATTCGGATTTTTGCAGATAAAGTTAGGTGACAACTTCAGTAATTATAATTGACTTATGCTTCTTCTCAAATATGCCCGGAACATTAATAAAAAAATTAAATTATTTAAAAATTTCGAAAAACATCGAATTTTTTCTACTTTCTTTGCTAATAACTTTAAAACGATTCATATTGGAACAAAGTCGTATCGAAATAAAATAAAGATAATTAAATTTTGTATGACATACGACTGGATAAACATGTCTTAAATTATTACCCTTAATAAATACAAAATAAGGGGGCCAAATAGGCCTGATTTTGTTCAACGTTTTTTAACCACTTTGGTTGCACTTAGAACCTTCGTAATTCGCTAAAAAAATACTTATAGCATACTTAAACAGTCCACCAAATTTCATTAAAATCGACCTAATAGATTTTGCATAATAATTTTGCAATCTAAACTTTTTTAAAAAATCAAAAATGAATAACCATTTTCAATTTCGTTGCAAAACGAAAACACAGCCGAACCATATTCTAGTCCAATCAGAGAGTGCTGCAAGCACCCCTACCGGTTTCGAAACCTATTAGTCTCTTATCAGGAAGCACATATGCTGCTCTCCCTGATCCAACCAAAACAAACCCCAGCGTGCAGTCCCGGATTGCAACGAACGAAATGGCATAGATGCCCTAGCGGCAACTGTTAGCAAAAAGACTAAGTTTTCATTCTAATGGCATATAAAACAACATAATGCTATTCTACACCTCACCAGAATGAAAACAACGGGAACCTTCTCTGGTTACACCTCCGAGGCATCTACAATTTGCAAGCCATACAGATGCTGAGACTAAGGAAGATGAGGGAATTCTACAATTTACAATTCACGTCCCATCTGCTCAGCGCGGTAAAGTTCCAACGAGAATGGTTCACTTCAAACTCCACACAGAGTAAATGTAAATCAAAAATGAATAACCATTTTCAATTTCGTTGCAAAACGAAACCGGTAGGGGTGCTTGCAGCACTCTCTGATTGGACTAGAATATGGTTCGGCTGTGTTTTCGTTTTGCAACGAAATTGAAAATGGTTATTCATTTTTGATTTACATTTACTCTGTGTGGAGTTTGAAGGAAACCATTCTCATTGGAACTTTACCGCGCTGAGCAGATGGGACGTGAATTGTAAATTGTAGAATTCCCTCATCTTCCTTAGTCTCAGCATCCGTATGGCTTGCAAATTGTAGAAGCCTCGAAGGTGTAACCAGAGAAGGTTCCCATTGTTTTCATTCTGGTGCGGTGTAGAATAGCATTATGTTGTTTTATATGCCATTAGAATGAAAACTTAGTCTTTTTGCTAACAGTTGCCGCTAGGGCATCTATGCCATTTCGTTCGTTGCAATCCGGGACTGCACGCTGGGGTTTGTTTTGGTTGGATCAGGGAGAGCAGCATATGTGCCTCCTGATGAGAGACTAATAAGTTTCGAAACCGGTAGGGGTGCTTGCAGCACTCTCTGATTGGACTAGAATATGGTTCGGCTGTGTTTTCGTTTTGCAACGAAATTGAAAATGGTTATTCATTTTTGATTTACATTTACTCTGTGTGGAGTTTGAAGGGAACCATTCTCGTTGGAACCGCGCTGAGCAGATGGGACGTGAATTGTAAATTGTAGAATTCCCTCATCTTCCTTAGTCTCAGCATCCGTATGGCTTGCAAATTGTAGAAGCCTCGGAGGTGTAACCAGAGAAGGTTCCCATTGTTTTCATTCTGGTGGGGTGTAGAATAGCATTATGTTGTTTTATATGCCATTAGAATGAAAACTTAGTCTTTTTGCTAACAGTTGCCGCTAGGGCATCTATGCCATTTCGTTCGTTGCAATCCAGGACTGCACGCTGGGGTTTGTTTTGGTTGGATCAGGGAGAGCAGCATATGTGCCTCCTGATGAGAGACTAATAAGTTTCGAAACCGGTAGGGGTGCTTGCAGCACTCTCTGATTGGACTAGAATATGGTTCGGCTGTGTTTTCGTTTTGCAACGAAACTGAAAATGGTTATTCATTTTTGATTTACATTTACTCTGTGTGGAGTTTGAAGGGAACCATTCTCGTTGGAACTTTACCGCGCTGAGCGGATGGGACGTGAATTGTAAATTGTAGAATTCCCTCATCTTCCTTAGTCTCAGCATCCGTATGGCTTGCAAATTGTAGAAGCCTCGGAGGTGTAACCAGAGAAGGTTCCCATTGTTTTCATTCTGGTGGGGTGTAGAATAGCATTATGTTGTTTTATATGCCATTAGAATGAAAACTTAGTCTTTTTTTAAAAAAGTTCAAATTTTTTAAAAACTTTCTGAACAAAAAGTAGACCATTTAGAAGTTTGCTCATTTTTTTACATAATATAAATAAGCGCTTTACCTATCTAATACACCTTACATAATTAAAATCGGATTATTTAAGCAGCCTCAGCAATGTTTTAAAGCTATAAACAATTTTTTGGCTTATAAACAAATTAGGACTGTCGCCAGAGAGGGGGAACAACGGCCACGTTTATTTAGGTGGTCTTATCCAAGTTTTTATATGTATTTTGACCGGTAGAACACAAATTTTTTGGGCAACAGTTGATCCGGATGTCGATAAGATTGTTATAAACAAAGAATTTGAGGAATTACATAACAGCAATTTTTTGCAAAATAAAACATTTTTTGTATTTCCTGGGTAATTCTAAGCAAAAAATGTTTTTACAAGTTTTTTTCGAAGGATGCATAGTTTTCGAGATAAACGCGGTTGAACTTTCAAAAAATCAAAAAATTGCAATTTTTGACCCTAGTCCTGTCGCCAGGGGGGGTACAACGGCCTCGTTAATTCAGATGGACTTACTCAAGTTTTTTTTATGTATTTTGACCCGTAGAACACGAATTTTTTGGGTAACAGTTGATCCGAATGTCGATAAGATTGTTATAGACCAAGAACTTGAGGAATCAAATAACAGCGATTTTTGGCAAAACAAAACAATATTTTGTATTTTTTGGGCCATTTTAAGTAAAAAATATTTCTACAAGTTTTTTCGTAGGATGCACAGTTTTCGAGATAAACGCGGTTGAACTTTAAAAAAATCGAAAAATTGCAATTTTTGAACCCGAATAACTTTTGATTAAAAAATAAAATAGCAAGTCTGCTTACCGCATTTGAAAGTTTAAGTCAAATTATATCGGTTTTGATTATTTGCATTGGTAAAAATTTATTTTTTTATTGTTTAACAAAGCTATAAACACGTAGGGTTTCCCGTGCTTTTACATGCGTTTTAACGCATGTAACGTAGAAATAGTCTTGATTGCACTAGTACCTATTCTACCTACTCGTTCGATTTTAAATGAGAAATCATAGAAACATCACTCACGCACTAGTTGTTTGTAGCTTTGTTTAACAATAACACAATAAATTTTTAGCAATGCAAATAATCAAAACCGACATAATTTGACTTGAACTTTCAAAGGCGCTAAGCAGAATTGCTATTTTATTTTTTAATCAAAAGTTATTCGGTTTTAAAAATTGCAGTTTTTCGATTTTTTCAAAGTTCAACCGCGTTTATCTCGAAAACTGTGCATCCTACTAAAAAACTTGTAGAAATATTTTTTGCTTAAAATGACCCAAAAAATACAAAATATTGTTTTGTTTTGCCAAAAATCGCTGTTATTTGATTCCTCAAGTTCTTGGTCTATAACAATCTTATCGACATCCGGATCAACTGTTACCCAAAAAATTCGTGTTCTACGGGTCAAAATACATAAAAAAAACTTGGGTAAGTCCATCTGAATTAACGAGGCCGTTGTACCCCCCCTGGCGACAGGACTACCCCGAATAACTTTTGATTAAAAAATAAAATAGCAATTCTGCTTACAGCATTTTAAAGCTTAAGTTTAATTATACCGGTTTTAATTTATTTGCATTGCTAAAAATTAATTTTTTTTATTGTTAAATAAAGTTATTTGTTTATAAGCCAAAAAATTGTTTATAATTTTAAAACATTGCTGAGGCCGCTTAAATAAGACGAAATTAATTCTGTAAAGTGTATTAGATAGGTAGAGCGCCACTTTATATGTAAAAAATTAGCCAACTTCTAAATGGTCTATTTTTGTTCAGAAAGTTTTTAAAAAATTTGAACTTTTAGATTGCAAATTTATTATGCAAAATCTATTAGGTCGATTTTAATGAAATTTGGTAGACGGTTTAAGTATGCTATAAGAATTTTCTAAGCTAATTACTAAGTTTCTAAGTGCCACCAAAGTGATTAAAAAACATTGAAAAACAACAGGCTTATTTTGCCCCCTTATTTTGTATTTATTGCTATTTTGCAGAAAGGGTAATACTTTAGCACATAGGACATTTTTAATCAGTCGTATATCATACAAAATTCAGTTATTTTTATTTTATTTTTTATGACTTTGTTCCAAAACGAATCGTTTTTAAGTTATAAGCAAAGAAAATAGAAAAAAAAATCGATGTTTTTCGAAATTTTTAAATATTTTAATTTTTTTATTAATGTTCCGGGCATATTTAAGAAGGAGCATAAGTCAATTATGATTATTGAAGTTGTCACCTAACATTATCTGCAAAAATCCGAATGCCACCTCTCACATCCAAAAATAGACGTTTTTTCACATATCAGCCCTGGTCTAATATAAATTTCCACCGTATTCTAAAATATATGTAGTTACAGGGAGGTCTGCCATATCAATATCAAATTAACCTTCGTTTATTATTATGATCATCCTATAAAAAACCGACCTATGAGATCAAGATAAAATCTCATAGGGTGCCCTACAAAACCAAATTACCCATACAACCTCGCTACCATGTTTCGGTTTGTAAAAGACACCAAAGGGCGTTTCTGAATGGCAAACAAACAGGCCACTACATTTTCCGCCTAATTGCTCAAAAAGATGAAGATCTACAGGATTAGTTACAGTTTAATACATAGTCGGAGCACAAGGAAGCAATAAGGGTAAGAAATAATAAGGAAAATGGTTTTAAAGCACTATCAGAACATTGCTTCCTTATTGATTTTTTTCATTTACAATACAAATTCACGTGTTCTTGAACATATTTTTTCTGGTAATAATTTGATGTACAAGGTAAGAGTTATTAGTAGGCTATTGTATAATTTTACATTTGATTTTAACTTAATTCGTTTACGTTTAATGTTTAACTTAAATAACGAAAAAAACATAGTTTATTAAAAAATATTTTTAAAAAGAGTACCTAATCGAAAAGATACGAAATAAAAACTACCAAATAAAACTACCAACAAGAAAACCAACTTTAATATTTATTTACACAATCCATAACCGAGTATTAATGCAGGACAGTATTGGTAGCAGATCCAGTACTTTGCAGGTATTCTGTTATGCAAGTTTTTTTGCATTTTTCGAAGTACATATTCTTGGTATAGTCGATTCGCTAATATGAGACACAACTGTCTACACTACAATCACAATAACAATGCTCTATATAAAAATAAACAAACCAAGACACGTTGGATGTTCGAGGAGCACTCCCAAATAATGATTTGAATCCTCGTGCTTGTTTATTTCTAGTGCATCTTTATTGTGATTGTAATGTAGACAGTTGTGTCTCAGATTAGCGAATGGACTATACTTCTAACTTTATTGTCTACAGAAGGCTAAATTTACCAGCTTAAACAAGCTAAAAGAACGCGATAACACACTTCACTATGAAATCGCCAAAAAGGTAGGAGCTTAAATTAAACTAGTCACTCCAAAAGAAATGGCCAATGAAATTAAACAAAAGATGTATTAATTACCGGGGAAATCTTAGAGCCACTCCCTAGAAAACAGAAAATCCTTAGTATCGCTGGCATATCTTATCAACGTCTCGTATAGTGCTCATTAGTCCCTTTTAGGGTTTAGGGATGTGGTGACAACATAACCTTTTTATAAATTTTTTACAACTTCCTTCCATCCTTCTTTATCCTGGGCTAGTTGTTCGGCTTCGTGTAACCCTCGGTTAATGCGTATTTTTATTTGGTACAACCAATGTCTTGGAGAACTTGTCCTAGATATTTCCCTTCATCATTCAATCTTCGCTTTTTCACTGCTGGACATAGATCTCCCTCATAATTTTCCATCTGTTTCGATCTTGTGCCTCATGCATCAAAATCATATGACAACGTTTTAGACCATCAGTCCAACGTGTTGGTGGACGACATCTGCTTCGATAGGCATCATCTCTTGGTCTCCATTCCAGTATCCGCTTTGCCCATCTATTATCTGTCATTCGAGCCATATGACCTGCCCAGTTCCATTTCAGTGTTGATATTCTGCTATTCTTTCCCTTCAACTCTGCCCTAAATTATCAGTTTTTGCATCGTACGTGTTCTTCTATTAATGTGTCAGAAATACTTCAAATATCTCTGTTGTATTTGTTTAAGCAATCTATCTTTACATTGAGTTGTTCTAGTATTGATACAATTGTTCCATGATCGACCCAACATTGCCGGTTTAACCTAACTTCGGGCCCTGGGCGCTGAAAATTTAGGGGCCCCATTAATTGCTATTCGTTTTCAGTTTTTTTTAACAAGAAAACACATGTATCTATTGTAAAATCCATACAAAAAAAAGAAACCAAACAAGAAGAATAGCAAAAGTAAAATATATTCCAAAAAATTAATTTAAAAATATATAAAAAAAACAGAAAGTTACACAAAACAACACATGACAAACAAAAAAATATATTCTAACAAATACATGACAAAAATTAGATTACTTTTTTTCTTGACTAGGCATTGGCAATCTGCAAAGCCTATTTTACTTCAAATCAGACCGGATGCACTACACAATTTTCGGGCCCCTAAATATATGATTTAATAATAATAACTTTTTTTAATTAATTAATTATTTAATAGAAATATAGTTGCACCAAAAATTGAAATTTTTATTAACAATAAATAAAATTTATATTTAAATAATTAAACATCGTTTAAATACAGTATGTCGCATTTAAGATGGAAAAGGTTATTTAGAAGAAAAGGAACATTGGAGAAACGTTCTTCAACGAATAATGGCAACCATTAAAATTGTTGTCGGGTATAAAGAATGATCTATCCTTTTATGGTTCAACAACCAAATTATCTACAAAAAGAAATGACATAATACAGTGTGTCGGTGTCGCATTTAAGATTAAGACAGCTATATATTTTGGCTATCAAAATAAATACAGATTTGAAGTTTTGCAGTCATACTGGTTGAAGGTTCACACTTTTAAGATACTCAACTGAAATTTAAATTTTAATCGCGGTCTACTGCAAATCCACAAACGGTAAATTTTCTATATTTTGCTTCGCGTTAGAGATATCGGAAAAATTTGTTCCAAATATTATTCTAACCCCACATACCAAATTACATGACAAAATTCGCCCTTTTAGTTTTTTCAGTATTTGTAATCAGGACCCTAAAACCCATCTCAGCTGTCCTGAGATGCATCTCGGGGCAGTTTTAAGTTTAGAGCCCTGACTAAAAATAATGAAAAAATTTAAAAGTCCGAATTTTGTCATGAAATTTGGAATGTGGGGTTAGAATAATATTTGGACAACTTTTTCCGATATCTCTAACGCGAAGCAAAATATCGAAAATTTACCCTGTTTGTGGAGTCCCAGTAGGCTGCGTTTAAAATTTAAATTTCAGCTGAGTATCTTAAAAATGTGAACCTTCAACCAGTATGACTGCAAAACTTCAAATCTGTATTTATTTTGATGGCCAAAATAAAGGACTATCTTAATCTTAAATGCGACACACTGTATTATGTCATTTCCTTTTGTAAATAATTTGGTTGTTGAACCATAAAAGGATAGACCGTTCTTTATACCCGACAAAAATTTAATGGTTGCTATTATTCGTTGAAGAACGTTTCTCCAATGTTCCTTATCTTCTAAATAACTTTTTTCCATTAGTGGTACAATTTGTCTTGCTGTACTACTTCTCTTGACTAATAACGTACTAATTGATGAAATATGTTCAGGAGATTGCTCATGTTGAATAACTGTCCTATTGATATCCTTCCAGTCATTATACCCATCGAAAGTTAGAAGAACAATAATTTTCGTGAAAATCAGTTTAGAAACGTAACAATAAACACGGCTACATTTAGGACTGTACACTAACCACCATATTAACTAACTTTATCAATATATTGATTCGGTCGATTATACATATATAAAATATTGTTGAAATTCCAGATTTAAATGTTTTGGAAAATCCCATATATCGTTAGGAAAGTTATTGACACTGTCGTTTTCAAGAGGAAATGACGGAGATGTAAACTTGTGACAGGTGAAGTCGCTTGAAAATCAACAGTGGAGTCATCATTTATCATTTCCTGTTCGTAAAATAAAAGAATTTTGAAAATTTATTTTGTTATTGAATTAAAAAATTTTTGTGGTGATCTTTCCGGGCCCTATTAAAATGCGGGCCCGAGGCAGGTGCCTCACGGGCCTAGTGGTAAAATAGGCCCTGGCAATCTGTCATATAATACTATCACAATTCAGTTGCTCCAGGTCTTCATTTTCTATAATACAATAGTGATATGCGTCTAGATTTTCTTGACCCAAATTTGACGTTAAATATACTTTTATTATTTTTAAAGCCGAATAATCGTAAAATAAACTTGCAGTAAATGTAAAATATTGGGAAATGTTGCCTTTGCAATCTTTACATCCTGGATGACATCAAATTTTATAAATGTTTATTCTACTTTTGGCATAATGTTATAGAATGCGTAATTTCATTATGCAAGTTCTCTTTTGTTTCATCAACATCTTTTTTATATTTCACATATAAAGTATTAATTGACGTCTTGACTGCTTCTTTATCTAGCGTAGAAAAACATCTAACAGCTGATGTAACATCTTTGCAGCATTTAATTCTCCTTAAAAGATCTTGAGTAATATTGTGGCATACCATACGTTTAGTTTTTAGATTAGAGATAGGCGACTGAAGGAAGCTCCAAAAACGGCAACATTGCTTATGAGAATCGGTTGCATTGCCGCTGTAATCATTGGCGATTAAAAAAAAGCTAAGTAGACATTAGTGATTAAAGTTCACTAACAGATGGGCATGGATAATCCTATACTGTGTTTCAAACATTAGAATCAGTATGGCTGTTTCAAGCGGGTTTGCCATATTTCGCTCATTCTGTGAATTTATCATAAATAAATCCTCCTTTTGTATTCCACAGCAGTTAACAGCGATAATCCTCTACCTACAAGTACCTGCGTAATACTACATTTCGCGGCCACTGCCGTGAAGAGTGGCAACGTTGTCAAGAAAATTCTCATTTAGTTTCTATGGCCCTATCCTTTATATACTGCATCGCATGTCTTAAATACGCTGTAGAATGAATACCAAGGAGGACGACAAGAAGCATTGGAAGACCTCAAAAGAGATGGTTAGATGACACAAAAGCAGTAACAGACAAAGAGTGGATTAGATTGACGCAAGATAGAGAAATCTGGAAGCAAAATTGGGGGATTTAGGGATTAGGGTCCTAACCTACATTCAGGAGTGGATAGAAAATGGTTGACGAAGAAGAGAGAAGAATAAGTAATTTAAGTTGAATTCAAATTTCTTCTTGTTAAAATAAGAACAGATTCTAATTCCAACAAACACTGTGTATAATATACATATATTATGCCTATTGTAAAAATTATTGTTTCGCGTCCTCAAAAGAAGAAAATATTTGAAACTCTAAACTCGCCCTTTTAAAAGTAAACACAGCTACGTCCTTGCTGTAGAGAGTGGGGTAGTACCCTCATATATAATACCGGGGTTGAATGTTTTGACACAGTATATTTTTTGAAAATAGCTAAGTGATGATTTTCACAATGGAAGATAAGGGGGCAGTTACGAAGAGTCACAGTGATTTTAGTATTAACCATATTTTAAACAAAGCTGGGGTTAACTTAGAGCATAATACGTCGCCGAATAGGGATGGGGTAAATGATTTAAATACGTATTCCTGGTTACAGTGTACGAGGTTTTGTCCTCCTAAGGTACCAAGTAAGTTATGTTTAATAATATTTTTTGGATTTGTTATTAAACAAACATATTATCTTTTATTTAAGTATATATTTATTATGTTTATTTGGGATTGAGCCCCAATTATTGGTGTAATGAAAATTACATTTCAATTAACTAATGTTTGACGTTTCGATTTTGACTCCGGAGATCATTTTCAAAAAAAAAGAAAATCTCCATCTTTTATAAAATCTTCCCAGGATTTTTTAGAATAATTTCTTTTTTGAAAACGATTTCCAGATTGGAAATCGAAACGTCAAACATTAGTGAATTAATATGTAATTTTCATTACAACAATAATTGTGATTTAAATATAAATATTGCTATTAATTTATATCTTCACAAAAATTATTTCTATTTTTTTATTCTTCGCAATAATTTTTTTAAAGTTGTTTTTTAAGTAGGTATATATTGATTAAAAGTAACTAATTTAATTATTTTTATTGATTATTATAGCGGATTATTAAATTTTGTGAACAAAAATCGCGTCACAAAATTTGTTATATTTTTTCAGCGTTTTTATTCTATGATTGAGCACACCATTGCTACATTAGGGAACATTTTTTTTTGTTTCTCAAAACAGCGCTCACAAAAATATCCTTCGATAATTAATTTGTTTTTCATCTATTAAGCTAATCATCTGATTTATTAGTTATATTAGACATCTAATTAATTTTCGGGCATACAGCATATTAATAGAAGCATATTCTAACAATGTAGCACAGAACGTCATAAAATTTAAGTCACTGCTGCAAACAAAATTTTTCGATTGTATAATCTGATATCTTTTGGTTTCTTTGCTTTTTTCTTGACTTAACAATATTGGGGAATGTTGTTCTGAAGCTATTTTCTTGTGGCATTTTTACAATTTTAACTATTTAGAATGGGAAATAAACCACAATATTATTAAAAAATGATTTTTTATTAACGTTTCGACGCCCAAATCGGGTGCCGTTGTCAAAATACAAAATACTATTAATATAAACAAAAATGTTGTTGCTTAGTAAAAAAATTCTTCTAATAATTTATTTAATTTGACTCATTTATATCGGCAATTCAGATACATATGATACATTTTAAAGTAGAAGACTTTAAAATGATATTGCCAATATTTATGAGTTGCGTTCCTGGGACGACTTTACTGAAAGATAGTTCATTCGATTACATGAAATCAACCCCAACTCAAGAATATCCGTCACAAAAAAAAAATCATAGCATGTGATCTGTCTTTAAAAAGACAACCACATGCAACGGTGACATTAAAATTCTCGCGTTAGAGATCTCATAGTAAATCACGAGGGAAAACCAGGAAAAACCTCGTGATACTATCCCGACATCGTAAGTATTTGGTCTTACATTTAATTTACTCTCAAAATTAATACCAAATTCTGACTTTATTATAATTTTGTTTAAATTATAAATAATATCAATAATACATGGGTATATAAGTAATACTAAAATATAAAATATGTACTAACTCGACTATTGACTTACTAATTGTGGTATTTTCCTTCTATTGACTTCCTCTTTCAGTATGGGTATCCACATCCTACTGCATTCCACCGAGGAATTTGCGACACAATTGGTTTCGTTTAGCATAATTAGAGCCGCTTCTTTGATTTTTCTCTTTTTACTATCTGTTTCTTTCAGGACTATACTTGAATCTCTCCACTGAACTCTATGTTCATTATCCCATGCGTGTTGACATTTTTGAGATCTATCAAATTCTCTATTTTTAATATAAGATTGATGTTCACTTATTCTAACGTTTAATGGTCTTGATGTTTCACCTATATAAAACTGTTCGCATTCACAAGGTATTTTATAAATACAATTCTTTGTCCTTTCTTGTTCATTGTTAGGTTTAGTTTTAGATAGAATAGATCTCAATGTGTTGGTTGTTTTGAATGTTGTTGAAATGTTGAATTTATTTCCTATTGTTTTAAGTTTCTCGGATAGTCCTTTTATGTATGGTATTGATATTTTCCTCGTATTATTTCTTGTGAATGTTGTAGGATCCCGTTCTATGTTGTTCTGTTCCATTCGATCCAATTGTCAAGATTTTTGAAGCAACAACATTTTTGTTTATATTAATAGTATTTTGTATTTTGACAACGGCACCCGATTTGGGCGTCGAAACGTTAATAAAAATCATTTTTTAATAATATTGTGGCTTATTTCCCATTCTAAATAGTTAAAATATTGGGGAAATCTAATATCATTATTCCTTGTCCTTGACAATCGTTTTATTTTTTGTACAGTTAAAGTGTTTATTGGTTGTTTAGATACTCTAGTCTCTAATAGATGCTTTGTGTAAAATTGTCAATAGTTTTTAAACCATTTCACAAATATTTTCATATGTATATCGTCTTACTAATTGGTCTATTTCACTCCTTACTCAATATAACATGTGTCTTTCCTGAACTATCGGCGTATTTTATGAGTTTTATACACTTACTGTTCCGGCAAAGATTACTCAGATGAAGTAGAAATGAATACACGCGACTGTTGGCGGTAAAGGAACATTAATTTTAACATTGTCTGATAGATAGCAGCAGACAGTTAGAAGAATTAAGAGATACCCGGTTTTATCAACCTACCCGGTTTTTCCAAGTCTCCCCTACTTCTTATGTTGCATAGAGAAACATTGGCTATCGAAGTTATAGATATGTATTTATAAATACAAAACAGTTGATAATTGATGGAATAGGCTATTTGTTAATTTACGCTCTTTAGTTCAATTCTGTTCAAAGAAAACTATTCAATAGTTTGCATCAAATCTTTAGACGTTAATTTGACTGACTTTTCTTCAATGCAAATGAATGAAAATTTGCAGACATATACATTCGCGGGAACAATACACGAATAGTCAATAAAAAATTTTTTATGTTTATTAATTGTTTAAATAAAAAAACGATTTTAATGGAAAATGCTTAAATTCTCTTGTTTTTTACAATGTAGAAACTTGAAACTTTTACGGATTGTAGCTAATGATATGAACTATACATAATTTCACTTTTTACGTTAATTGTTTACGTTATGCTTCATAAATAAACAATAAAGTTTCAAATTTTGAACGCTCATATATTTGTTTATAAATAAATCGGCGTTTTTTCGTGTAAAAATTCCATAACGATACGAAACAAAACTTCAACCAAAACTCGAATTCAAAAAAATCGTGTTTTTATCGTAGTCTTAGAAAAACCACCGGTAGAGACAGAGACGTTTTGTGCTACAATTAACATTAGAATTCGTTTTGTCGTATTAATTAATTAAACGCTTTTCTTTAGTTCAATCGTTTGGGTCAAATCTTTGGAGGTTAATGTGACTGCCTTTTCTTCAATGCAAATGACTAAAAATTTGCAGGCATATGCATTCGCGGGAACAATACACGAATAGTCAATAAAACATTTTTTTGTTTATTAATTGTTTCAATAAAAAAAAACGATTTTAACGGAAAAAGCTTAAATTCTCTGGTTTTTTACAATGAATAAACTTGAAACTTTTACAGATTGTAGCTAATTATGTGAACTATACATATTTTACTTTTTACTTTAATTGTTTACGTTATGCTTCATAAATAAACAATAAAGTTTCAAATTTTTTGCCGATTCTGACTACTTTTCATGTTTGTACATCATATGTTTTATACATATTTTAATAAACATGACGATAGATTTTAATGTTTGAAAAGTGAAAGACTAAAAAGTAAAAAATAAAAAAATATGAAAAAAATATTTTTAAGAAACGCTTTTCTTTAGTTACGAGTGACTAAAACTAAACATATTATAAAAAAATTAACTAAAAAGCAAAAATAAAAAAAAAATTGAAAAAATCTATTCGTTAAAGAAATGCGTGGTGCGAAATCCGTTTATTCGATGAAGACTCGCCACGCTTTTCTTTGACGAATGTGTTAGATTTTTTCAATTTTTTTTATTTTTGCGTTTTAGTTATTTTTTTTATAATATGTTTAATTTTAGTCACTCGTAACTAAAGAAAAGCGTTTCTTAAAAATATTTTTTTCATATTTTTTTTTAAACCTAACCTAGCTCTAACTACTCGGTTAAATTGATTTAGTGAATGATTACTATGTTTTTGATAGGTATGATTATTATTATACTTTTTTCAGTGTATATTATAATTAGGTATTAAAGTAGACCTTGTAAAATTAAGATGACGATTAACAATAAGCAAAAAAATCCATAGTGTATTCATAAATAACCTGATAATTAGTGCATTAATTAGAAACTATTAAAGTTTTGATATTTTTGGTATTTTATTTGATTTCGTATTTAAATCCTATTTAAAATTGTGTATTTTATTTGTTTGTAATAAAGCTCAAACTGAGCTCGAAATAGCAGTTTTTATTGTTATATGGGGTTTACTTTCAGTTTCCAATATGTATTCTTTTCTTCTCGGTATGTTGTTCTTTGCGAAACCAATTAGCCAGATTTTTTCATTAAACCGAGTAATTTTAATATCATTTGCAAATGCACAGAACAAACGGAAAAAAGATTTTCAGAAGGACAGAAAAAGATAATATAAATCAGGGTTTAATAATTTGGTTTTTTTGTGTATCTTTCGTCTGCTTGTGCATTCTTTTCTTTTCTCCGTCTTTTTTTCCTTTAATGTGCGCTCTTTTCAACTTTCGTTGCTGCGTTCGCCATTTTTGTGTATTAGTATAGATAACATTCTTGTTGATTGCTATTTCTATTTCATTTTTTCACTTCACAATATATTCCCCTTTATTTTAACGTTATTTTCCTTACCGTGTTTGCGGTATCTGGTATCTTGCTATCTGTCTTATTTTTCACTGCATATGTAAAAATTACCCTTTTTCTGAATCATGTATAAAAGTTCTTTTATATGTTTCAGTTTATTTTTATTCTGAATAACTGTTTCTTTATTGCGGTTATTCAGTTTAACCAAGCATATTTAGCTTCGTAGCTTTATTACTAGGTATCTCTAGCTTTACATCTATGTACATTTATTATTTTTTTATGAAATTTTATGTTTTTTTTTTTAATAATTATATTGTCAGAATAATATGTGTACTCAAAGTTCACTCATCATCTATATACGAGTACCTATATCATTCATCAGCTATCCCAACATCATTCATCATCATTCTCTTTGCCTTATCCCTATGCGGGGTCGGCTTCCCTAATTGCATTTCTCCACACAAATCTTGGGTCATATCAATGTTAATCCCCTTTACCAACATGTCCTGCCTTATCGTCTCCCCCCAGGTCTTCTTTGGTCTTCCTCTCCTACTCCTTCCAGAAATCTGCACTTCAGCTATTCTTCGTATTGGGTGATTAACGTCTCGACGTTGAACATGACCAAACCATCTTAACCTATGCTCTCTCATTTTGGCATCAATTGGTGCCACACCTAGACTTCCCCTAATATAATCATTTCTAATTTTATCCTTCTTTGTCACTCCACTCATCCATCTAAGCATTCTCATTTCCGCCACATACATTCGTTGTTCCTCTTTATTTTTCACTGCCCAACATTCAGTTCCGTACATCATAGCCGGTCTTATGGCTGTTTTATAGAATTTTTCCTTCAGCTTCATTGGAATTTTTCTGTCACACAACACACCACTCGCTTCGCTCCACTTCATCCATCCAGCCCTAATTCTACTGCATGCATCGCCATCTATTTCTCCATTACTCTGTAATACCGATCCTAGGTACTTAAAACTATTGCTTTTCATAATCATTTCACCATCCAAAGATACCATTTTATTTGTAGTAGCTCCATCTTTAAATGAACATTCCAAATACTCTGTTTTTGTCCTACTAAGTTTTAAACCTTTTTCCTCCAGAGCTTGTGTCCACTGTTCCAGTTTTTGTTCTAAGTCTCTTTCACTATTTCCTACTAACACGACATCATCAGCATACATTAAGCACCATGGAATGTTACCCTGTAGTTTCGCTGTTATCTGGTCCAAAACTAATGAGAATAAATACGAACTAAGCACAGAGCCTTGGTGCAATCCTACTTTCACATGAAATTTATCAGTCTCTCCCACACCTGTCCTAACACTAGTCGTTACTCCCTCATACATATCCCTCACAATCTTTACGTATTCACCAGGGACTCCTTTCTTATTGAGTGCCCACCACAGAATCTCTCGAGGAACTCTATCATATGCTTTCTCAAGATCAATGAATACCATATGAGCGTTTGTTTCTTTGCTCCTGTATTTTTCCATCAACTGCCTTATAATGAAAATTGCATCTGTTGTTGATCTACCCTGCATAAAGCTTAATTGATTCTTTAATATTTCAGTCTCTTCACGTATCCGTCTATCAATTACTCTTTACCATATTTTCATGGTGTGGCTAAGCAGTTTCATAGCCCTGTAGTTTGTACATTGTTGTATATCTCCCTTGTTTTTTTAAACAGGTACCAGTATACTGTTTCTCCATTCGTCTGGCATTTGTCCGACTTCCATAATTCTATTAAATAGACCTGCTAGCCACCTTGTTCCTGTCTCTCTCAATGCTCTCCATACTTCCCCAGAAATATCATCTGGTCCTACCGCTTTTCCTTTCTTTATTTTTTGAAGCGCTTGAGCCACTTCCTCGTTGGTTATTTTGGTGACCATTGCTGCTATCCCAACATCATTATCATCAGCTATTCCATCTGTCATCGGATATAAGCCTCCTTTAGATGTGTCCATTTATTACTGTTCGTTATGTTTTGCATCCATTCGTGAATAGCCACTCGCTTGATATCATTAGTGCAACCGGTTTGAGATCTGCATCTACTTCTCTTATTTGCTCTTATAGTGCGGTTACTGAAGGTGGATATGAGCTATTACCTCCGATTTCGTTGAACCTCCATCGATTTGCATGAAAATTGGTAAGTCGTTAGAGAATATCTCAAGGAATAAAGGTGATATGGTGCCAACTTGCGCTTTTACCCTGGGGGTGGATGCCACCCCTTCTCGCGGGTGAAAATTATTTTATTAAGAATAACCCCATAATTCGATAGAGGGACAAATTCTAAGCAAAATTTGTTTTATAAAGTTATTAAAATAAATCAAGACTTTTTGAGTTATTCACGATCAAAGATTTTAATTTTTCGTGAAAAAAATGCATGCTTTTAACCGATTTTTCACAATTAACTCGAAAACTATAAGTTTTTACACAAAAATTTATAAGTACAAAAATTGAATCTAATAAAAAACTAAATAAACTCCTTACTAGAAAAACCTTTTAATGTTAACTAAAAGTGAGTTATAGGTAATTGGATGTATGTATATTCTTTTCGGCGAGTACCCAAATCTAAGTATTCAAGCTTAAATAACGGGGAAATGGTGTATTTTATAACATGAACATATAAAACAGTTGTCAAAGTACTTAAAATTATCTATCGAATGAGCTCCCAAACGAGTGGATGGCATTAAAATTTACGCTCCAAAAATTTTTTCAAAATTTATCTTTTAAAATTTTTTTCAAAAATGTTATTGTTTTTTTTTAATAACGCCATTAATTTAAACAGTTTGAAAGCTAATTCCAAGGGATATTAAACCACGTTGAAATTAATGTTTTAAGCCCCTTACATTTTTAAAAATAAAAGGTTAAATGGCCCCGGTTACATGGTACTCGCAGCAAAATTTAAGCTTTAAACGTTTATATCTCGGTTATCTTTTACCCTACAGAAATAGTAAGAAAGGTAAATATTTCGCACAAATAAAACTAAAATTTGGTTATATATAATTTTTTACGTATATTGAGTATTTTTGGAGTTTATTAAAATGAAAATTACGATATATTTAAAAATTCTGATTTTTTTAAATTATACCTTTTTCTAAACATATGCATTCTAAACCGGTCAAAATCGTTGAAATAATTACTTCTGCTAATATAAAGAAATTCTTATAACGATTACTATAAATTTTAATTTTTGTGGATATGGCATATGTTTTATTTTTCACTTTTTCCTAAAAAAATTCAAAAGGGTTCTTTTATTTCGATCATAACTTGATTAATTTTGATACTATTAACTTCTTCTGGAGCTCATTTGATAGGTATTCCGAAGTACTTTGACAAGTGTTTAGCAGGAATATTTTATGAAATGCATTACCCACAACTTACTTTGAATTAAACGCCGTTTAGATCATTAAGTAAGGAGTGTATTCAATCTTTTATTATCTTCAATTTTGGCAATACATAATAACTTTTTTGTAAAAGCTTATAGTTTTTGAGTTATACTTGAAAAACAGCTTTAAAACACGCAATTTTTTACGAAAAATTAAAATTTTTGATCGTGAATAACTCAAAGAGTTTTGATTTATTTTAATAACTTTAAATAACAAAGTTTGCTTAAAATTTGTCCCTCTATCGAATTATGGGGTTATTCTTAATAAAATAATTTTCACCCCCGAGAAAGGGTGGCATCCACCCCCAGGGTAAAAGCGCAAGTTGGCATCATATCACCTTTGTTCCTTGAAGTATTCTCTAACTACTCACAAATTTTCATAAAAATCTATGAAGGTTCAACGAAATCGGAGGTGAAAACCTTCAGTGACTGCACTATTAGTCGCCATTCAACAATTCACTTCGTCCAACGGTTGTTGTCCTGTCCATTCTTCATATTATCCCGGTTTGGATCACATAATATGTTACTTTTGATCGTCTTCTCATCTCTTCATTGGATTTGCGGTCTCTGAGTTTAATGTTGAGCATTCTCCGTTCCATAGATTCACTTGAACTTTGTGGACTATGTTGTTGTTAAAAGGCCATGTTTTAGTTCCATATGTCAGAATCGGCAATACACACTGATCGAAAGTTTTTGCCTTTAAAATATTTGAAATGAATGTCGACTCGATTCAAGTTCTCTGTTTAACCCAGATACGACAATATCAAAAGGCACCGCTAGGAAAATATTCCAATATGCGGTTCAGAGAACCTGTATGAAACGAGTCTTTGTACTCTAATAGAGAGTATGTCATTAGTAAAATTAGAAAATCTACGGTTTCGTTTTGATTTAAATCTGTCTCCTGTCATCCCCCTGGAAGGATGCAGGATGCAGGGGGATGGCAGAAGACAGATTTAAATCAAAGCGAAACCGTAGATTTTCTAAATTTAAAATATTTGGTTTTGATTTAAATACTGCTTGTAATAGGATATAGATGCTAAGGATCATCTATTTATGTCGGCCTTTAGGTTACGCTTTCATCATCATCCAGCCTCAAAAGTCCACTGCTGAACATAGGCCTCCTCCCCTCGTTTCCAACCCCATCTATCCTGCGCCGCTCTCATCCAGTTTTTATTTAGCTTTCTTAAGCATTCAGTCCATCTTGTAGGCTGTCGACCGACGCTTCTCTTGTCTTCTCTTGGCCTCCATTCTAAGCTTTGATTGTGCGATTTTTTAAGATGCAGGAATTAAAAACTTTTGTTTTTAGATTTATCTTCTTCTTTTTTTGTAGACATGACTCTGTCTGTTTTTAATGTGCCTCCAGTAAGTTGGTATTCCATCGTTTTCCTACTGATCGTCTTCCTATTAGGGAAATGTCTCTCGCCGTCCTTATCAGGGCCGGCGATAACGAGCCTGCAAGGGATGCACCGCAGGCGGGCGCTCCTGTTTAGAGGGGCCAAAATGAGATTTTTCTGATGGTATTATACAAAATACTAATTTAAAACAACCAAAGGGCGCCTATGTTAGTTTTGCAGGCGGGCACCTTATACCCTAGCACCGGGACTGGTTCTTATTACTCTATTTGTTGTTATTCGGCTTATGTGGTCGTTCTATAATCCGGCCAACTTAGACACCAAATGCTTGGCAAATAACAAAAATTGCCGGAGAGCCAAATTTTGGTGGAGAGCTAGAGTATACCATAACAAATAAAGTTTAAAAAGTCCCCATCGATCCCATGTGTGCGTCAAAAGTTATTCGGGATCAAAGGTCAAAGTTTGAGATTTTTTGGATTTTTTTCGAAAACGGTAAGTTTTATCAAAAAAAAAACCTCAAACCAAAGTTGTAGATCTTAACATTCTCTACAAAAATTGTCCTTACAATTTTTTTCCTAAGAGTTACCATTCCTGAGATATCGCGATTTTAAAAGTTACTTTATACATTATATGCACATAAGCCACGTATATACATATGTGGCCCTTAAGACAAGTATAAATGCCTATTTGTGTCTCTTTTATATAGTATATTATACTATTCTGAAAATATTTCTTCAAAAGGTAATCAGTCCCAAACTGAATTTCCTCTATCCACGTGGCCTTGAAAAACATTTGGCTATACCATTGTTTAAAAATAACAGATTGTCTATTATAGGCAATGGCTACAGTATTGTCCGTAGGTCTAGTTCATAATATTATCTGTTTCTTTTAGTGCTAAAGGTTCAGTTCAAGTAAATATAAGTACAGTGGAACCCCGTTAACTCGGATTAATCGGGACCGCGGCCGATCCGGGTTATCGAAAATTCGGGTTAGCCGGAGAAAATGGTAAAAATTATTAAAATATGGTATGCTTACAGATAAACTCCGTTATAATTGGCACACAGACACTTGTAAACCACGTTCGCGTTCCACACATACAAAGCGTCGTCGAGAGTCTCATTTTTAGCTTTCTTATCTTTGCACCGATTGTCCAAACTGTCTTTTGTTATCATTTTGAAACAAAAACAACATTTTAAGTTTTATTGCCATTACGTAGACAAAAAATCACGCAAACACAAAATCTGAATATATTTACGAACGATTACAAAACGGAACGAACAATGCGACTTTACTACACACAATACCGTCTCGCAACGAGAACGAACTTATGTTATTTAATAAGAGTGAAGACTAAGACCATTGTTTGAAAAATAATTTAATGGTTTTTTCTAAACAATGCTAAGACAGTTTCAAGTAAATAAAGGATACTACAGATGCCTGTTGGTTTCGATAACACATTTTTACTAAGGTATATTATGTATCAAATTACACAAATACGCATTATCTCTCATTGTATAATGTGTTTGACATTGAAAATTGAAACGAATGAAATACATAGGAATTCGCTAAAGCGACAAATTTTTACGAAGAAAGTTTATTATGATAAATAAAATGAGCCTGAAAAATATAAAATATTATAGTATTCGAACAATATGTTTATAAGGAAAGATAAAAGAAAATATTTTAAGATGTTGAAAAGAAATTGGAAAATCCAGCATAAAGGACATACATTTTTATTGTTGTAATGTTTGTCTGATAAAAATCGGTCCGGGTTAGCCGGACTTCCGGGTTATCGGGGGCCGACTTATCGGGGTTCCACTGTACTTATTACAAGCGTCTACCATTTAGTACCGTTACCGTTATTTGTACAATTTTATAGTTTTACAAATGTCTCAGTTTTGCTTTATTTGCAATAAACTTTTAAGTGAAAATAAAACAGTTGCGGTTGATCGTGGAATGCCAAATTTAATCGAGGCTAGTGTCGAGAGAGGTGATGAGTTTATTGAGTATTTAAGAACTCAAAAATCCGTTACAATACACGTGAATTGCAGAAAATCATACATTCGGAAAACTTCAATCGCTGCAGTGAAAAGACAACGTGAGGAGGAACAGGCTAGTACTTCAAAAGTAAGTCCACCTCATACTAGAACGCGAGTAAGTAAATCACATTTTTGTTTTAAAAAATACTGTTTATTTTGTGGCGATGAAGCCAATGAAGAATCTGAGATAAAGAAAGCACAGCATCTTCTAAAAATAATTCGTAACGTTACTACACTAAAATTCAAAGAATCCCTGTTGAAATTAGCTAAAGATCGTTCTCATGATGTTTCGAAGGCTGTTCTTGAACATATTAATTTTGAGTATGATTTAGTCGCTGCTGATGCAAAATACCATGACAGTTGTTACAAATCTTTCTTAAAACCTAATACTGGTCGTAAAATTGGCCGTCCACAGGATGAAACTGTAAACTCTGCGATGGAGAAAATGTTTCAATTCATAGAAACGAGTGATGATTGCCAGTTTTCGTTGGATGAATTAAGGAATATTTGTCAAGATGTAGTTTTAGATGACAGAACTATAAAAATACGATTGAAATTGAAGTAAGGTAGTAGAATAATTATTACAGAAAAACCTGGAAAATTAACATTTACTTGTTTTATTGACAATTACCAAGATCAAGGTCAAGTCTGGTCTGATAAAAAAGACTTGGATGAAAAAGACAAGCGGTTAAAAACTTTAAAAGCCGCAGCAGCAATTGTTCGTGAAGATATTCAATCTTGTGTTTTCGATAATACTACTTATGTACCCCCCACCAGGTAGAATGTTCGAGGAAATAAATAACGATATTCCCGAATCATTGTCATATTTTTTGGAACAAGTCATTTTAAAAAACAAGCGTCATAATTTAGATCATCTAAAATTAGTTTGTACGAATATTAGCCACGGCATCATGACAGCTGTTCGGCCTAGAACCTTTAAATCTAAACTACAGCTGGGTCTTTCAGTTTTTTTTTTCATCGGCGAGACCAATGACTCAGTCACATTTGAACAATTTTTGAACATCCAGCAAGAGGAAGAGGAAGAAGATGAAATCGAAGAAGACTTGACTGTTGAAGTAGACTTTCAAGAATATGAATCTGATTAAAATATCTAAAGAAATCAAAACAATAGTTAACCTAATAATCAATAGCAATATCAATAATCAATATCAATAATAAGGTAATATCTAGAACTTGACCGGTATTGTTTCCTTAAATTATCCTAAAATTGTCAAAACAGTTAGTGGAGTAGGCCTACAGGGGAAACCATGGTAAAAAAAACGCGCCGAGTACACTACCTCACAGGTGATGTGGAAACGTGTGCATATCATGTATAATGTGACTCTTTGAATCGCGATATCTCAGGAATGGCAACTCTTAGGAAAAAAACAGTAAGGATCATTTTTGTAGAGAATTTTAAGATCTACAACTTTGGTTAAAGGTTTTTTTTTTTGATAAAACTTACCGTTTTCGGAAAAAATCCAAAAAATCTCAAATTTTGACATTTGACCCCGAATAACTTTTGACGCACACATGGGATCGATGGGGACTTTTTAAACTTTATTTGTTATGGTATACCCTAGCTCTCCACCAAAATTTGGCTCTCCGGCAATTTTTGTTATTTGAAATGTCTATATAGACCGGGTTACTATTCTACTCTCATGCTTGTTATCCAGTTCTTAATGTTGTTCACCTTGCATCTCCGTCGTATATCTGCACTTCTAGCTCTATCTCATAGTGTCTTACCTTCGATTTTTTGAAGGGTTTTCATCTCTGCTGTTTCTAGCATTATTTTTGTCCTTTCTGTATCAGGTCGTGTTTCTGCCGCGTATGTCATTATTGATCTAGTGACTGTTGTGTAAATTATGCCTTTCCCTTCTTTTCCGATATTTTTATTGCTCCATATTGTTTCATTCGGGCAACCTGCGGCTCTGTTTGCTCTATTCACTTGATCTTCCACTTCTGTTTCGAGCCTTCCGTAGCTAGATAGTGTGATGCCTAGATATTTAAACTCCATGACTTGTTCTATTATCTGACCCTCCAGCTCTAATTTACATCTTATTAGATTTGCTGTTATAACCATACATTTGGTCTTTTGGGAAAATTAACGTGTTAAATTTTCTAGCGGTTATATTAAATTGGTGCAGCATATATTGTAAATCATCTTCACTTTGAGAGATTAGTATTGCGTAGTCTGCATAGTAGATTATTTTAAGTTGTTTTTCTCCCATTTGGTATCCTTTTTTAGTTTTTACTTTTTTTATTATTTCATCCATGATCAGGTTGAAAAATAGAGGACCCAGGGAGTGACTCCCTGTCTTATCCCATTGCCAGCTTCAATTGAGTCAGTTAGTTCTTCTTCTTCTTTTACTTTTATTGTGTTGTTCTGGTAGATATTTTCGAATGTTTTAATTATTCCTAGCCAATGGGACCACTCGACAGAAATTAAACAGCGAATAATAAAAGCGAAAGCAGCATACGTTAGAATGAGACCCATTTTCAACACTCGAGACATATCATTAAAAACAAAATACCGTCTGTTGAAAAGCTACATATTCACAGTTCTGCTCTACGGAATGGAAGCGTGGACACTAACTGTTGCATCTATGAATCGGCTCGAAGCTTTCGAAATGCGGTGTTATAGGCGCATCTTACCTATATCCTGGGTTGAACGAATTACTAATGTGGAAGTCCTGCGTAGAATGGGGAAAGAGTGTGAAATTCTCATAACCATCAAAACAAAAAAATTAGAATATCTAGGACATGTAATGAGAAATCAAGAACGTTACGGCCTTCTCCAACTGATTCTCCAAGGGAAGGTAAATGGTAAAAGAGGACCGGGAAGAAGACGCATTTCCTGGCTTCAAAATTTACGAAAGTGGTATAACACCACTACAACTGAACTGTTTCGCGCTGCGGTAAACAAAGTCAAGATAGCCATGATGATCGCCACATCCGGAACGGATAAGCACTTTAAGAAGAAGAAGAAGAGGTACGTTTCTGACGTACAATAAATAAATACCTAAATTCCTTTAATTTGACCCTGTCAGATGTCTTCTTAAGGTCCACGAAACATAAATATGCTGGTGCACGAAACATAAATATTTATATAATATTAATGTTCTTGGATGCAATTTTAAGTTTGCCAATGATTACTACATCATGCGGACTCTTCGGTCTACTTCCGCGTGTTGGTTTTCTCTACTCAATTTTATTAAATGACCTAAGTAAATATATTCTCCCACATCACTTCCTCCCCCACAGTAACTGAAATTTCCTCTAAAGAAATAATCTTGGCCTTTGTTAGATTAATTTTCAAGCGTAATCTTTCTGAAACATTTTTTAATATTTAAAGCATTTCTTGAAACTGGTTGAATTTGAATTCACTACTAATTTATGATAATCTCGTCCACAAATCAAAGATGACCTTGAGTCAATATTTATAACTTTTTGCTCCCATTTTTAGTTTTAAATTATTAATTATTACCTATCGTTATTTATATACTTTAACAATAACCTTTTTAATTACAGGAATTCAGAAAAAAGATCCGCCCCAAAAGCGACAACTAGGACGATATCCGAGGATTCCCTTTACCAATGAACAGATCGCCACCCTCGAAGAAAAATTTCAAGAAAGTCCATATTTAAGCAGCGAAGAAGCCTCAAACCTATCGAGAAGGCTCCAACTAGCAGATATAAAAGTTAAAATTTGGTTTCAAAACCGAAGAGCTCGAAAGCGAAGAGAAGAAATGAACAAGAATTTTAAAGAAAAAATACCAAAGACTGAACATATGGAAGCAGTTTTGCAGCCTTCTACAAGCAGTAGATCTTCACAGATTAGTACAGACACAAATAGTTTATTACAAAGTACCATCCCGCAAAGCAGCACAGCTTTCGTTCCTTTTATGTATATTAGTCCCCAAAATATTTTAGAGTTTAAACCTCGGTGATATATATATATTTTTATTATCTTGCTCATTATGAAATAAGTTTGATGTATATTTATTTGTATATAAAATAAAATTATTTATAGAAAATTGTCACATTATTTTTTTATTTGTTTACTCTTTTGTCTTAACAAGATGTTAAAAATATTAATCCACAAGGAAAAAAATCCTATCGCTGGTTGTATACCATTAAACACAAAAAATTACTAAAATCCTTTATAAAAGGCATATTTTATTTAAAATTCCAAAAGGCTACATCACAGAATGTATTCGAACTAAAAAGTTCATCATCAGTGCTTTTTTTCGACAAAAAGTTTTTGACATGCTTGAGCCACCAAAATATGTGGCTGAAAACTCTTTAAATGATATAAAATTATAAAATATTTACATTATTACGAATTGAAAGTGTTGTTTAAAATATTCCTGGAAATAACATCAGGCAACGCCAATTTGCTTTGTCAGGACGTTGGCAGGGCCCCCGCAAGGCTGATTGGCGCCCGCGTGCGGGACATATTTTAGCGCCCTTTAAATCTACTATACAGGGTGAGTGGGGAGGAACGCACCAAACTTTAAACTGTATAATATACGTAAAAATAATCAAAAATAATTCATATGTTGTTATTTGATTTTCATTTGTTTCCGAGATACGGGGTGTTATAGTTTTCTTACAAACTGACGATTTATTTATTGCTCTAAAACCGGTTGAGGTGTGCAATAAGACATAGTTGGTGCACATGTTTTGACACACAATTAAGAATTTCATATTCACCATTGGCGCGCGTACGGGTAATAGTCTAAAATTTTTGAAACAAAAAAAAATAGTACGCCACTGAGATATTTCAAATTAAAAATTATTTTTGAATTCCCTGTTCAATTTGTGACAAACAATCTATCTTCATGTTTGTTCATACGATGCTTCGATTTCATGCAAAATTGCTACCATTAATTACAAGTGCGACGTTTTAAACTTCAAACTGATAGTACGAAGTAAAATCTACTCTTAGTAAAAATTAACATTTTTAGCTCAAAAAGTATTATTTAAACTTTCATACGAGTTGAAAAAGTAACAGTTTTTGTCAGTGAATAAAATTGTATACCTATTTATATAGGTAAACTTTAAAATTTTAGTGAAAAGTCAATTAAGAAGACAAGTGTATTCTGACAACTAATAAATATCGGTCCCCGATGGGGGACAAAACTACACAACCGACGTCTTTTGTGACGACAGATGCTGATATGGATAACAGTATTTTAATTTCAAGTGTTACTAGTAATAATCCAAGTGATAGTAACCTCCAGAAAACAAAGCAGTTGGAACCGAAAACTTTCAATATTCTTTCAGATAAGTACAATGTACAAAATATTTGGGTATACATAGAAAGCACTGAAAATAATGTAGGAAAATTGCATGAAATGACAGTTGCCCATATCCTTTTTAAAAAATTTAAACTTAATAACATTTTGGAAATTAAGAGTATAGGCCGAAACCGGATTAAGGTTTTATTAAAATCATTATTAGAAGCAAATAATTTAGTTAAACATCCCCTCCTAAAGTCAGTAAATTTAAAAGCATTTATTCCAAATCACTTACTTGAAATTAAAGGGTTAGTAAGAGATGTTGATACTCGTTACGATATCAACTATCTTATGGAAAATATAGAATCACACTCACGCGTCACTAATATCTACAGATTAAATAGAAAAGTCCAAAAAGAAGACAGAACAGTTGAATTTGTACCAAAAAAAACTATTGTTGTTACTTTTGAGGGGAATATTTTACCTGATCGAGTAGCTTTTAATAGAGTATTTTTTCCTGTCGAACAATTTGTAGGAAGAGTGACCCAATGCTTCAAATGTTTTAAATTTGGGCATGTATCTAAGCAGTGTAACAGTACTGAAGAAAAGTGTATCAATTGTGGAGAAATTAAAGACGATAAACATAATTGTGATAAAAATTTAACTTTTTGTATACACTGTAAAAGCAAAGATCATGTTTCTATCTCAAAAAAGTGTCCCTCTTACGATAATCAAAAAAAAATTAAAAATATAATGATACAGCAAAAAACCTCCTTTAAAGAAGCTAAAGAAATTTCTGAAAACTCCTTATCCAGTCTAGTAAGTCACAACTCTTTTTCACCGCTAACAAATTATGACCAAAATTTTCCAGTTCTTCCTAACAACCATCGTATGTCATTATCACAACCTAATCAAATTCCTAAAAATACCAATTGCAATCAAAATAATTTCCTTTCCCAACCCAATCCTGTAAGCTTTAGTCCTCCAATGAAAAAGAAGAGAAAATCAAACTCTCCCACTATCCAGTCACCTATCCATGAACCATTATTTCCATTCTCCTTTGGACCTTCACAACCTTTGCCGATAAATTCAAATAAACCAAACTACGCTTGTTTGGAAACCAAGAAGAGTAGTATAGCTAGCAACCTATCCATTTTTATCGTGGACTTTTTAAATAAAATTCTTTCAAGTAACAATAGACAACCTATTGATATTAAATTAATTACAAGTAGCATAGAACAGGTATTGGAGGATACTTTAAAAAACCAATAAAATGCCCAAAACACGCAATTTAAATATAATGCAATGGAATGCACGTTCTGCTATAGCTAACAAAAATAGTCTGGTACAATTTCTTTATGATAAAAATATTGACATTGCTATTATAAGTGAAACTTGGTTCAAAAGAAATCAAAAATATAGTTTTAGTGGTTACAATATAGTCCGCAATGACAGAAACGATGGCTACGCTGGTGTGGCAATTTTGGTACACAAATCTCTTCGTTTTGTTGAACATAAAATCAATATAAATTACAATGAAAATATTTTAGTGTGTGCTATCCAAGTTAAATATGGAACTTTATTGTTAAATTTTTTATCTATTTATAAACCTCCAAAAATACAAACAAAATATGACGATTTGACTAAAATTTTTGAACAATTTGAGGGTCCTTTAATTATAAGTGGTGACTTTAATGCACACCACTCTATATGGGGTTGTCGTAATAATGATACCATAGGGTCACAACTTATAAATGTCGCAGATGATTTAAATTTAACAGTTTTAAATAATGGCGAACCTACAATTTTGAGACGTCCTGATCAACAAGATTCGGCTGTCGATGTAACTTTTTGTTCACCTGAATTGGTTAACAAGACATCTTGGAATGTCATTCCTGACACTCTAGGATCAAATCACTATGTCATATCTATAGAACTTCTTTTTGCAATTAATGAAAATGAAATATCTCCTAAAAATAAATGGAATATTAAAAAAGCCAATTGGGCGTTATATACCTCTACTATTCAAAATTTACACGATACAAACAATTTTCACTGGGATAATCTAATTGATAAGTACTCCTTCTTCATAAATAATATAAATACGGCTGCGGGAGCAGCTATACCCCAATATAAACCTTATAAATGTAAAAGGCACCCACCTCCTTGGTGGAATATTGATTGTGACAATATTATCAAACAACGAAAATTGGCTCTAATAAATTACAAGAAAAAAAGTAATTTTGAAAATTATGTTCAATATCAGGAGATTGCAGCTAGAACCAAAAAAACATTAAAAAGTATAGCCAAAAAGCATTGGATTGAATGGGTCTCTTCGCTCAATAAAAATACATCCGCTACAACTCTTTGGAATCAAGCTAAAAAACTTTACAGAAAACCGCTATCAAACATAAAATCTTTAGATCAGAAATGGATGGATGGCTTTCTTATTAAAGTTGCACCCCCAACTGCGAACCCTCAAATAATTCCCAGCTCCATAGCATCAACCCCAGCTGATAAAAATCATTTTCTCTTAAAACTTTTTACTTACAATGAACTAATTTTCGCTATAAATAATCGTAAAGATAATAGTCCAGGATACGATCATATCAAATACTCCATGCTTTTAAACCTTCCAGAAGTAGCAAAACATTTTCTATTGGACCTTTTTAATCGTATAGTTCAAGACAATTCTGACGTAAATATTTTTAAAGACATAATTGTTATTCCGATTCTAAAGCCTACAAAAGACCCAAATTCAGCCGAATCTTATCGACCCATTTCTCTTTTTTCGTGTGTATTTAAAACTTTGGAACGTATGTTAAAAAACAGACTAGAATGGTGGGTCCATACTAAAAAGTTACTACCAAACAATCAATTTGGATACAGACGAGGATGTGGAGCTTTAGATGCTTTAGCTACACTTGTAGCGGACATACAGGGTAATTTTTCTAGAAATAATTATTTGCCTACTTTATCACTAGATATAGAAGGCGCTTATGACAGTGTGTGTTTACCTCGATTAAAAGACAAAATGATCAATCAGTTTCAAATACCCATAAAACTAGCACAAACTATTCTTAATTTCTACACTGATAGACGCCTATACGTTAGAAACCATAAAAATTAACTTCTTGGACCACGTTATAATAGTTGGGGATTACCTCAGGGATCAGTCTTAAGCCCTTTTCTTTTTAATCTGTATACGGCTGATTTTCATAGCCTTAATGCATTAAGTATTACTTACAAAACAATCCAATATGCGGATGACTTCCTCATATATACAGAAAGGACAAAATCAGTGGCGTAGCTAGCCCCACAGGGGCCCCATATCAAGGTTCGTTGCGGGGCCCTTTTCGACGACTGATGTGGGATAGTGCTAAAAAAATGTTAAACAAAAGAAGCAAAAACGTTTGTATAGAATAGAATAGAAATATACTTTTTATTGTCACTGAAAATTTTACAATTTTATGGACAAAGAAAGCTTACAAAGAGTCGAAAAAAAATAACAAATACAGTTTACTAAAATTACATAAATCGTCAATATTATTACAAAATATAATATAATGAAATAAAACAAAACAATACAGGGTGTTTCATTAATAAATGGAAATCTTTGAACTGTATATTCTTCGGCTCAAAATATTAAGGTATAACCCAAATCACCTACTCCGAAAATACTTCCTAAGGGAGCTTGAGTTCTTTGAAGATGCTCTTTTTTAATTAATTTCTTTTTAAATACCTCTAGAACGCTTCTATTTAGAAAAACTAAAACTGGTATGCCTATTTATCTTCCAGAGATAAATCGATTTCATAAATTGCGAATTTCTAGTACGGGTCATATGTGTCCTTTTTGGGTAGGGCAGCGGTTATTTTATCGCATAACTTTTTTGTATTTAACTTTTATTTTTGAAACTGGATTATTAAATTGTGAGGTATTCTAGTACTAAAAGTTACTCTTGCTTTAAGTAGGTGGGATACACTGTTTTCTAGAAAAATCGATTTGAAAAAATTTATCGTCTTTTGAATGTGAACAAAATTTGAAAAAAAAAATTAAAAAAAACGGTGTATTTTACCGACTTAAAGCAAGAGTAACTTTAAGTATCAGAATACCTTATAATTGAATAATCTAGTGTCAAAAATGCTTAAAAATTAAAGACACAAAAAATAATGCGATAAAATAACCGTGGACCTACCCAAAACGGACGCATATGACCGTTACTAGAAATTCGCAATTGATGAAATCGATTCATCTCTGGAATAAACGTACCAGTTTCCTTTTTTTTTCATAGCTTTTTTCAAATTAAAAAACGCAAAATTTTCAAATCGACGGTTCTAGAAAACGATGTATACTACAGACGCAAGAGTACTATTGTACTATTCGTTACTAAAATGCCTCACAATTTAATAATCCAGTGTCAAAAAGGCTTCAAGGTTAAAGACAAAAAAGGAATGCGATAAAAAAATAATCATTGCCCTACCCAAAACGGATGCCCATGACCCGTACTAAAAATTCTAAATTTATGGAATCGATTTATATCTGGAAGATAAATTGGCGTACCAGTTTCCGTTTCTCTAAATTGAAGCGTTCTGGAGGTATTTAAAAGAACTAATTACAAGGCGCCTTCTTCAAAGCGCTCTATCTCCCCTAGGATGCATATTCGGACTAGGTGATTTGGGTTCAATTTTAATATTTTTAGCCCAGGAATCTACAGTTAAAATAATTACAATTATTAATGAAACACATTGTATATTGCAAAATTTAAATAAATTGCATAATACATACAACCTTAGGAACTAATAAGTTCTGCGTATAACACCCAAATATAGATATCTAAGAAACTCAATATACAAAAGTCGAAAAATAGATTTGAATTGTAGAGATCCATTGTTTGAAAATAGATTCAGTTTTTTCAAGCCAAGAGTTATTGGACATTGGAAATAAGCGTAACAAAGAAGCTCTGTTCTTACGATGCGAGCGGCCGGTAAATAGATATAGCTAAATACAATTTATAGATAAAGAACCGATTACACAAAAATATACGCAAACAATACACAAGGTTTCATGTATTCAAACATAACGCGATTACAAAAATTGCAATTTGGCATTATACTTTATATAATGTCTCTCACGCAGGCAAAGGTGAAGAGACAATAAACAGTAGCTTGAAAACAAAAAAGCTCTGTTGTTATGGAATAAAGGCAAAGGGCAAAAAATAGATGGGTACCTGTACATAAATATAGTTTTATATAGATAAAGAATCCATTACACAAAAATGTCGATATCCAAACAATATACACTGTTTCAAAGCGTTTTAATAGTGAAATAATTGTAGAATATTTTGTGCAATTTTTTTAAATGGAATTTTGTTTCGACATGTCGCGCTAGGGCCCCTGAATGTCGGGGCCCCGTATAATTGATACGGCTGATACGGCGGTAGCTACGCCTCTGGACAAAATATGAACCCTCCCTTACAATCTTAAGAAAATTGCATGAATATTTCTCAAAATGGTTTTGTGAAAATGGTTTTAATTTATCCACTAGTAAATCTAATGTGTGTATTTTTTCACAACATAATATTCCTAACACAAATACTATTTTATTAAATGGCCAAACTTTAAATTTCTGCAAGTCAATAAAGTATCTAGGCATGTTTCTAGATCAAAAGCTAACTTGGAAATTACACATCGAGTATATGCTTGACAAAAGCAATAAAGGTCTAAACTTTTTAAAATCCATTTCTAAAACTTGGTGGGGAGCTGATGTAGAAACAGCTTTACTATTTTACAAATCTTACATCAGATCTATTCTGGACTATGGATGTATACTTTATGGATCAGCAAGTAAACAAATTTTAAATAAAATTGATGTATTTCAACGTACTGTTCTACGTATCTGTATGGGAGCAATGAAGTCTACTCCAATAGCACCATTGCATGTTGAAGCTTTAGAACCTCCCTTGAATTTTAGAAGAGATTATCTGAGTGAAAAATTTGTTGTGAAAATTGCATGTATCAATAATTCATTATATTCTAGCATAAGCTCACTAAACACAGATGATCTAACAAACAGTTACTGGACTCATAAAAATACACCAACCCTGTGTACAGCCTTTAGAACCATATGCAACAATAAGTATATCAACAATATCAACAACCTTGATACTAACGACTATTTCGCATTTTTTTATGAACCTGATATACATATACCTACATATTATAATAGTTCATTATTAGATTTATGCATCTTGAATTCCTGTATAGACAAATGGCCCAAAGCAACTGTAATCTATACAGATGCATCCAAAACATCGGAAGGGACCGGATGTGCTTTCTACATTCCATCTAAGTCAACAGACAAAATGTTCAAATTACCTTCTAATTGCTCAATTTTTAGTGCAGAAGCAATTGCAATTCTTGAATCCTTGATATATTTCGATAGTTTAAACAATAATTCAGTGTTAATAATATCCGATTCATTGTCAGTTTTATTATCTCTCAAAAATTCAAAATTACCCAATTATAATTCTAATCCTTTCATTTACCAAATTAAGAACATGCTTGTCAAGCTTAAAAATAAAAATAAAACTACTAATTTTATTTGGGTAAAAGCTCATGTTGGTACAAAATATAATGAGCATGTTGATTCTTTAGCTAAAGCTGCAATAGCCTCTTCAGCTGAAATTGTACCAGAGGAGAGAATTTGTATTCCTGACACTTTTTGTATCTCTAAAACAAATCAAATAGATCGTTGGAAAACTTATTGGCAAACTTTTTGTAACCACTCAACAACACAATATATTTATATACAACCACAAATTCCAAATTCGAGATGGTTTAAGAAATTTATTAACATCCGTAAATATATAACAACCTTAATAAGATTGAGATTTGGTCATGCTTGTTATCCTACTCATCTTGCTAAAATCAAAATTTACAATTCAGACTTATGTGAAACATGTCAAGAACAAGGAGATCTTAATCATATCTTTTTTAACTGTTCCAAATATATTCAGCATATAGGAACTCTTTTAAGCAGCTTGCAAACGCTGCAAATATTTCCTCCGTACCAAATAAATAACCTATTGGCTACTAATGACAAAAGAGTATATGATTGTCTAATCAAATTTATACATAGTACAAATGTATGTCTGTAATAAATTTAATCTCGTTAACCTTTTTTTTTACCCAATTGTTTATATTCCCTCCTTTTCCCTATTTATAGTAATGTCTTTTAGTAATTTTTAAGAGGTTTTTTTTTTCTTTTGACTATTTTGATCTGTTTGCAATAGTAGATATAGATAGACACTTTTTTATTTAGTATTAAGTAAATTAGAATAATATGTTTTTCTTTTTAATAATTTGTATTAGGTTTAATAGTTTTTTTTGTATTAGTATTAATTATAATCAAGTTGCATCTGGCTAAATAGCTAAGTGCTAAAGTCACAAATAAAAAAAAAAAAATTACAAGTGAAATTTAATAAAAAATTTTCTTCTTGGTAAAAGGTATATTATTTGATACTAATATACATTTATACAATGACAATGTAGGTAATAACTATTAACACCAATATAAAATAAAATTTTATACCTTTCACTGCAGGAAACCACCCCTTCAGTAACAGTAAATAATGTTTGTGCCTAATAAACGCATAGATGAGAAGGAAAAAATACTCAAGTCAAATACATAATCATAATTCATAGATTATTGGTTTCATTAAGGGTAATTATCATAAATTCGAGTAAAAGATTCACTTTAAACGGGCTCCACACTCGTGGCGAAGTTACTTCGCCAAAGTTGACCGAAGTCCGAAGTACCTCTCTACACACCCGTTCTACTTCGCGAGGAACGCTTCGCGAAGATCCCTTTGACTCGGACGCGCCAGACCGACAGAGAATGGAAGTAGAACGAAGTGAGGTAAAGTTGCACAAGGTGGCCGTCTACACTCCCGTACTTGTTGAACCTCGATCGACTTCTGCGCGAGTGTGGAGCTCAAATTATACGAGTAAAACTGCTTGATCCAGCAAGTTGTGTATCATCATGGGTGAGGGATGGGCCGCGAATATGAAAAACATCATAAAGTGGGTCGCCAGACATATAAGGTTGGGAACCACTGGTTTACAACATAAAATCGATTGGATAGTATGCCAAGCGTAATTCAATCTACTTCAAAGAAAAAAATTAGGAAGGAACAACAAAATGTAATATATTTTTGATGGAGTAAGTTCAACATTTCAGGACAGGAATAATTATTTTTTCAGTAATAACACAATATTTGATTTTTGAGATTTCTCTAGCTGTTCATGAAATAATTAAAATTGTATTTAAAAAATGATTATCTCATTTAAAATAAATATTTCTTATTTACCAAACCTTCGGTTTGGCGCCCCTTTGGGGTTACGCCCGCGTGCGCCGCACGCTAGCAGATTGCTAGCGGATTCAACGTCCAGTGTTCTTCAAATTCTGAACTCCCTATTTCGATTTTTTCTTTTATTGGTTTTTTTCATAATAATTATAATATTTATGTTTTCCTTTTCTCGATTTAATGCGAGTCCCATTGCCTTCTCTTGCTCTTTTATTCCTTCTAGCATTTCTTTGACTACATTTCTGTTATTTGCAATAATTACGTCGTCTGCATATAGGTGATTATTTGCTCGCCTCTTGTTCTCAAGTTCCCTTTATAGACCAGAGCGGATTTGTTTTGAGGTGGATGTGAGAGGTGGCATTCGGATTTTTGCAGATAAAGTTAGGTGACAACTTCATTAATTATAATTGACTTCTCAAATATGTCCGGAACATTAATAAAAAAATTAAAATATTTAAAAATTTCGATAAACATCGAATTTCTTCTACTTTCTTTGCTTTTAACTTTAAAACGATTCATTTTGGAACAAAGTCGTACAGAAATAAAATAAAAATAATTAAATTTTGTATTATATACGACTGGTTAAAAATGTCTTAAATTATTACCCTTCCTGCAAAATAGCCATAAATACAAAATGAGGGGGCAAAATAAGCCTGTTTTGTTCAATGTTTTTCAACCACTTTGGTTGCACTTAGAACCTGCGTAATTCGCTTAAAAAATTCTTATAACATACTTAAACCGTCCACCAAATTTCATTAAAATCGACCCAATAGATTTTGCATAATAATTTTGCAATCTAAATCTTTTAAAAAAGTTCAAATTTTTTAAAAACTTTTTGAACAAAAAGTAGACCATTTAAAAGTTTGCTATTTTTTTACATATAAAGAGGCGCTTTACCTATCTAATACACCTTACAGAATTAAAATCGGATTATTTAAGCAGCCTCAGCAATGTTTTAAAGTTATAAACAATTTTTTGACTTTGACTTTTTGACTGATTAGTTGATTAGTGCTGTCGCCAGGAGGGGGTGCAACGACTTGATTTATTTAGATGGACTTACCCAAGTTTTTTTATGTATTTTGACCCGTGAACACGAATTTTTTGGGTAACAGTTGATCCGGATATCGATAAGATTGTTAAAGAACTTGAGGAATTGCATAACATCGATTTTTCACAAAATAATACATTTTTTTGTATTTCTTGGGTAATTCTAAGCAAAAAATGTTCATACAAGTTTTTTCGTAGGATGCATAGTTTTCGAGATAAACGCGGTTGAACTTGAAAAAATCGAAAAACTGCAATTTTTGAACCCGAATAATAGTCCAGAAAGCCACTGCGCATCCGCTAGAAAAAATATTCTAATTCGGATTTTTTGCACAATCTTACTTAAAATGGACCCCTTTTAACAAATTTGCATGTTGCCAGGACCAAAAGTTGGTCAAAAATTTTTTAAACGTTTTTTTTTTGTTTTTTCCCTAAAATTATTTTTTTGCATGGAACAAATTTTTTTTAGGTTTTTTGGATCATTCCAAACAGAAAAGGTCTTTAGTGACTTTTCTCTAAAGTTGATAGTTTTTGACATATAAGCGATTAAACATTGAAAAATTGCGAAATCGACCATTTTTAACCCTCAAAAACTATGTGAAAAACTAAAAATTTGAATGTTGTCAAGGTAGGTAGATATTCTGTAAACATCGATTGATGAAATCCCGAAGAGTTTTTTTGCAATACAATATCAAAAACCCCTTTGTTTTTTAATTGACAATCAAGCGTGCGCGACACTATTTTCCATCGTTGTATGTGTATACAGTATGGTGCAAATGAAAGGAATAAATTCGTTATTTCGTAAACCGGTGACTTTAAGGAAAAATCCCAAAACAGATCGGTTTTTATTTTTAAGTTATGATATTGTGGCATATATAGTACACTAGTGACGTCATCCACCTGGGCGTGATGACGTAATCGATGATTTTTATAAATGAGAATACGGGTCGTGTGCTGGCTCATTTGAAAGGTTCTTCAATTATCTATTCAGTAATATAAACATGTACATAATTATACACGGTGTCCAAAAAAATTTTATTAAATTAAATCATTTGGCAAATTGACAAAAAAATTAAATTATTGGACACCCTGTATAAATAATTATGTAAATGTTTATACTACTGAATAGAGAATTGAAGAACCTTTCAAATGAGCTAGCACACGACCCCTAGTTTGTTAAAAGTAACAAAGTTTGTTAAAAGGGGAATTAGAATATTTTTCCTAGCGGATGCGCAGTGGCTTTCTGGACTATAACTTTTGATTAAAAAATAAAATAGCAATTCTGCTGACAGCATTTGAAAGTTTAATTCAAATTATACTCGTTTTAATTATTTGCATTGCTAAAAATTAATTTTTTTATTGTTAAACAAAGCTATTTGTTTATAAGCCAAAAAATTGTTTATAATTTTGAAACATTGCTGAAGCCCCTTAAATAAACCGATTTTAATTCCGTAAAGTGTATTAGATAGGTAGAGCGCCTCTTTATATGTAAAAAAATTAGCCAACTTCTAAATGGTCTACTTTTTGTTCAGAAAGATTTTTAAAAATTTGAACTTTTTTAAAAACATTTAGATTGCAAATGTATTATGCAAAATCTATTAGGTTGATTTTAATGAAATTTGGTAGACGGTTAAGGGCCGGTTGTTCGAACGCTAATCAACAATGATCACCATCAAATATTTAATTACTGTCACAACTGTCAATGTCAACTTTGGTTGGGTTACTGAAAACGTAATTGATTATAATTATGAGATTAGTTAATCAATTAACATAACAATTATTAACATAATTGATTAACTAATTTCATAATTGAAATCAATAATTATGTTTTCAGCAACCCAACCAAAGTTGACATTGACATTTGTGACAGTAATTAAATATTTGATAGTGATCATTGTTGATTAGCGTTCGAACAACCGGCCCTAAGTATGTTATAAGAATTTTGTAAGCGAATTACTAAGGTTCTAAGTGCAACCAAAGTGGTTAAAAAACATTGAATTACAACAGGCGTATTTTGCCCCCTTATTTTGTATATATTGCTATATTGCAGAAAGGGTAATACTTTAAAACATTTTTAACCAGTTGTATATCATACAAAATTCAATTGTCTTTATGTTATTTCTGTACGACTTTGTTCGGAAACGAATCGTTTTAAAGTTATAGGCAAAGAAAGTAGAAAAAAATCGATGTTTTTCGAATTTTTTAATTATTTTAATTTTTTTTATTAATGTTCCGGGCATATTTGAGAAGGAGCCTAAGTCAATTATTATTACTGAAGGTGTTACCTAACTTTATCTGCAAAAATCCAAATGCCACCTCTCACATCCAAAAATAGACGTTTTTTCACAGATTAGCCCTGGTCTATTATTTATATTTCTGGGACATATTTTTAAGCTAGATTCAACGGTGTGGTGGATTAGGCATATAATTGTTTACCCCTTTATTTACAATGAGCGCCTCTCTCCCCTCTTTGAGTCTTTATGCTAATTTTGGTAGTTCTTATTGTCATATTTCTTGATTTTCTTGAATTTATGTGAGATTTTAGTAAGAAAATAGTTTCAGGACAATACTAATATTAAGAATGTTTCTAATCATAGGATTAGAAGCAAATTAACAATAGAAAAAGAAAATATTAGAGCAAGAAGACATTAATATTATTTCGGAGTAAAAGCATCTGGTGGAGGAATAAGTTTCAACTGCGCAATTCAGATCAGTTCTTAAATTTTTTGAAAAGCTTATTAGGATCTAACTTATTGACAATAGAAAACCGAAATAATAAGCCTCGTTGGTTAAGGGGACAGGTTTCTTCCGTGCTGCACCTGCAGGTGGAGATTCTGGTTCAAATCCCATCGGGGAGAAAACTTGTTTCCGTGCAAAAAAGGAAAATCAGGAGAAATTGTAGACTAAACTCAACACCGAGTATCAAATAACCAAATAAATTGTAACAGGATAAATAATTGGCAAAAGAAAAGCTAGATATGCGAATTAACTGAAAAACAATAGTAGAAAAAATATGGGAAGGAAATTACCACGATTATTTCATTCATAGGAGATTCTGACCAATAGAAAGATACAGAAATCTAAATTAAGCTGATTATTTCATTCATAGGAGATTCTGACCAATAGAAAGCTACAGAAATCTAAATTAAATCGATAATTTTTGATAATTTCCCGTCGTCAAGTATATTACGTCAGATGCCCTTCGTTGCTACGAAAAAATACATTCAGTGACATTAATGACAATTAATGTTTTAAAAATGATAAAAGTGCTGACTTTCAACCGGCAAATTAATATTTATAACAACTGTTTGTTTAATTGTACTAATTTGTACTTACATAAATAAATTACAATAAAATTTTGGTTTTGAACAGTTTTATTCATGAAATAATCGCAACAAATTGGACTCGATCTCTAAAATTAATATAGAATTTTAGAGCTCTTGTGCAGTTACTACTGATTATTTTTTGATGATTTTAACTTCCAATCGTATAGTAAGATATTTGATCACGTGTTTAATTCTGTCCAATCGGATTAAAATTATACTGAGAATTATCTACTGTAGAAATTTACCGATAGAATTTTTTTAAGTAGATTGTTTCTGTTTAATGGCAACCAGTTTCCTAGTTTTGACAACTGTCACATTTAAGAAAATATCAATAATATACGTATTAAAAAATAATCTTACGAATATCACACGACAGTAAGAATAAATAAGAAAATAATGCTTCATTTTTACTCAAATTTGTTGTCATTGGGCAATACCCACTAGAGCCCTGCGGGCTCTCGTGTCTATTGCCAGACAACAAATTTTCGAAAAACTGTCGCATTATTTTCAGTTTATTCTCACTCTCTTGTGATATTATACCCGATTATTTTTTAATGATTTTAACTTCCAATCGTATAGTAAGATATTTGATCACGTGTTTAATTCTGTCCAATCAGATTAAAATTATACTGAGAATTATCTACTGTAGAAAATTACCGACAGATTTTTTTAAGCGGATTGTTTTTGTTTAATGGCAACCAATTTTTTAGCTTTGCCAACTGTCACATTTAAGAAAATATCCATAATATACGTATTAAAAAATAATCTTACGAATATCACACGACAGTAAGAATAAATAAGAAAATAATGCTTCATTTTTACTCAAATTTGTTGTCATTGGGCAATAGCCACTCGAGCCCTGCAGGCTCTCGTGTCTATTGCCAGACAACAAATTTTCGAAAAGCTGTCGCATTATTTTCAATTTATTCTCACTCTCTTGTGATATTATACCCGAAAATTACACCAAAGTTTAAATAATGGTCTCAATATTTCCACGCCACTGAATTTTATGTGTTTAAATAACATTTAAATAAAGTTGCTAAATATCTCTAACGGCACACGTACAGTTAGACAAAAAATAAATTAACCCAACATTTATAGGTCTTGTTTCTTAAGACGTGTATTTCACCATGGTAAGTAGCATTTATTGCAGAAATATTCATACAAATGCAAATTTTATACAAATTAGAAATAGCTTACGAAAAACAAGATAATTTCCTAATTACTTTTTACTTTTTTGAATATTAGGTACTTTTAATAAACCAATTTTCATCATTAGGTACTTCGTTCCCAATTTTCTATATGATGGCATTTATTTTTTCCTCTATAAGTTTTTGGGCTTTAAAAACAAGCAACAGTCTGCCTTCTGCCTTCTCTCCTATTACCAACTGCAGGAAATTATAATATCTATCTATCAACTATTTAGTAATTATTAACTACATATTTAGTAATTATTTTTTTTTGCCAATTTTACGAAATTTGCAAAATTACTTACTAAAAGCACTAGCCAGTTGTTCTGAGTTTAGCGAACCAACTATATTTCTGTTTTCTAACAGCAGTAGAAGATAACTGTATAGCAGATAAGACACCCTGTATAAATAATTATCTTAATCAAAAATGAATAGCCATATTCAATTTCGTTGCAACACGAAAAAACAGCCGCATTATATTCTAGTTCAATTAGAGAGTGCAGCAAGGACCTATACAGGTTTTGAAACTTATTAGTCTCTCATCAGGAGGCACATACACTGCTCTCTCTGACCCATCCAGGACAAACCCCGACGTGCAGTCACGGATTGCAACGAACGAAATGGAAGGGATGCCCTAGCGTCAACTGCTAGTAAACGACTAAGTTTTCAATCTAATAGCACATAAAACAATATTAAAATATTACTCTACATCCCATCAGACTGAAAACAATGGAAACCTTCTCTGGTTACACCTCCGAGGCTTCTAAAATTTGCAAGCCATAACGCCATCCCTGCCATTTCGTTCGTTGCAATCCGTGACTGCACGCCGGGGTTTGTCCTGGTTGGGTCAGAGAGAGCAGCATATGTGCCTCCTGATGAGAGACTAATAAGTTTCGAAACCGGTAGAGGTGCTTGCTGCACTCTCTGATTGACCTAGAATATAATGCGGCTGTAGTTTCGTGTTGCAACGAAATTGAAAATGGTTATTCATTTTTGATTTACATGTTTATATGGAGTATGAAGGGAACCATTCTCGTTAGATCTTTACCGCGCTGAGCAGATGGGACGTGAATTATAAATTGTAAAATTCCCTCATCTTCTTTAGTCTCAGCATCCGTTATGGCTTGCAAATTTTAGAAGCTTCGGAGGTGTAACTAGAGAAGGTTTCCATTGTTTTCAGTCTGGTGGGATGTAGAGTAATATTTTAATATTGTTTTATGTGCTATTAGATTGAACACTTAGACGTTAATTATCTTAATGTTTATATTACTGAATAGAGAATTGAATAAGCTTTCAAATGAGCTAGCACACGACCCCTATTCTCATTTAAAAGATAGTCGATTCCGTCGTCACGCCCAGATGGATGACGTCACTAGTATGATATATATGTCAAAAAATAATAAGTTATAAATCGAATAACTTTTGTATTTTACATTTTTTCTAATTCTGTAAATAAAGCAGTTTACAGGGGTGTCAAAATATAGTGAATAACCCTGTACAACAAATACATACTGGATAAAAAAAAACATATGAACATCAAAAATTTTTAATTTAAAGTTGTTTCAATTATTTAAAAAACCTATTTCTTCACAAAAATGGTTGTATCAAAATATGATTTAAATAACCAAATTTTTTTCTGCAGCCGTCCCGAAAATAAAACTTTCGGTATTATTTACTAAATCGGAAGTACCATTTTACACAACTCATACCGAAAGTAGCTACTTTTGGGACTAATTTTTTCACTTTCGGAACGCTTTTTTTACTTTCGGGACGATTTTGGGTAGCTAGGTAACGGCTTTGACAATAACATCAACTTTGTATTTTTCGTACTTCCGGGCCTAAAGTGACAACTTCACTCCCTTGTGACAGGTACTAAAGTGTCACATTTAATCCCTCCGGGATTAAATATTGACGAAACTCCCGGAACGATTAAATCACAAACAAACGAATTTAAGGGATATTTTATTGAAAAATATAATTAATTAGAATGGTAATTAACGTTAATATTCAAATTAATATTGTGACAGTTCGTCATATTGACCAGTCTTTCCTGGGTTAATGCAGCAGGTAACTGACGAGTAACAGATAGGTCCTTTTCATATTGAACTGGTGTTTGTTTCGAAGATCCTGCGGAAACAGGAAGCGAGAATGAGGACTGTGGCATAACTATAGTGGACGAATCGGCGACTTGACCAAATATTTTATCTGAAATTTTTTGTTTATTTTTAATAGACGATTCAATATATCCCTCGGCCACGTTGGAGGATTTCCATCCTCCATGTCTCTTCAGCACGTCTATTGTTGCTCCCGAATCAGCTAACAAAGACGCAGATGTGCGTCTAAAACAATGTCCCGTATAAGACGTCGCATTTTCTAATTTCAAGAAAGCTGCTATTTGCCGTGGAATTGTACCAAACATGTTTTTTCCTACTACTCGCGTAGTACATTCTTTGTTGATGTATTGAACAAAAAATTTTGAATGAGTTGTCCCTGTCTTTCGCAATGCCACATATTTCCGAAATATCGCCACAAAACTGATGGCACTGTTTTCTGAATTTTTGATCACAAAATTTCGGTCAATTTTATTTTTGGTGTTTCTAATCGCAATTAGGAAGGAATCGCCCAAATCTCTCACATCGTCGATTTCTAAATCAACCAACTCTTTTCCACGACAAGCTCCCGCAACGCCCAAAATAAGTGCAACCTACAAAAAAATTGATTTCTTAAAATTTCTGAATATAAACAAATTTCCAAATTTACCTTAAGCATTAAATATTTATCATCCGGAGCCTCCCGTAAGAACTGATCTACCTGCTCAGACGTGAGAATTCTTGACTTCTTTGGCTTAAATCCCTCATTTCTTCTCTTCAAAAAAGCTAATAATTTTGGAAATTTACTTATATCAATATCTTCTCTAATGTTAATAACCGATTTCAGCATTGAGTAATGTGCCCAGAGAGTTGAGGCACAAACCGCTTTTGATTTATCATCGAAGTAGACTAACAGCGCATTTTCAGTAGGTTGTCTCACATTTTTTAAGCGGCACCACTTTTTAAAAGCATCGTACTGCTGCTCGTATAGTTTTCTAGATTTCGGTGGTAACAATTCTTCACCTACTTCGGCTGCTCTTTTATCAATATCAGATACACCTTCTTCACTCATGATACCAATAATTATCAATAACAATGTTTCTTTACAATGACACTAGTAATGACAATGTTTCTAAATTATAACTGTCACAACGCAATGTTACTATGGTAACTTATTTTAAAGACAGTTTATTAAATGAGTTGAAGAGAGAAAAAACTGATTGAAATTATTGAAATAATTAATAAAATCATACCGGAAGTACGAAAAGTATCGTATATACCTTGCGACTGAAGTACATTTAATCCTTCAGGTAAATTATGGCCCTCCCTGCGGTCGGGCCATAAACTTTACCTTCAGGATTAAATGTACTACTTCAGTCCCGCGGTATATAATGTACTATTATTATAACAACGCTTGTCATTTAAGATTACCAAATAGTAATAATAGGTGACCAAATTAATATCTCAAAAAATAGTAAAAGTACTGACACGTCTAACACTAATTTCAATACTGCCACTTTTGTTAATATTCCTAACAATATCAATGTAAATATTTGTTATAATTTATAATTATTGTGTTATTAATATTCATAAGTAGATTTTTCTAATGTTGAATTCACGAGAGTAACTTTAAAGTGTTTAATAAAAGTTCATAAGTAAACTTTATCCATATATTCTTTTTAGCATACAAAACGGCTGCAGAAAAAACATTGTACTTAACACGATCCAAAGTGATTTTACGAGACTCGCAGGATTCCTCGCTGGAAACTTCCTACTCATCTCGTAAAATATCACTTTCGGAACTTGTTACGTAAATTACTATTTTTTTAATTTTAGGTTTTCCGTCTTTTTTTACTTTGTATACCAGTTGCTAGTGTACTCTGTGGCAAAATTGGTGAAAAAGAAGAAAGTATTAAAGACGCAAGTAAACGGGAAGGCGACTACATAACGAATGCCACATTAAGCAAAAGTAATCAACACAGACAACCAAAACAAGTGAACTATTACACTATTCCGAATACAGCGAACATGCGAAGAATCAATAATATGAACCTTAACAACAATTATTATTACGATAACAGGTAAAGTTACTATTTCCTTTCTTATGTCTCTTTATCTCGACCTATCTATGTAACTAACTATAAATATCCTTTTTGTATTGTTTAAGTAGTACCAGCTGTCTAAGAGACTCATTAATATTCAGCTCAGCGGGGTGTTATTGTTGGAGGTGTGGAATTTTATAAACAAGGGATCTACCCGTTTTATGAAATGATCCATTTATGTAATTTCACACCTCCAACAATAGCACCCCGCTGAGCTGAATATTAATGAGTCTCCTAGATACATACCTGGTAAGGGTACCTATCGTCGTCGTCACGGCAAAACTCACTAAGTCCACTTTTTTTAAAATTGAGTTAAGTGTTCTGATCGATTCACAATATCAAGTTTCATAATCTGGCAAAAATAACGAAGTCCTAGAAAGTACCTAGAGATGGTTGCCTAAGTTACTGAATATGCATAAGTCCAAAATTACCATTGTGTTGTCAGGCAGAAGTCACTAAATGTTCGTTTTCTCAGTTTTGTTATTTTGGACTTAGTGACTTTTGCGGTGACGACAACGCTATACTCTCGGAGTAACGCAGTTCACGTGTCTCTTTTTTTATTGTAAATAATTGTAGATTTCTAAACGGTCGTTTAGCTTTGTAAACCTTACCACACTGCGAACTGATACATCTTTTTTATATACCATATATCTATATTGGTAGCTTTCAGATAGGTTTTAGCCTCTACTCTCGAGCCTATTTTGGATTGAGACCCTGCTTAACAGGTGCTCAAACCTTGTCCTAATCGCGTTGTTCATGCTCGATTTTTTTAAGAATCTCGCTGAACTTTATCGCCGATTGTTATCTACATTTCACTACTTTTTTCATCTTTGCAAGCATGGTCTCTAACTGGATCCAGTTCCAAAGTTTCCGGATGACTAGAGCTGAGTTGTTCCTCTTCCTTCTTTGCTTTGTTTATTTATTCGTGGTCAATTCTTGTCCCACGAGAAGCTAATGTGTGGATATTCAACCTCTGCAGATATGGGCAATTCCCCCATATGCCAGGGGAAGGAAATGAAATTCGGGTGTCGCCTGATGTCAGAAGTCCGCATAGTACTTAGGTCAACTCATTTAATTTAGTAGCTGTTCCATCGCTGGTTTGAGGGGAATTTTGTTATGATTTTCATCTTTTTGACCAGGCAATTAACGCAAGCCCACTCATCAGTAAGTACTTCCTGATCAACCACCGACATCCATTGCTTTGTTGATCCTTGCAGCAATTCCAATGAGATCCTCCCCCAAAACTTTTTATTAAAGAGTGTAGATTTTCACAGCCGGTGTTAGTGAAGATAAAATATTATTAGAGTTTATAGACTGTTGTCTGGAATTATTTATTCCTGGTGACATTTCGTCTGTGACTGCGGCAAAAAAATATTAAAAGCGGATCGAGAGAGTGCGTAGGTCTCACATATTTTCATTCGCGTCATTCAATGATGAATGATAAACAGAAAACTCCACACCAAGGCCTATAAATACCGTTTGTGTAGCTTATGTCACTTACTTGCTGGACTTTTCTAATCTTCTTCTTCTTGATGTGCCTATCCGTGACGAATGTTGGCGATCATCATGGCAATCTTCACCTTATCTGCAGCAACGCGGAAAAGCTGCACAAATGTTGTGTTCAACCAGGTTCTGAGGTTTTTTAACCAGGATGTTCTTCTTCTTCCTGGACCTCGCTTTCCAAATATTTTTCCTTGCAGGATGGCTTGTAGGAGGGCATATCTGGATTCATTTCTCATAATGTGTCCAAAGTATTCCAACTTTCGAGATTTGATGATGGTCAGGCCCCACGTTGGGCGCCATTGAAACGAAATAGGCGATGGACTACCCCAGCTAATTGAAATAATATTCGAAAATATTACCTCAATCATCCAAGATAGCCATAGCTACACCGTTCGTCTTGTCCTAATCTTAGATATGAACTATGAAAATTCAGAATGGAAGCAAACAAAACAGTATTTTTAACTAATTGAAGAGTACAGGGGAAAAACAAGGAATATGTCACATTTTATACATATTGAGATAAACACCAATAAAGGTTTAATTCTTATAATATCTAAAAACTACTTAGGAGATTCTTATCAGAATTCTAGCAAGTATTGGTCTATACTCTTAATATAATATGAATGTATATTAAGTTATTAATTTAATAATGCACCAAAAAACTGCTAACATTCCTTATTTTTTTCCAGTGGCCTGCGGACAATCCAGGTCCTCGCCTGGATACAAATTCTTAAAAAAATTATGTAGACTGATCTTTCTGGTTATTGTTCTGAATCGATAGTATAGTCGATAGTACTCAGTTTTTGCTACCACATGGCGGGAAAAGCCAAAATTCATGAAAAAGTGACATTCCTTGTTTTCCCCTGTACTCTTCAATTGTGTTTATTGTTCATAAAATATAATAAAAATATGACTTATGTGCATTAACAAATATATTCAAATTCTTGCCAAAAACTAACAATTTGTAGATTACACTAATGGCTTTGGTATCTGGTTCGATGGTAATTTCTTGATGTCGAATGGTACTGCTGTTCACTTCTTGTAGACTTGGGCAGATGTTCGGCCCTAGGCCCCTGCAGCTAGAGATGGTGCTCGTTGCAGTCTGGATGTCATCTTGTTGTCTTCGCCTTATGTTCCATCACCGGTGTGGATGACTTGAAGCTCCCGAAGGGAGAAAAGTGATTTTTATTCCCAAAAACTAGAAGAGTAAAGCACATATCAATCATCAAGGAGATAAACCAAAAACGAGCCTTTGCCAAATAATCGTAAAACGTAGTAATTGACAAAGGAATAAAATAAGATTAATAGTGACGGAATAGTTAAATAATTTGTTTACTAAAAGCATATCAATAGATGAAATGAAATACAGAAATCAAACCAAAATCAAACACATGGTTGAACATTTGAAGGTTAGGTATAAAAAATATTAGAAAGACTGTTATAAGAAACTAGTTATGCATGGAATATAATGAGGAATATAATTATAATTCTTAGTATTCTTACCCCAAGAGAAAGATCGTCTAGAAATAAAATGTTTTAATTTTGAAGCTTCTTTGCCTTTTATGACATTACCACCACTATTTTGAGAATTGAAATGACAGCTTGAACTGTAGGAAGTTAGGCATGTTCCGTATTAAAACAGATGATCACAGAGTAAGAATATACGGGGTAGGTTCAGTATGATGATTTAGATTTTAGATGAAAAGAGATATATTAAATAGAAAATAATAAAAATAAAAGAGGATAATAAAAGAGGGCGCCAACGAGTTTTTAATGAAGAAAACTGGTAAAACAAATAGAAGATAATTAATAATGAAATATTAAAGAAAATCGAATAAAATAATTATTTAAAAATAAAATATCAAAGATGTGACGTTTGTAACGTTACACACTCCTCTCACCCATCAGAAAAATTTTGAACACAAGTGAGAATTTATTCTCAAAGAAAACAGGAACGTTACAGCTAATATCTCTCTTCTATGGCACTACAGTTCAAGTCGGACCCTGGCCTCCCCTAGCATTCGCCTCGAAGTATCTCTGAGCCTGTCTGCTTTCCTCCAGCTATCCACCCTCAATATCTCTTTAGCATCGGGTCTCACTTCGTCTATCCACCTCTTCTTTGGTCTTCCTACTGGTCGACGTCCCACTATAGTTCCGCTAAGCGTTGTACTAGGTGATTTGTCATTATTCATTCTTATAAGGTAACCTGTCCAGCGCAATCGTTGTATTTTTGCATAATTTGCAATTGAGGGTTCTTTGCAATATTGGTATAACTCGTAGTTGAACCTTATTCTACATATGCCATTATATCCTCCTCGATATCTTTCTTTTGAAAGTAGTAATAAAGTTTATTGTATTTCCTGTCATGATAGTCCATTCATTAACGGTAAAATATTGCAAAACCTTTAAATTTTAAAGAACCGCTTGGATTGACATGAAATTTGGCATACACACAGCTAACAAGTCAAAGAAAAAAAGTGATATTGTGCCGATATGTGCTTTTGCCCTGGGGGTGCTTTTCACCCCCTCTTGGGGGTTAAAAAATATTCGTCCAAACAAAGTCAGGAAATGGGTAAACTGGCTAATTTAAAGTAACTTTTGTTCTATAGAGTTTTTTCACTAAGTCAATACTTTTCGAGTTATTTGGCAGTGAATATGTTCATTTTTTCAACAAAATAACCACGCTTTTAGACGGTTTTTCGCAAATAACTCAAATTGTAAGTGTTTTGTCGATAAAGCATTCTTAGCAAAAATATAGCCTATAAATTTTTTTAAAAAATAGTGAATATATCACGTTTTTTTATTTAGTAGAAGCAGAGTTATAGCTAATGAAATATAGGTTCATATTCGTCAAATTCCAAGTGGAATACTTTAACGTGAAATATCCAAAAATGAAGCACATTTCGGGGAAAACTCATTTAAACTTATTTAAAGTGTTTAAAAAAAGCTTCATTTTTGTTTTATAAAAAAAATTTGTAGCATCAAAATTAAACAAGTTACGCTCAAAATAAAGTTAGTCCCTTTTGGTTTTGGTAAAAAAATTGAGAAAATCACCCCCCAATTAGTATCTTAAATGAACTTAATCGTAACAACTTCACAAGTTTCTTGACTCGTGTATATATTGTTTATATGATCTGTAAGTTTCATCGGTTCAAAGTCCTTATTATTGAAACGGCTGTAGTTAAAAGGGGTTGAACGAGTCACTGATCACGAATGTATGCAAATTTAGAAACACCAAACCTTGATCAATTTTTGTCAACAGAAAAACAAAAAAATACATGATATTCAGAAAAGTAAATCTGACTTTTTTTGTATTTCGGGACTTTTGGTATCTCTAACAATTTTTAAGTTATTTTGAAAAAAAGCATATTTTTCAAAATTTAAATTTTTAAAAATTTTACTTTGAAACCAAATTTTTTCAAAAATAAACACTTTGAATCGATGAAACTTACAGATCATATAAACACAATATAAGTAAAATAATTTATGGAGCGGCAACGATTAATTTCATTTAAGTTGCTAATTAGGGGGTGGCCTTCCCGATTTTTTTTTTGCAAAAACAAAAGGGACCAACATTATTTTGAGCGTAACTTGCTTAAATTTAATGCTAGAAACTTTTCGTAAAAACAGAAATAAAGCTTTTTTTAAACACTTTAAAAAAGTTAAAATGGGTTTTCCCCAAAAAGTGCTTAATTTTTTGGATATTTCACGTCGAAATATTCTATTTGAAATTTGGTGAATATGAATCTATATTTCATTGGCTATAACTCTGGTTCTACGAGATCCAGAGACCTAACGCGTACACCATTTTTTTTACTTTTTTATAGGCTATATTTTTGCTAAGAACGATTTTTTCGACAAAATACTTACTTTTTGAGTTATTTGCGAAAAACCGTCTAAAAATGTGGTTATTTTGTTGAAAAATGAACATATTCACTCGCAAATAACTCGAAAAGTGTTGACTTGGCGAAAAAGCTCTATAGAACAAAAATTACTTAAAATTAGTCAGTTTACCCATTTCCGGAGTTGTTTTGGACATATATTTTTTCACCCCCAAGAGGGGGTGAAAGTCACCCCCAGGGCAAAAGCACACGTCGGCACAATATCACTTTTTTTCTTTGACATGTAAGCTATGCGTATGCCAAATTTCATGTCAATCCAAGCGGTTCTTTAAAATTTAGAGCAAAAACCGTGAAAGAATGGACTCTGATCCATATTTTTACGCCATATGTTGCTATTGGTCGTATGATGGTCTTATAATTTAGACTTTACTTGCCTATGGATGTCTTTAGATTCAAACATCTGCGACAGAGAGAAGTATGCTTTGTGTGCAAGCATTATTCTTTTCCGTATTTTCTCCTCTTTGCTGCCAACCTCAGTTATCTGTAGGTACAACCAGGTATGTACCTAATAAGCTGTTTTACTACTTCAATGTTAGCGTCGTCTATTGTCAAATTTTGCAATTTTCGTTGTTTCCTTGATTGTATTAGGGCTTTAGTTTTATCTATGTTGACGGCTAACCCTAATTCTTTCCCATTTTCTTCAAGCTCCACATAAAGTTCAGTGATGTCTCTTGCGGTTCTTCCCTTCAAGTTTACATCATCTGCGTACATTACAATTTGTTTTGACTTATTAAACAATACATTTTTTGGGTTTACGAAAAATTTTCAAATAATAATCAATAAAAAATATATTTTTTTATTAAACAGAGTCGGTGCCAGCCCATCTCCCTGTTTTAGCCCTTTAGTTATTTGGAAAGAATCTGTCAACTGATTTTGAACTCGTACTTGCGCTTCTGTGTGAGTGATGGTGGCTTGAACAATGCTAATATGCTAATCTATTTGTACAATATTTTCAGACCAAAACCAATGTATCAATGGAACTACCCACCACGAACCTACCCAGCTAATGGATTCAGAAGGCAAGCCTTGTTTCCGGTCAGAAATGCCAACAATTTTGTTAGAAGACCAATTCGCACTAATAACAATGCAAACCGTCTAAATTTTAACCAAATATCTGCTAATGCACCACAGCGGCCATTTAGAAGATCAACTACAACTTCAACCTCTAAACCGACTACGAAAAAAAAGTTTAGGCCGTCGTTTATTATGGTATAATAATAATAATACATATTACTTATATGACAGGATGATTTTGTTTATATTAGGACTAAAATATTTTCGTCTACAAAATAAAGTAAATCATTTATTTATTTATTTATTTATTTTGATTAATTTGTTATACATTTTTTGATAAGCTGATGATTAATAAAATAAAGTTTGTACTTATTTATAGACTAATTCTTATCTAATATTTTGATAGGTCTTGCAAATCTATAAGCTTTTCTTTCCATCAAGTAAATACTGTTGGGGTGTGTATTGTCTCATATTGTTTAATGAATATAGTGAAGCCATTTTCCAGAAAGCTATAACAGTTGAGGGAACATAGTTCTTAATAATAAATGAAGAAATTTATTATGGGATAAATAATAAATCCAGGAAGCTATAATAGTTGAGGGAACAGAGTTCTTAATAATAAATGGAGAAATTATCAATAACTTGCTCTACACTGATACCAGCTGATACTGTGCTTATAATTTACAGAATATGAAAGAACCTCCAAATGACACATGCAATATCTATGGAATAAAGTTGAATGATAAGTCGTAACCATTTTTAATATAGTAATAAAAAAAGTAGGAAAATATAAGAATATTTGGACATGATTAACGAAAGAATAATGACAGCAAATACGTGGACGACACGTTGGTATTTGCTGACAGTTATGAAATTCTCCAGAAGTTAATGGGTCTATTGAATAAAAAGAAGTATTTGCTTTTACTTACAAATATTTAAGTATTGAGATGGGCAAAAGTTTGGCTGAAAAAATTAGTACTAATCCCCGCCAAGTATATGAAAATACTGTCTTAACAAACTCAATGATTTTATTACCAACAAATACATTTGAAATAGAAACAATAATAAATGAACTAAAGTGTAAAAAGGCAACTGGTATTGACGACATTAATGCAGAATGTTTGAAAACAATTTCATCATACATACTCGAGCCATTGGTTCACATTATCAATATATGTATAGAAAAAGGAATATGGCCTAAAGCCTTCAAAACAACAATAGTCATACCAATATACAAAAATGAAGACAAAACTCTTGCTGCAAACTATCGACCTATATCTCTTATTCCGCATATTTCTAAAATATTTGAATTATTATTGAAAAATAGGCTTACAGCATATATCAAAAAATATAATTTAATTTCCCCTCACCAATTTGGTTTTAAGCAAAATACTTCCACCCAAGATGCCATTTTGAATTTAACATCTAAAGCATATGAAGCACTTAACAAAAATAAAGTTTGCTTATGCGTATTTCTTGATTTGGCCAGAGCTTTTGACACTGTTAGTCACAATAACCTCTTACAAACCTTAGAGAAAATTGGTATAAGAGGCAACTGTTTACAATTATTTAGAAGTTACCTCTCTGAGAGACAACAGGTAGTAAGGGTCTCCGAAGTAATAAGCGGACAAAGAAGTATAACATATGGAGTGCCACAGGGAACAGTATTAGGTCCTGTCCTGTTTAATCTATATATAAATGTATTATTTTCATTACAGAGTACAGGGCACATAATTCGGTTTGCTGATGATACAGCTATTATTTATGATGCTGAGAATTGGTATGAATTAAAAACAAAAGCAGAATGTGATCTACAACTAATAAAAGAATGGTTTGACTACAAAATACTAACAATCAATTTTAAGAAAACTGTTTATCTACCAATATTTAACTCTAACTTGACCACTGATCTTTTCAAACCCCTTCAAATATCACATAATAAACAAAATTTTTATATTAAACCCGTAACAAATGTTAAATATCTAGGAGTTTTTATAGATACACATCTAAAATGGGACTTTCACATTAAATATATCATTAAAAAGCTACAGTTTATCCTGTATAAGTTTAAACATCTTAAAAAACACATACCTAATATATACCTTCGCACACTATATTACGGACTAGTAGAAAGTCATCTCCGTTATGGTATACTGGCTTGGGGAAGCGCCCTAAAAACACACATTCTCCCACTGGAAATCATACAAAGAAGATTTCTAAAAATTAGTATGTCTAAACCATACATCTACTCTACAGATAGATTATATAAGGATAGTAATATATTTGACTTGAAACAGTTATACTTTCTTTGTGTGTCTTTAAAATATCACACCATGAAAACAGACAACAATTTACCATCACATGAGCATGATACAAGAGGCAAACACCTTTATATGATTCCGAAAATGACAAAGTCCTTCTGTCAAAGAAGTTTTCTATTTCTAGCCCCAAAAATATATAATCATATCCCCAGTGATATCAAAAATACTAAGAATGTTCTTCTATTTAAAAAGAAATTAAGATCATTTCTGATGGAACAAACAAGAAATTTTTGTGACATCATTGTAGTAGCTTAAATTTACATACATTAAAAAACAAAAAAAAATAAATGAAATAGTCACTACCAATTTTTATACCTATATTTCAAATTTTATATTGTTTTAAACTGATTTATTTTGCTTATTATTTTTATCATATTTAATAAAACATGCGTATATACACCATTCTTCAAAAATATTACTAACTAATTGAGCCATACATAATTGTTTAAAAAAAAATTAATTATTCGTGCTTTATTGTTAAACTAAGTATTTATTTTATTGTTTTCATTATATTATTTATTCTACGTATCATATTTACTAAAACATAACTGTGTATTTACAATTAAAAAAAAAACGTACCTATCTATTTATTGTATTATATTATATTGTATTATATTGCTATTTATGTTATTTATGTTATTTACGTTAATATGTTATTATTTATTATTTTATATCATATTTACCGAAACAGGTGTATCCACACCTCTCGGAGACCTTCGGGTTAATTTATTCACTTTAGCTGTAAATATCTAAAAAGATTGTACCTATTATTGTTGAATAAATTATTATTATTATTATTTACTTAATAGTAATTGAATAAAGTCATTTCTTTAATGCTTTATTTAATTAATATTAAGTAAATACTTAAATACGAGGAAGCAAATACTTTTTTTATTCAATAGACCCATTGAATAGGATCACATATGTAAGTCAGTGATACGGACTTATACTAAACATTAAGAACACAAAATGTATGATGCTCTCTAAGAAGAAATAGAAATTTGAAGGAATCCCTGTAAATGTTCAACAAATAGGAAAGAGTAAAAACATACACCTACCTTGGTTCGAACGTAAATGAAAATTGGGACCATTCACTATATATGTGTCTCTTGTTTCACTAAATGTCTGGAATAAATTCATTATTTCGGAAGCCACCGACTTTAAGGAAAAATCCTGAAACAGGTCTATTTTTAATTTTAAATTATGACTTTTGACATATATATCACACTAGTGACGTCATCCATCTGGGAGTGATGACGCAATCGATGATTTTTTTAAATGAGAATAGGGGTCGTGTGCTAGCTCATTTGAAAGGTTATTCAATTCTCTATTCAGTAATATAAACATTGACATAATTATTTATTATGTCCTAGAAGAATTATTTTAAATTAAATAAATTTACACAAAAAGAAGAATAATATACTTATATATTTATTTAATTCAAAATACATACATTCTATTGCTGTCAGAAAACAGAAAAAAATGTGAATGTCATAAATAAACATTGCTTTTCGCTTAAATTCAATGTCCAAACTGCCAAGAGACAGATGGGTGGCAGCTTAAACATTAAAATTAAGCGAAAAGCAATGTTTATTTATCAAAAACCGTTTTTTCTGTTTTCTGACAGTAGTAGAGTGAATTTTGAATTAAATAAATTACATACATTCTTCTTTTTGTGTCAATTAATTTAATTCAAAAAAATTGTTCTTGGACACCCTGTATAAATAATTATGTTAATATTTATATTACTGAATAGAGAACTGAATAACCTTTCAAATGGGCTAGCACGCGACCCCTATTCTGATCTAAAAAAAATCATCGATTACGTCATCACTCCCAGATGGATGACGTCACTAGTTTGATATATATGTCAAAAAGTCATAATGTAAAATTAAAAAAAGAACTGTTTCAGGATTTTTCCTTAAAGTAGCTGGCTTATAATAATGCTAACGCCCTAAATAATGAGTTTATTCCAGACATTTGCACCATACTGTATAAAATCAATGCCAATAGCCGTTAGTATCTATGCATGTATAGCCACTAAAAAAGCTAGCTGGTTTCAACACTCTGGTGTCCAAATCTGTTACATAGTATTTGTAAATGTACTGTTTCTCCAAACCCTAACTGATTTCAACACCCTGCTGTCTACACACGCTAGCATCTGTAAATATGCTCCCGGGTCTTATTTTTCCTTCCACTTTCCCTTGTATAGCTAATCGCATCAACTCATATTTTTCATTTCTTAGTATGTGACCAAAGTAGCTCATTTTCTTTTTTTCATAGTGTAACGATAGTGTTGAGTATTTCTTTTTCTTTTTTTATCTTTCTTCAGATTTCCCTGTTTGTTACTTTTTGTGTCCATGATATTTTCCACATTCTTCGATGACACCACATCTCAAAGCTGGCAAGTGTTTTTTCAGTTGCGTCCGTAATTGTCCTGGCTTCAACTTCGTACCAGCTGACTGGCGCTTCAATCACTAAAGAGGAGATATAAAAGGCAATATTATATTCAAAAAACAATAAAGCACCTGGACCAGATGAAATCCCTTCAGAAATACTCAAACTACTGGATGAAAGGGGAATTTCAGCACTACATAAAATATTTAATTTTATTTATGAAACTGGTTGCTATCCTCAACAGTGGTTGCTTTCTACATTTATTTCCCTACCCAAAAAAGTCAATGTAAAAAGATGTGAGGATCACAGACTCATTAGCCTGATGAGTCACATTTTAAAATATTCTTAAAAGTACTACATCAAAGATTATACAAAAAATGTGAATGGGACATCAGTGATTCTCAGTTTGGGTTTAGGCAAGGTTTAGGAACAAGAGAAGCAATAGTAGCAACACAGGTGTTGATCCAAAATTTTTACGATCAGAGGAAGGACGTGTTCCTGTGCTTTTTAGATTACGAGAAAGCGTTTGATCGTGTTCAACATCACAAGTTAATGCAGATCCTCAAGAAGCTTAATATAGACCAAAAAGACATAATATGCATTGAAAACTTGTACTGGTATCAGGCAGCACAATTAAAAATAGACATTTCTATATCCAAACCCATACATATAAGAAGGGGTGTTTGGCAGGGATGTATGCGTTCCCCTCTTTTATTTAACATTTATTCGGAAGCCATATTTCAGGAGTCTTTGGAAGATGCAGAGATGGGAATCAAAGTGAATGGGGTATTGATCAACAACATACGATATGCTGATGATGCTGTCTTAATTTGTGACAACATAGCAGATCTTCAACAACTTGTCACTATAATCGGAGAATACAGTAAGCGAATGGGATTGGAGAATAATACCAAAAAGACCAAATTGATGATCATCTCCAGAAACTTGGATGCATTTGAAAATTCCACCATAACACTGAATACTATGTCAATTGAAATAGTGAACAAATTTAAATACCTGGGAACGTGGCTTTTTGAAGACTGGGCATCGGACAGGGAAGTAAAATGTCGCATTGAGCAAGCTCGACAAGCTTTCGTAAAATTCAGGAAGGTACTGACCTGTTCAAAGTTCGATCTTACACTGAGACTAAGGTTTACTAAATGCTACGTGTGGTCGGTGCTGCTATATGGCATAGAGGGCTGGACACTCAAAACGAGGGATATAAACAGATTAGAAGTCTTCGAAATGTGGCTTTATCGCCGTATCCTAAAGATACCATGGACGGCGAAAGTCACAAATGTAGATGTCCTTAAAAGAATCGATAAAGAACGCCAGCTCTTCGAAAACATCAAGAAAAAAAAACGGCGTATTTGGGTCACATCATGCGAAACGAAAAATACCAGTTCCTTCAACTTATAATCCAGGGTAAAATTGAAGGCCAGAGAGAAACAGGACGCAAGAAAATGTCCTGGCTCCGAAACATAAGGCAATGGACAGGATTAACGACATACAATCTCTGATACACATTGCAAGAAACAGAGAGTTAATGGAAAATGTGATCGTTAACATATTAGTGGATTTGCATCTGAAGAAGCAGAAGAAGAAGAAGAAGAAGAAGTGATACTTTTAACATAAATGTATTATAATCGATTAAATTAATATGGCCTAAAAATATGAGACCTTTCTCATATCTAAGACTCCTTCATTTGTAATATGGTCGACCTATAGAAGTTTAAACAACCTATTAAGATATATGCTATGACTAATAATGGAGGAAAAGATAAAGGACAAGAGTAATATTAGAAGAATAAGTATTTCTTGGTTTCATAATTTAAGGAAGTATTTTAATACGAGTTTTACACAATTACTTAGGATAGCTGTGAATAAAATTAGAATCGCCATAATAATGACTTCCGAAAGTAGAAGGAACTTTCGTTAAAGAAAATATAGTTTACTTACTTACTCCGTGGCGTTACAACCCATCATGAGTTTTAGCCGACTAGACAACACGCCTCCACTCTTCTCTCTCTTGAGCAATTTCCATCCAGTTCTCCACCCCATAGCTTTTAGGCTTTCTCCTGCTATATTATCTCGCCACCGGAGTGGAGGGCATCCACGTGGTCTTCTTCCAGTTGGGACTTCTTCGCATACCAGCTTTACTGTTCTTTCGACAGGAAAAAAGAAGGAAGAGAGGCAGAGCCCGAAGATCTTTAAGAGATGAAGTGGACGAAGCAATGGAAAAAAGAAATCTGCAGGAAGGGTACTGGCAAAACAGAAAGAACGGTTGAGGAGAAATACAGTGAAAACTGTGGAAATCCTTAGTATATCTATACAGTGAGCACGTAAAGGTTGGAATAAATTCATTTTCTCGAGAATGGACAATTTTGGAAAAAAATCCCAAAACAGGTCAATTTTTATTTTTAAATTGCGACTTTTTGGCATATGTATCATACTAGTGACGTCACCCATCTGGGTGTGATGACGTCATCTTAAAAATTTGTAAATGAGAATAGGGGTCGTGTGATAGCTCATTTGAAAGGTAATTTAATTCTCTATTCAGTAATATAAACATTAACATATTTATTTATACAGAGTGTCCAAAAAAAATTTTTTTGAATTAAATTTATTGACATGAAAAGAAGAATGTGTGTAATTTATTTAACTCAATACATTTTACTGCTATCAAAAAACAGGAAATAATGTTTATTTGACAAATAAATATTGTTTTTTGCTTAAATTCAATATCAAGGCCACCACCCACCTTTCTCTGGACAGTTTGAACATTTAGTTTAAGCGAAAAGCAATGAATATTTTTCAAATAAACATTTTTTTCTGTTTTCTGAGAGCAGTAAAATGTATTTTGGATTAAATAAATTACATGCATTCTTCTTTTTATGTCAATAAATTAAATTAAAAAAATGTTTTCTTGGACACCCTGTACAAATAATTATGTAACTGTTTATATTACTGAATAGAGAATTAAATTACCTTTCAAATAAGCTACCACACGACCCCTATTCCCATTTAAAAAAATCATCGATGACGTCATCACGCCCAGATGGATGACGTCAGTAGTATGATATATATGCCAAAAAGTCGTAATTTAAAAATATAAATTGACCTGTTTCGGGATTTTTTCCAAAATTGTCCATTCTCAAGAAAATGAATTTATTCCAACCTTTACGTGCTCACTGTATACAGTGAGTTTATAAAAATAAGGTTTATGTAGATTGCTCGGTAGTTTCGTATTTGATTTCTTCTTAGTTGTTTTAGAGCATCCTACTTTTATATCACTCTGTATTTATTTCGAAAACAATCGTATACTCTCAATGTGGAAATACCTTATTCGCTATTAAAACAACTTTAAAATATTTGAACAATATTGATCAAAATACTCTTTGTTTGATCGTAAGGAATGAACGTTTTGTAGTAATTTATAATTAGTGGAGATGTATCAATAAAACTATTGACAATCCCTCCAGAATGAAGTCGTTATACAATGATTTCTTAATGCTAATAACTTCAGCATACATCAAAAGTATATAAGATTAAAGAAAGCTTATGGTTACCAAAGAGTTCATAATTGCATCTTTGAATTATTGTTCGAATATTTCATAGCAGATAACCAAGATGGGAGTAGTTCAAGTAGTAAGTACCTATCACTTATTTTTTCTCTCCAAGATAATCCTACTCTTCTAAATATATAATTATCAAATATAGCCCAATAAATGACCGTTTTTGAATGTAATTTAAAGGGGCAACTTCGAATTGCATGAAAATTTGTATTTAGGTTCTACTTACCCTCCACTTCAAAGTTGAATTTGTGCCGTTGGTTGCTTTTACTTGGGGGGTGACATTTACCCCTTCTAGGGGGTGAAAAACGCGTGTTTAAAATAAGGCCGGAAATGGATAAATTGACTTATTTTAAGCACCTTTTGTTCTATAAAGTTTTTTACGTAAGTCAATACTTTTCGAGTTATTCGCGATTTAAAATGTTGATTTTTCGACAAAAAAACTACGTTTTTAGACAGTTTTCCCAAATAACTCAAAAAGTAAATATTTTATCGAAAAAAATATTTTTAGCAAAAGTGTAGCCTATAAAAAAACGAAAAAATGGTGTACCAGTAAAGTCTACAAATTGAGTAGAAGCAAAGTTGTAGCTCATGAAAAATACGTTCTTATTCTTCTAATTCCAAATCGAATAATTCAACGCGAAATCACCGAAGAAAGAAGCGTTTTTCGGGAAAACCCTATTAACATTTTTAAAGTATCGAAAAAAAGCTTATTATTTGTTTTTTACAAAAGTTTACAGCGTCAAAAATAAACGAGTTACACTGAAAAAAAAACAGTTGGCCCCTTTTTTTTGGTAAAAAAAATCGTGAAAACCTCCCTCTATTTAGCACCCTAAATAAAATTAATCGTTTGGGTTTACCATCTATTTTAACTATATGTGTATTGTTTATATGATCTGTAAGTTTGATTGGTTTGAAGTGCTTATTTTTGAAAACACTTGGTTTTATAGTAAAAAAAAATTTCTAAAAAATTTTTGAAAAATTTCATTTTTTCAAAATAACTTACAAAGTATTAGTGATAAGAAAAATCTTAAACAGTAAAAAATGTAGGTTTTGCTATTATAAATATGCTAGTTTTATTTTGTTTCTTCGTAAGACAAAAATTGGTTAAGATACGGCTGTTCAAAATTTGCATACACTCGTGATTAGTGACCCATTCAAGCTTTCTCAATTATAACCCTTTCAAAAATAAACACTTTAAACCGGTGAGACTGACAGATCATATAAAAAATAGATAGGTAAGTAAATTGTTTGTAAAGCGGTAGCGATTAATTTCATTTGGGGAGCTAAACACGGCGAGATTTTCATGATTTTTTTAACAAGAAAAAAAGAGGGCCAACTTTATTTTGAGCATAACTCGCTTATTTTTAATGCTAGAGACTTTCATAAACAATTAAAATAAAGATTTTTACAAACACTTTAAAAAAGTTTAAATGGGTTTTTCCCGAAAAGTGCTAAATTTTTCGGTGATTTCACCTTGAAATATTCGAATTGGAATTAGACGAATAAGAACGTATTTTTCATGAGCTACAACTTTGTTTTTATTTGATTGATAGACTTTACTGATACACCATTTTTTTGGGTTTTTTATAAGCTACACTTTTGTCAAGAATATTTTTTTGATAAAATATTTACTTTTTAAGTTATTTGCGAAAAACCGCCTGAAAACGTAGTTTTTTTGTCGAAAAATCAACATTTTCAATGCCAAATAACTGGAAAAGTATTGACTTAAGTAAAAAACTCTATAGAACAAAAGTTGCTTAAAATCAGTCAATTTATCAATTTCTGGTCTTATCTTGAACGTATGTTTTTCACCCCCGAGAAGGGGTGACTGTCACCTCCCAAGTAAAAGCAACCAACGGCACAATTTCAACTTTGAAGTAGAGGGTAAGTAGAACCTAAATCCAAATTTTCATGCAATTCGGAATTGCCCCTGAAAATTACACGGTATCGCCGAATTTCCCGTTCATTTACTGGGCTAATAACAATTTGTTAAACTATTACATTTTCTATTGCAAATCCTTTATAAACAGTTGATAAATGATTGTCCTACATTAGCGCGGAAAACTGTAATTATTTGAAACTAAGTTCCTTATTTATTTTTTAAATCTTCTGACAGGTATTCTTCTGTGAACAATTAGTCTCTTCTTCTTCATGTGCCTCACCCTTTAAGGACATTGGCGATCATCATGGGCCATTTTGCTTTGTCTGCAGCTGAAGAGTTCTATTGTTGTTTTTCCACTCCATTGCACTCCATCCACTTTCAGTGACTGCACTATATTTGATATTGCATGATAAGTTGAGTAAAACAGTCCATACAATGCACAAAAATCTTTTAAAATGAGTCGTCCATTATTTTAACTATTATTCAATTTGTTTATCCCAGAGAGCGTTTTTTTAATGTGATTGCTCAGAAAATAATAATGATATAGGTATTTTGCGGACACCACATGAAAGAAGAAGTCCTATACTTTTAACATATTTAGTAAAAAATAAACAAAGGTCAATTTTTCCATTACAAAAATATTTTACAAAAGTAGAATCATTTTTGGCTTATAAATAATTTGAATAACTTTGTTAATATTGACTGTAGACGAAATCTACTTTGGTATCCAAAAAGCTGGTATTTTAAAACGAATTTTCAAAAAAAAATCACCTAGGTTAATTACGGTCAGTTAGCCACTTTTTTAAATTATTTCACAGCTACTTCTATAATATACAAAATTCTCCTGTCACAGTGTTAGATACCATACTCATCCGAAACGACTTGATCGATTTTTATGAAATTTTACACGTATATTCTGTAGGACTGAGAATAGGTTGTACTATATTTTTCATACCCATAAGTGATAAGGGGGTTGCCCCCTGACATTTTTTGGACAAAATTGTCTACCTTAATTTTATATGATGTAGCATTAAAAAATACATACAACCCTTAATTTTCACCCTTTTATTACCAATCCCTATTTTTTATAGCCATCTATATATTTACATCTATAAAATTCTCCTGTCACATTGTTAGTTGCCATACTCGTCCGAAGCGGTTTGACCGATTTTTATGAAATTATATATGTATATTCGGTAGGTCTAAGAATCGGTCGTAATCTATTTTTCATATCTCTGAGTGATAAGGGGGGTTGTCCCTAACATTTTGTAATGTTAGGTGGGGATATATGCACATAATGTACTCTACAGGACTTCGAGTACATACGAATTTAAAAAATAATGATCAAAATCCATCAACAAACTCCGGAGATATTAATCGCAGCATATGTTTGAAGAATCAATTTCATTTTTTGAGTGCACGGATTTTAATAATTCCCCTCCACCGACCCCGAGCTGATTTTATAATGACTTCATTTTTAAAGCTTTATTAACCGCTCTGTTGAAATTCAAAGTTTACTCAAACTTTTAAACATAAACTTAAACTTCAAAATGGTGCTAGTTAGGTTGCTTAATTATTATAAACAAAGTAGCTGTGAATTAAATAAAAAAGTGGCTAATTTTGATCTTAATTGATGTAGGCGAAATTTTCTTTGTGATAATTTGTGTAAAAATATCAGCTTTATAAATAACGAAGTGAATATAGTCCACAGTTAATATTAACATTGTTATTCAAATTATTTACAAGCCAAAAATGACTCTACTTTTGTAAAATATTTTTGTGATGATAAAAATGACCTTTGTTTATTTTTTATTAAATCTGTTGAAAATATAGGACTTCTTCTTTCATGTGGTGCCTACAAAATCGCTATACTATTATCATTTTCTGAGCAATAACATTGCAAAAAAACGCTCTGTGGGATAAACAAATTGAATAAGATTTAAACTAATGGTCTAATCATCTTAAAAAATTTTGTGCATTGTATGGACTATTTGACTCAACTATCATGCAATATCAAAGCTTTATGTTCATTTTTGCAAAAGTAATAGCGAATTTTTGATTTTCGAAATTTTAGTCTAATTTTGCAATTTCTGAAGCAACAAATGATCGGACCAAAGTTCAAAAACTGTCGTTTTAAACCTATGCTCATCTATTAAAAGATAAATAATCTAAGTAAGATATTGAATTACCCTATTTTTAACTGTAGCGATTTAAACGAAAAAATTGCCATTTTTGACCCTTATTTGTTAATAACTAAAATTCTCGTCCGAACTGTGACGGGCATTTTTGTATTTATAATGTATTAGGTATAAATATAGTACCCAAAAACCCATTTGCAACCTGGCTGCTCAAGTGTCCAGAACATGGTATATTCTTACCTTATTTCCCTGGCGTAATATTTCCACAATTAATTTGGTTTCTCATCTTTACGAGTAGGTACCTGCAGTTGTTCTTTAGATTTTCAAGAATTTTTCAAGCTTTTGTTTTTCACTTTATCGTACTACATACGTAGTATGAGTATAATAGATAAAGTTATAGGATCGTGCAAAAAATTTTTTTCAGATTTCACTTTTTTTCGACGTTTTGAGTCCCCCTGAGTCTAAAAAGCAAATAAAAAAAAACATGTCGGAAGTATGTACGTACGTATGTACGTACGTACGTACGTATGTCGCCACCGCCCAGCAAAAACTACTGGACTGATTTCGATGAAATTCGGTATGAGTAAGTTTAAGAGAATTTTGTCGAGAAACTAAGCTTTTGAAAAAAACCTCTCAAAGGGGGGCCGAAATAGGGGGTTATTTGGGGCCCATTTTTGCAAATTTTGACCGAAATGAATGAAATTTAACTTAAAGTTAGCTTGTCGATAGGTGAATAGAAATACGGAATTTGACATTTCCAAATCCAAAATGGCGGCCAGCATGGCCGACCGCCCACCCTATACATTTCCCTACCAATCTAAAAACTTGTTTAGGATCAATTTAATTTGAAAAAACATTTATATAGCCTAAAGATGGGGCTATAACAAGAATATTATCGTTTTTCAGAAAAAGTTATGGGTTGCCTATATTTAAGGGGTCAAAATTTAACATAACTTTGAACTAGATTTTCTCAAAGATGGCTTCAAGGAATTTGTTTATTTTTTGACATATTTTTGATATCCTGTCGGTAAATTGAATAACATTAGTCAGATTTCTTAACTCCTCATTTGAGGGGAGTTATGAATTTTTAATACAAAAATATTCGAGTACCCGTAACTTCCTCTGTAATAGAAACTAAAATTTGAAATTTGGCAGACATATAGAGTACTTTATTATCTATTAGAGCAATAAATTTTACCCACAATATGTCTTCCGGTTGAACCGGAAATGAAAAAAAAATCTTAATTTTTTAGATATACCCTGTATATTTTTACATATTTTGAAAGAATGTAAAATTACCTTTCCAATGACATAAAACTCGTTGCTATAGCTCAAAAACTCGAAAATTTACAGAAAATAGAAATTTTGCTAGAATCTTGTGTGTGTCCCCTCTCACGCGATCATAGCCGAGCATTATTATAGGGCAGTCAATGAGGGTATTTGGCTCCGAATTCCATCCTACTACATCGATGTACTTGATATTTTCACAATAAGTAGGGAATAGCTCAAGAAACAAAATCTGCCCTATATAATATGGCGCATTTATCTTGGGGCAATTCCCACCCCTTCAAGGGGGTGGAAAATTTGTTGGTCAAAATAAGCATGGAAGTGGCTAGAGAACCTATTTTTAAGCAAAAACTGATCTATATTTTTTTTTGAGAACTCAATACATTTTGAGATATGCGTAGTTGAAAATTGGCCATTTTCATTTAAAAATGACACGTTTTCGGACGGTTTTTTGTGAATACCTTAAAAACTATGCATCAAACTAAAAACACTATATAAAATTTTTTTAGATTATAAATAACAAAGAGATTCGTTCCTTCGTAAATTTTCTATTTATAATACAAAAAGAGATATGGTAGGTAAAAAAAGTTTGTTTTTTGGTGCATGCTCAAAGTACTCATGCTTTTATAGTGTTTGAAAAGGCATTTAAAACGAGCACCGTTAAAATGTCGGTTACATTCAAACTAAGCGAGACATGGTGCAAAAGAATATATGACTAATGTACTTTAAGGAAAAATGAGGAATTAATGATGCGTAGAACCATAAAATATTTTCAAGTATACAAGGTGTTTCTAAAATATCAAAATAACGAGTAACTTTGTTATTTTTATAGAATGCCAGTATCTAGTACGATAACGATAATAGATCGGTACGATAAAGTTCTCGGGCGGCCCTTCCGTCCAGCGTTTTGTACTTCATGCTTGCTTATGTGAACTTCTTTGTTTATGTTAATTTCTGGTGTTTGTGATTACAACGTCCTGTGTTGTTGATGCATCGTTTTCGATCTGTTTCGAGTTTATTACTACAAATACTATTGCTTTCACTAAAATAATTATCCGATGACCTTAACTGCACTATACTTTATAATGTTATATTTTTAGGCTTTACTTGTATTGCTGGCGCTCGTAATAGTACAAGCTTTACCGAATCCAAAATCGGTAGAAGAGATCGAAAAACCCGCCACCATTATTAAACCACAAGCAGACCAACCCGACAGTACAAGCAGTACCGACGAAAATGTTAAAGTTGAAAATGTACCACGCAGAGTTGCTAGAGAGGCAAATCCACAAAATGGCCATTTCGTTAATTATATTAGAGCAGATGACAGATTCCCAACACTTGCTTAGATAAAATATTTACCTCTAATTTCACATTGCTTGCATTTATTTCTAATAATGTGATAATATAATAATATATAATATAAGATGTATGACCAAAAATTAAGTTTATAAGAAGTATATTTTAGTTTTAGAGAAGTCATTTTGTACAGTATGTACGTAGTTGTTAAATTGTTAAATAAATGTATATATCTCTGCTTAGGCTTAATTTTTAATTCTTAGGTATTGACATGATGAACATTGACATCATATACCAGAAAACAAAAACATGATGAACAAAAAAGAAAATATTAAAAAACGAAAATAAGCACAGTAAATAAAAATAAGAAAAATATGACTTAGATAAATTAAGAGGACATAAAAGTACGAGAGAACTCTAACTAAAAATTAACAGAAATTAAAAACACAGAAGAAATATGAAAATATATAAAGAAATCAGTTCAAAAACTGGCGAAGAAGTTTTAGGACAGAACGAAATAAAAAGAATAAAAGAATATTGCGACACATGAGAATTCAAAATCAAAAAGGAAAACAACAAATCTCCAACAACAAACAGATCAATAACCAAGAAAATGAACAAACTGTAACAGCATTACTGAATGACTTACAATGACATTACTGAAAATTTGAGTTATCAGAACAGAGAAGAAAAACACCACAAAACACAATTAAGCTGGAAGCGCAGATAATGTGACGTTCTGTCAACCATCACTCTCTCGAAAAGTATATAGCCCAATCTTTAAAGCTAGCATGGGTAGACTAGAGAAAGCCTTAATAGAACTTGCAACCGAAGCGAAGAAGAGAGGACTAGAAATTGGCCAAACAAGAAATTGGCCAGGGAAGAACAATGTAAACAATGTTTAGCTGAAAATCTTCCATAAAAATATCTGCTAAAATGGAGATAAGTAATGTTGTCTAGTTTAAAAAAGATTTTAGATTAGCCATGAGTTCATGAAATATTATGGGAACTATGGGAATAATAGAAAACTTACCTATATTATTAAATGACAAAACAAAATACATATTAAGTTCAGTATAAGTGGATGGAGAAATGTAGGTAAAGATCAAATAAGGGGGCATTCAAGTATTAGATAACGCGATTTTTGAAGATTTTTGACCCCACCCCTCCCCCTACGTAACGCACTGTAATGGAGAATGTTACTATTAGGGGAGAGTTGGACAAAACGGGATACCATTCTTGTTTACTTTTATTATGGAAAAAATGTTAAAGAAATTATCATATTATTATTTTTTATAGGTATAACATTTATTGAAGCACACAACAAACATATTTTTAGCTATTTTTAATGACTGGAAAATAGTAAAAAAAATTATTAAAGTCCTGCACATCCCGTTTTAGCATACCACGGTTGGATAAAACGGGATAGGTTCACAATATTTAATTTTTTGCATAAAATTATCTAAAATGTACATTTAAGTAGATACAAGACTGCAAAGCAAAATTTACCTTTGAAAAAATATTATCTTCAGTAGTCAGAAATTAAAAAATAGGCCTTTTTTATGTTTTACTGCAAATGGGAAATAAGACCTTTTATTTAGGACTAGGTACATATCATCATCAGCAACCCGTACGCGTCCACTGCTGGACATAGGTCTCCCTCAGCTCTTTCCATCTTTCTCTGTTTTGTGCGGCTTGCATCCAGTTGCCGACAATACGTTTCAGATCGTCAGCCCATCTGGTTGGTGGTCGTCCTCTGCTCCGTAGTGCTTCTTCTCGTGGCCTCCACTCAACAATACGTTTTGTCCATCGGTTGTCTGACAATCTGGCGACGTGTCCTGCCCAATTCCACTTGAGCGACGCGATTCTTTCGACGGCGTCCGCTGTTTTTGTTCTACGACGTATTTCTTCGTTTGGGATTCGGTCCCTCAGGGAGACACCCAACATCTGGCGCTCCATAGCCCTTTGAGTTATGCGAATCTTGTTCACTACCTTTTTTGTGAGTGTTAATGTTTCCGCTCCATAAGTGAGTACAGGCAATACACACTGGTCAAAGATTCTCCTTTTCAGGCATGTGGGTAAGTCCGATTTAAATACATAGCTCAGTTTACCAAACGCTGCCCAGGCTAATCCTATGCGACGTGGGAGCTCGCACGTCTGGTTATCTCTTCCCAATCGAATTTCATGTCCCAAGTACTTATAAGATGCAGTCTGCTCAATATTCATTCCATCAAGAACAATATAGGTACGTATATCAGAACAAAAGTCACATAAAAATATGTTGTTGTTTTCTGCAGTATGAGAACACGCTTTATCGCTATTTAAAAAATTAATAGGCCAACAAATAAATAGGTGGATAAAACGGGACATAAAAAACTGTATCCCATTTTATCCAACTTATAACTGTCCCGTTTTGTCCAACTCAAACATTTTTCAAAACAAAAATGGCCCCTGCCTAAACGTGAAAGTACACCGAGAGAAAAAAATTCTTGACATAAAGAAACTTTATTAATATTTAAGAAAGATCGACTTGGCATATTGCCTAAGAAATATATCTTTGTATGTAAGATATAATTTTCTAAAATATTTCAAATAAATTCTACTAAAGCCAAAGAAATATATCTTAAACATGATTGAACTATCACTTTCTGGCAAACTTCAAACCCATTTATCAGAAAGAAATTACACTTGATGTTAATTAATTTTATTAGTCATAAAAATATATTTTCTACACAATAGAAAACTATTCTTTCTGAGCAATAATATTTCTTAGTAAGGAATATTATTATTTTACTATTAATAATTAATTTATTTAATGTTAAGAAATATATTTCGTAGAGATAAACGTATATTTAGAGTTAAGTTAATATTTCTTGAAAATAAAGTGATATTACATACGGCGAAATAAATCATTGTGTTAAGGTAAAATCATTATTTATTAATAAAACAAGATATAAAACATTATTATTACATACAAATATTTTCTCCACTCTTAAACCACTGGCTTCTACACAACAATAAAAGGATGGAGAGGCAAATCCAACTTCCTCAAATTTTCCTTCTTTTGTTAATAGCACTTTGTATATCAGCAATTCCCTAAAACAAAATCGTTATGTAGAAAGAGTAAACTTACTTTAATAAATTTTTTTATAAAGATATAGATATTTATTTTGACAAATTTAGGAAATACAAAAAAAAAACAAATACACGGCCCCACATAAGAACTATTAATACTAATAATAATCAATCATATTTAGTTTAAACATGGCATTATTTAACCTACACATCTTTGTTTATTTTTTTCTTTTTGTTAATGAAATATTAATTATTTATCTGTATAATATTAAGTCACACAATAAACATTGTTTAGCTAAAACAAGAGGGAAAATACAACTAATGTAAAACATTGAATCAGACATAATAATATGTAATTTTCTTAATTTTTATAATCTAAAAGAGAAGCATACGTAATCATTAAGAAATTTTATTACGGGAAAGTATTATTAGTTTACATCTAAGTCATTTAATACATATTAACTAATTCACGGTTTTCGGCAATAACATTTCTTAACCATAAACATATATTTCTTTTAGACTAACTGATTTCTTTATCTCAAATAAATTAACAGAAAAATCCTCAGCGTTGCACCCGCCATGTTTGATATAGCGTTATATTGTATATTTTTTATAGAAGACGATACATTCAAGAAACCTATTATAGTTGATACATAAGTATACACATTTTTAAAAAGGTACTTACATGTATGAAGTTCTACCATTTCTGGAAGGCCACGCAGATGGTTAATAACTCCTTTCTTAATATTGTTCTGAAGCTATATATTATATCATTCTGTCCCAGCTTTAAATTGTGGCATATTTCCCAGTTAGAATAATAAGCTCCTTTATTTCAGAGTCGTCCATCATTAAACCTAAAAAGCATATAAAGATACTATTATGTTTCTTTTTTAACCATTCGGATACGCAACAATATTATTATTACATCTTAAATTACTCAATTTACTTTTATTTAATACCTATATATGTACGTATCTTCAAAATATCCGTTAATTTTTAAAGTACACCAATAAATCCAACATCCATCTATATGAACATGAACATATCACGCCATCTTGACAAACACTGACGACTAAATCATAAATAGTTAATCTGCGCAATTCTTTTGTGGAAGAAAATCTCTTTGCAGGTAACATTTCGGCATTAATGACAAAGTTTTTATTTTGTAACCACAGTTACTACAGAGGGTATTTCTGAAGAATTATTTCTTGTGGTTTAAAATATTTATTTGATTGCAAGAAAATTTCTTGTTCACAAATATAAATATGGATTAACTTAACATTATATTTCTTATACTGCAAAATATTTGTAGTTTTCAATTTAAGAAATAAAAACTTTAGGATAAGAAAATTAAATGTAACCATTAATGCATTTCTTAGTATTGAAGAAATTATCTGTAAGAAATTATTGAGTTGTGTTTAAAAAACTTGTTTCTTTATATGTGAACCGGTATGTTTAAGTTAATAGGATATGTTAACTTTTAAGAAATATTGCTCAAAGAAATCGGTGTTTTAGGAGAAAAGAAATTGTTCTCTCGGTGTAAAATTAGATAGACTACACATCAGAATATTCGTTAATGAGTGCTTAATTAAATGTAATAGTCACCGGAATTATATGTTTAGATATGTAGGCAATATAATGTAGAAAACAACGCACTTAAAAGTACAAAGTACCAAAAAATAGAGTCAAACAATTCTAAACACAACAACTTTTCATCAAATAATGGCATCGAGGTAAAACGAACTGAGAATGTTAAAATGACGGCTGAGAACAAGTTTTCGTCGTTGTCCAATTGATAGCACCACTAGTTGGGTCTCTAAGCTAGGTATCCCGTTTTATCCGACTATCCCGTTTTATCCAACTCTCCCCTACGTAACGCAATTTTTGAAGATTTTTGACCCCCCCCCCAACCGTTACGTAATACTTGAACGGTCCCTACCTAAAGGAGATGAAAATAAAAGGAAAACTGTAATATATAACAAAAATTTTGAAAAACCCCTAGAAAAGACTGAAGGATTGAATACAATTTCACTTACGCCTACCATTATAGAAGTAAGTGACAACAAAAAGTAAAGATTATGTAGGTACATGTTTAAATAAGTATTTTGGATGGATATTGTAGCATAGTTAGTAGTAGTAGTTCTAAATTTTGTTCCTTATTATGTTAAGTATATAATACACAGGCACGAGTCCAAAGCTCTTATATCCGTTAAACCCCATTTATCCCATGATTACTTTAACAAAAGTACCGTCGGTCCCCTTTGTAACGTACACCCTGTGGTGTCAAATTACACAACTATTCAAAACAGCTTTGAATAAAGAATAGCCATGATTTTTCGCAAGACTGATCACAACAATTTACTAGGTAAATAATACATTAATTTTAAATAAGAGTAATTGATAGCCTTTTAGCTGCCGACCATAGACGTACTTAATTGTGGTCAAAGTATTTTGACTCCCTTATATTCTCACATTTGATGTCCTTGTTGGATCTGTGTCTCCAAAAGTAGAGCTATTAATACATTTCTGGGGAGATAATTATTATACACAGATACAACACAATCAGATGCAGAGTCGAGTTGTCATATCCATAGGAATTTGAATATAGTGGAAAAAAAGTAAAAATGTAGGAATACTTTGGCAAGAAGAAACAGGGCAAATGTAGAAACAGATAGATAAACCCAAAATACAATTGAAAACTATGTGGCTAGAAGTAGAGAAGTTAAAAGAATTTGCAAAAAAAAGAAAAGGAAACAGCTAGAAAAGCAATAACTGAAAACATAGAAGAAACCTACATAAACAAAAGGTAAATGAGTTCTACCAAGGAATTAAGAAATCCAGATAAACTAACAGGAATAATACAAAGTACTGCAGAGACAAAGAAGGTTTACTTCTAGGGGAAACTACATAAAAATTAAACCGATGGGCGAAATACTTCGAAGATCTCTTAAATACGGACCAACAAGAGGGACTAGAAGGAAATGAGAATTTTCCCCTAGTCCTCTAGAAAAGAGAAGACATTCCCAAACAATCGCACGGAGCCTACATAACATCGCTATATAAAAAAGGAAATAGAAAAGAATGCGAAAACTTTATGGCAGAATCCTCCGGAACAAAATAGAGGAAAGTATAGAAGGTAAAATCGGTGAAGAGCAAGCAGGATTCACAGCAGGGAAACCATGCGTCAATCATATCTATACCTACTATAGGTACAATAGACAATAGAGAAGAAAAGAACTAATAACAGAGATGTAAACATTAGTTTTGTAGACCTTACATATACAGGGGACTATTTCACTTATCTTAAAATTTTCACATAATCTGACCAATCACAAACCAAAGACAGCTTGTGTTATCGCGAAAATTCCACACCTGTAATTTTGAACCAATCAAAATACGTTATTTTGACAGATCACCATGGCAACGGAGGTATTTTATCGGAAATTTTTTGCTCGTGGGGTACCCAACAGCGAATTATAGTGGAAATTTTTTGACGTTTACAATAACAGAACATTTTTGACAGACTGGTTTTTATTTGTTTACATAATTTAGTTTTGATTCATTTTCTATCACTTGTAGTTACTCAAAACTTATGTAAAATTGAAGAATATACTATTTTCTATCTTGAAATGGTATTCCCATGCAACTACAATGAGTAGAAATTACGAATTTGAAAGCCTAAATAATTGCTGACAAAGCTATGGCGCGCTATTAATCTGTTCATGCAGCTTTGGATTTTCAAATGCAAATTTGGTGTGGAATTGTCTTACCGAATACCACGCGAAGTCAAATTAATATCCGGAAATTTTTTTTTGATCATGAATATTTTTAGAAAATTTCCCTCGTCTGCGACTCGGGAAATTTTCAAAATATTCATGATCTCAAAAAAATTTCCGGAAATAATTTGACCTCTAGTGGTATTACTAGTGAAAACACCAACTGTCTTTCAATTCTGATTGGTCTATCAGCTTCGTGTTTTCAACGACGTAACCATGGATACCGATCGCAAAGCAAAGTTTGACGTTTGCCAAAAAAATTATTGTAGCTGTATACGTCAAAATGAGTCGTTTCGGTGGTACTTCAAACGAAGTTATAAACCAAAACATTGAAGAAAATATGAGAACCTGAAACTGGAACAGGAGACAATTACAAGCTGCAATGAATACATATTATATCTGGGAATAAAACTAACTAGTACAGGACGAAACGAAGAAAATATTAAGGAAAGGATAGTAAAGGGAAAACAGGTGATAGGAGCCCTGAATTCGGTACTGTGGCAAAAAAATATAAGAACAGAAAATAAAAAATGAATTTACACAATATTAAAACCAGTGTTAACCTATGGAGCTGAAGTCCGGCAATTAACCAACAAGTACACAGATAAATTACTAGCCACTGAGATGGATTTTTGGAGAAGGTCAGCAAGAAGATCTAGACTCGAACACATAAAAAACGACGTCATTAGACAACAAATGGAAATAGAAAGAACAATCATAGATGACATCGAAAAACAACAGCTAGTTTGGTACGGACATGTAAGACGAATGGACGAAAGGAGAATACCCAAAAAAGTGTTAGAATTGACCCCCACAGAAAAACGAAAACGAGGAAGACCAGCAACTACATGGATAAAGGGTATCTCCAAGGCGATGTCTGAAAGAAATCTAAGAGAGGAAGACTGCCACAATAGAAAGGGGTGGCGATTAGGAACGGAAAGGCTTAGAACACTATAAAACCGATATAATATATGTAAGTTAAAGGAGCATTCTAGCGACCGAAATGGAATACTGGAGAAGATGCTGCGTGGTCTAACCAGAAGAGACAGAATGATACGGCAACGTGCTCAGAGCAGAAAATACATGTATAAACAAGGTTGCAGATTGGAGCCAAAAGGATAGGACAACCCAGTATATCATGGAAGAATTAAGTCGACGAAACCATGTCAAAAAAAGGATTGAAAGACGGAGACTGGAAAGACCGTAAAAATAGAAGTCCTGGCTGACACATGACGGAAGGGAAACGGCAGTAGCTGTAGAACTCAGAAATAGTGCGAAAACTATAGGTGGAGATAGCACGATTAGAAGTGATCTATAGAATACGTACAAAACTTATTAGGAAAAGATTAATGAAATATGATTAATTTGGATACTGATTAAATAAGTATGTCAAAATTAATTAAAAATAAAATTTTGGGCTGTAAATGTTATTTATCAATGTTAAACAGGCCTAGATGTACCTATTTAAAAAAACTTAGTAGGTACATAAAATTAAATTTTTTTATTGAATCCTTTAAAAAAGCGACAGCCAACCGCCACTGGTTATCCGCAGGATATTAGAGCACAGGATAATGAGAAAAGTATAAGATGTAAAGATGTAGACAGCTTAATAAAAGCAGTCATTTATTTCTGTTACCGCGGCTTAACAGTTTGTTGTGGAAACAAATCTTACCTTTTCGCATCTGCCTACTGCAGCATGCTTAATTCCTTTCATCTCTTCCTCTTCGGTCTAAGAAGATTAGGTCGGTGGTACTAAATTTCACTCTTTTCACCAAAACTCTACAATGACTTATATTGAGTGGATTTACACAAAATGTAAAATTTAATCAATCTGATATTTTTATTCGATATCTACATTAAACATAAAGAAATCTATTGTATACAGGGTGGAAAATTTAAATATAAAGTCGTGCCTTGATACCACATCCTTCATTTCGTCACACCTTTTTCTCATCCATTTTTTTTGGCTAATTTGATTTCACTTTTAATTCTTCTCTGTAGGGGTCTATATTCTATTTCATTAGATTTTATAATGGTAGGGTAGCAAAGTATGCTAAATTTGCAGTCACTCGAGCGTTATGGGGACCTATTGGGTTGTGATGAGTAGGTCCTAAAACCTAAAAAACTTAAGTAAAATTTTCCATTTTAGTGGGGACTTTCCATTTTTTAATTTAATTTTCCGTTTCCAACAATCGCTTTTTCAGATTATAGCGCCATCTATCCATAATTCGAAAAAATGTCTCGAATAAAAGTTGCTTATTTTTACGTAAAGAATCCAAATCTGCAATAAAAATTTGGGGATCCCATTTGAGATTTTAAAGTAACTCCCCACCCCACCTCCGTGGGTGGTCGTGTTTGGTACCATTCGATAGATTTTTCAAAAACATTTTGAAAGTGTATTTTGCAGTTTTTCGATCTGATGTTCATTTTGCGAAATATCGCGGGGTTTGTATTTAAAATTTAAATTTACCCCAACCCTCTCCGTGGAGGGTCATGTTTAGTACCATTCGATAGATTTTTGAAAAATATTGACGACGTATTTTTTAGTTTTTCGATCTGACGTTCATTTCGCGAAATATTCGCTTTTTTGAAGTTATACTTCTTTACGATCGAAGGTGAAATTTTATAATTCCCTGGCGCATGCGCAGACAGACAGTATGTAGTTCGTTGCTAATCTTTCAAATTATGTATTTATCAGCGCAAATAAGTCATTAAAAGAATATATTAGTGTTCTTAGTAAATGTATTATTTATTATAATTTTTGTGTCTTTGGATTTGACTTCCTCGGGCGTAAGATAATAAAATATCTATTTTTATACTTCACTTTGATCTATTTGTCACCGTGATGTGTAATTATATCCGAAACGTCAATAGCACGAGGCTTGATAGCTCAGTTGGTATAGCATTGGACCAGAGATCGCGGGTTCAAATCTCGGACGATTCATATTCATTTTTTTTTTATTTTTGGTATTGTTAAGTTTTGGTTAATTTTTGGTATTGTAACTGTTAAGTAGGTATATTTATTTCGTTGAAATTATATAATAGAAGTATAACTTCTTACGTGCGTACAAAGTATACACACATTCTTTTTTTTTGTGAAACCTTACCTTATCTTAATCTGACAAATTGGAGCATTTTTAAGAATATATTTTTTTTTTCGGACCCCCCTTAACGATCTTCCCTGTGTTAAGAGCCAATATAATTATGGTAGAGGTACATCTGCAGGGTACCAGGTTTCTCCCCATATGATAATCTGACGCGCTCGAGTAACTGCAAAAATCCTCGCTTGGGCTCCCCTACCATAAGTCAAGTCGACGTTGTTCCATCAATTTCAAGATGTAGTTGTCATCCATTTATTTTTCGATTTAGTTACTTCTACTATAATTGTTTGTGGAGATTTCATTAACTTGGTTTATATAAATTCATTCCATAGTTTCTTTGGATCTTCTAGCTGTTCTTCGATGTTCCTTATTCTTTTGTTAAATTCTTTTTAATGTCATGTTTTATGCTTATATCGTAAAAGTTAAGTATATTGGTTTTTGTAGCTGGATTCGTTTTAACCTAGTTTAATATCTGCTACAAGGGGTTGGTAATCGGATGAAATATCTGCCCCATGTAATGTAGTGACTTTTTTGACTGTATTTCGGCAGCGTATCTAATTTTATATTGTTTTTATCACCAATAATTATTCTTTCCAGGAAATAGTATTGATTTTGCGCTTCTCTTAGGAGCTGTCCATTAATCACGTAAAGCTCGAAAGGGGAAGGAGGTGTATTTAAATAAAAAACCTACAACCTTTCTGTCTACCTCTAAACGTTATTATAGTAGACTTTAATTTTCTATAATAAAATTAGATGATACTTAGGTACAGTTACCTGTATTTTATAAATATTTAAAAAAAAATTGTAGATACTAAAAAAACGTGATATATGGTGGTGGGGGTAGTCGAATCCTCACCTTGTATCACCAAGGGGGAGAGGGGTTAAAAAATGCCAAAAAAAAACATCACGTGATTAATGGACGGAGATTATAGAGTTTGATATCAAACGCATGGTTACTTTAAATATTTATTTTCAATATCAGCAGGTTGTCTCTTTTAACAAAACCTGATTTCAAATTTCCATACAATATAATAATTTTCCTTCAATATATTCATACATTATAAACGAAAATACATACAACATACATAAGCATTAGAAGAAGAGGTTTTTGTCCAAATACTTATTTTTAATAATATTAAAATTCGTTAAAATATATTAGTTCAATAATCAAGGAAATATGTATAGATGTTTGAATTGCACGATTCCACAACAAAGATTTTTGAAAATGAAAGTGATTGGAGAATATTACAAAAGTTAGAAAAACCGTATAAAGGGTGAGGCAGATAAATGGCCTATTAGAAATATCTCGAGAACTAAAAGCAACAGAATCATGAAAATTGGAATGAAGGGGTTTTGAAGAGTAATCTCTTTAATGAAAATATGTTTGTCTATTTGCTACTTCCGGTTATACCGAAAGTTGCTTATAACTTCGTTTTTTTTAATGGGACACCCTGTATATTTTTACATTTTTTTATTCTCTCGATGTTTCTTTCTTAAAATATGAGGTTTTGTAATGTTATATACAGTATAGGGTAGTTTAAAAGATAATTACGTTTTTTCATTAATTTTGTAGCTTTCACACCCTGTAGAATTGTAGTAGTTTGACATCAAAAACTCTGTTTATGTTCAAATGATTTTTAATACAGTCTATTATTGTTAAAAATTATTAGTATAGCTAAATTTTTAATTTTATTATACAGGGTTGGTCTAAGTTCGGAATGAGTATTTTCTGAGTTTTCTTAAATGGAACACCATGTATTTTAGTATTGTAATGAAATGATATTTTATCGTCATTTTTTATTACTTAAGCATTCTCTATACCTAACTACTTTAATTTGTGATTTATTGGTGATTCAAGCCAAACATTAAATGCAACAAAAAATACGTGAGATTTTATTAGGTTGGCCGTGAAAATATTCAATCACAAAAAATATTTTTTCAGAAATAAATACATAATAATCTAGACTGATCCTTAAAATGACCAATAATGGTTGAGTTTTCAGAATACCTACGTAGTTAAGATCGTTGGTGCGATTAACAAATAAGCACAAATTGAAGCAGTTAGGTATAGGGAATGCTTAAGAAATAAATTTGTACTATAAAATATCATTTCATTATAAAACTAAAATACAGGGTGTTCCATTTAAGAAAACTCAGAAAATATTCCGAGTTTCGACCAACCCTGTATACTAAAATTCAACATTTAGCTATACTAATAATTTTTAACAATAGTACACTGTATTAAAAATCATTTGAACATAAATTGATATTTTGATGCCAAACTACTACAATTTTACAGGGTGTGAAACTTGTTACGAAATTAAAGAAAAAACGTAATTATCTTTTAAACTACCCTATACTGTATAACATTACAAAACCTCATATTTTAAGAAAGAAGACATCGAGAGAATAAAAAAATGTAAAAATATACAGGGTGTAAAAATATACAGGGTGTCCCATTAAAAAACGAAGTTATAAGCAACTTCTGGTATAACCGGAAGTAGCAAATAGACGAAAATATTTTCATTAAAGAGATTACTTTTCGAAAGCCCTTCATTTCAATTTTCATGATTCGGTTGCCTTTAGTTCTCGAGATATATCTAATAGGCCCTTTATCTGCCTCACACTATATATTGTTCTAAATTGTGTACGCAATTCTATTGTACAGTATAATGCAAAAGTATGGAATAAATTCATTATATCAGAAATAGACGTCTTTTAAAAATAATTTTAAAACACGTGATTTTAATTTTTAAATGGCTATAATGCCATCAATTGCTATGTGTTGGACATGACGTCATCAGTGTTTACGTAATGACGTAATCGACGATTTTTTTAAATACAAACCGAGTTCACGGGACACTTCATTTGAAAGGTCTTCTAATCACTTTGCAACGATATATTACTGGAATATTTATTTCTATGGGGTTGACATCAGCGCCAAATCTATTTTGTACTTGTGTAGTTAACATAGTTTTTTTAATTTATTTATTGTATTCATATGTTTAGTAAAAATAAAAACAAAATTGGACGCTCATAATATAACTCCTGGTTCTATACAGATATAAATCATTTCAAATTTAAAAACCTTTAAAAAGACTAAGTTTTCACTCTAATGGCATATAAAATACATATGGCATACTCCTACATCCCACCAGAATGAAAACAATGGGAACCTTCTCCTTAAAAACCTTTGTTGTGTGAATTATTTGAACAAATTATTTCATGATTATTGCACTATTTAATAAACCATTTCTACTACCGATTTATCTAGGTATGCCAATAAATTTCATACTACGAATTGTCCCTTTCTTTATTTGCATATTTGAATCAGTTGACGAAGGAAATAAAAAAACTTGGCTTCACTAAATATGTTCTAGATTCTAGATCGTTATGATTTTGAGTTTGATTAGCGAAATTTTTATTGTGATCTAGCGCGTTAAGCAAACTTAGGGAATAAGTTAAAATTATGTGGCAGATGATTAAAATTATTAAAATTAAATAATGGATATTGTTCTGAAAGGGCTTCCTTATGGAAGTTCAGCGTTTATCAAATATTCGCTGTATATCACTTCTTCTAATAGCGTCAAATCTTGGTTAACTAATATTCAGTCTTTTGAACCTTGAATAGCCTCAAACTCTCTTACCATCTTTTTGCTGTATCTGCTGTTCTCTATGTGTTCAGTTCCTAAATCTTAGCCCTTATTATCCATGGTCCTTATGGCATCATATAAACTTAATCTCTACAATATGGCTTGCGGCTTTAACCAACCTCACCGTATTTCGTATTTTTCTTGTTGTTAAGGTTTATGTTTCTTGCCGTTGTTAATTGTTCGGCTCTGGATTCTGACATATGTGAATAGAAGTATTCGTCAAACATCATCATTAATTAGCTCTGACTCGTCCATTATTGAACATAGGCCTCCTTTAGATATATCCATCTATTTCTATTCTAAGGCTCTAGTATCCAATTGGTCACAATTCTTTTGAGATCGTGTGTCCATCGTGTTGGGGGCTTCCCCGGCTTCTCTTGTCTATTCTTGATCTCTACTCACGTAAGTATTTGTTCACCTGTCGTCCTTCATTCTTGCATGTCTTACGTGAATTCGTAACTATGAATATAGGTCTTAGGTTTTATAAATTATAATCTTGCTCTTTGCATTCATCGTTGTGTTTTTCCATGCAATGTCCCTCAGGTGACTAGATAATTTTATCGCTTTTGTGCGTGATACTTTTCAATCGGACTTCTTAGAAGTGATACTGTCAGCCTGAAATTATTAAATTTTTAGCTCTACTTATTATGCATACTTACTGTATTATGTTGTCCATTGCCAAGTTTGCTTGATGTGACTATTTTAGAGATGATATCGTTTTCTACTATGCCGATGGCATCATCTGTGTTGCAAACAGTTTGTTCTATTACTCATAATGAAACATTATAAATAATGAAACAATAAAAATAAAATCACCAAAAACATAATGCAACGAATGATTAGAAAAAGAGAATTTGACCTTAGAAAAATGTGAAATTTGAAAGCCTTTTAGTTGCACCATTGGAGTTATACAGGGTGTTCATTAATAATTGTCCATATAGTAACTGGAGAAACCTTAGCACAAATTACGAAGATTTAACCTAAAACACTTAAATAAAGTGTGGTCCCTTACTGATTTACAGGGTGTTTTATCTAAAAATTTAAAAACTATTTTTGCTCAGCATTTTAAAACTATTCGACGTATCCTTTTCATACTTGATAGAACGTACGACTACTATACACCCTAATAAATTATGATAAACAAACGTTTCTAGCTACTACCAGAGGCGTACGACAGGGGATAGTGAATGGTTGACCCTTCTCAAATTCTACGCCACTGGAGGAATTACTATTTTAGTGCCGTTTTTAGATTCTCCGATACTTTCTACGTAAATAATATACTCTTCATTGGTAACGATAAAGTCATTAGTTTTCGAGATATTTGAAGTTAAATATGAAACGGCACAGTTATTTTGATTAATTTATGATAAATATGATTCATATGATTAAAATTTAAAAATTATTTGTACCCAGTACTTTAAAACTATTAGGCGTACCTATGCTTATCATACTTGGCAGAAAGTGTAGGTACTATACACCCTACTAAATTAAGATAAATAAACATTTCTAGCTACTACCAGAGGCGTACGACAGGGGATAGTGGCTGGTTGACCCTTCCCAAATTCTACGTCACTGACGAAATTTCTGTTTTAGTGTAATTTTTTGATTTTCCAGTACTTTTTATGTAATAAAGTCTTCATTCAGAACGATAAAATGATTAGTTTTCGAGATATTTGAAATTAAAAATGAAGCAACACAATACATTAATCAAAATAACTGTGTCGTTTCATCTTTAACTTCCAAGATCTCGAAAACTAATGACTTTATCGTTACGAATGAAGAGTATATTATTTTCATAGAAAGTATTGGAGAATCCAATAATTGAACTAAAATATCAATTACGCCAGTGGCGTAGAATTTGAAAAGGGTCAACCATTCACTTTCCCCCGTCCTACGCATTTGGTAATAGCCAGAAACGTTTGTTTAACATAATTTAGTAGTTTGTACAGTACTTATACTTCCTGCTAAGTATGAAAAGGATACGTCGAATAGTTATAAAATGCTGAGCAAAAATAGTTTTTAAATTTTTATGTAAAACACCCTGTAACTCAGTAAGGAACCACATTTTATTTAATAGTTTTAGGATTACTTTTTCGTATTTTGTGTTAAGGTTTCTCCAGTGACTATATGGACAATTATTAATGAAACAGCCTGTATAGGCTGAGCTGAAAAGAAGATTAAAGTAGACTAGACTTGATAATACACAGTTTTATATACCATAAGTATCTACAGAAAAAACCGCGAACTCGGTTAGAAGCATGCAAATTCACTTTACTCACATTTAATAGAAAGATCAAGAAGAACTAGGCCTATTAAAAAATAATAAATTACATTACATTACACTGTAGTACAGTGGACTAGTGAAACAGACCATTTAAAAAAACAACTTGTTGGAAAAAAATAGTTAACCAGGATTCTCGCGATAATACAGCAATGTGGGGTAAAATTTGGAAGATGTTTCCTGATACAACGGTATTGCTAATTGCAATTGACCATCCATTGGCCAATCCATTGACATCAGGTATTTCCCACCAAAAACTACCTAAAATAAATATACCCTACAAGATCCTCAAGCGCAAAATAAGGACTGCCAATATACATTCCAAATCAAAGAACATATTTTACATTTTGCCGCTGGATGTCAAGTATTTGTCGTAGCTAAATATAAGGAACAGCATAATCCAGTAGAAAAGCTACACAATTTAAAGCTAACCAACAAGCTCATATATCTCCAAACTGATTCTCTCCGAATATGTAACTATGTCTGATAAACTAAGCTTGAAAATAACAATTTCAAGGTATATTGGAAACATATCGTCGTCGTCACGGCAAAACTCACTAAGTCCACTTTTGTTAAAGTTGAGTTAAGTGTCCTGATCGATTCACAACATCAAGTTTCATAGTGTGGCAGAAATAACGAAGTACTAGAAAGTACGTAGAGATGGTTCCCTAAGCCACTGAATATGCATAAGTCCAAAATTACCATTTTGTTGTCAGGTAGAAGTCACTAAATGTTCGTTTTCTCAGATTTGTTATTTTGAACTTAGTGACTTTTGCGTGACGACGACGATATTATGTTTATACGTTACCCAGTGGCACATAACAGATCAGATCTCATATTGGTGAACGAATAATGCTTATTGATGTGACGAGACCTAACAAGAATATAGATTTTAGATATAATGGGAAAATCATCAAATATAGTGATGTTAAAACTGATTATAGTATATTTCGGTTTCTTCACGTATCCGTCTATCAATTACTCTCTCCCACATTTTTATACTGCGACTTAAGTAGCTTGATGGTCCTATAGTTTGCACATTGTTGTATATTTCGCTAGTTTTTATAAACAGGTACTAGTATACTGCTTCTCCATTCGTCTGGCATTTGTCTCACTTCCATAATTCTATTAAACACACCACTTAGACAACTCGTTCCTGTCTCTCTTAGTGCTGCCTAAACTTTCCCCGGAATATCATCTGGTTTAACTGTTTTGCCTTTGCTTATTTTTTGAATAGCTTGAACCACTTCCTCCTTTGTTATTTTAGGGACCATTCTGTTATTGTATCTGTTAATTCAACTGGCTTTCTGTAAAATTATTTCGGATACATCTAATATGATTAAAATATTTTGCTTTCTTTGTCCTACGCTTGACTATTTTACATATCTTTGTTTCTCCTTCCCTGGTATCAAGTTGATCATATATATTTATGTTTTGTATATAGATTGATATTTTCAAAACTTTCATAGAAAGTAAATATGGAACTAAATAAAGAAATAGCAGTACAGTTAGCAAGTGTGAAAGAACAATCGTTTTTCAATTGTCATTTTATTGGCACATAAAGCAGTAAGTAGAAACCATGTCAAATTTGAAAAAAATGCAACAATTTGTTATTATTAAACCCTAACATTAAAAATTCGTTTAAATGATACATTTGCACCATCTCAGATGTGTTTCTCATATTGCAACAATTCCCAAAAATCATAACCCACCAACCCAGTTTTATCGTTAATGAAAAAAAAAACGAATTTTGTCTGTGTCTTGGGAAAAACATAGAAATAGTTAATGCTAATTTAGTGAGATCCAAAAATAAAAATACGAAAATAACAAGAAATTATTTTAAAATCTCAGTGTAGTTGACTAACATACAAAAAATTAAGAATTTTCATGAATAAACATATTTTCCGTATTGTAAATTGCAATTATTATCATATAGGTACTATTAAAAATTGTAAAAATGTAAATATAATATTTAAGTAACCATAAAAAAGCTATCACTCCTTTGGTATCATTTGTAAACTTCACAATTTAAAGTTGTCACGGTAATGCAGCTTTGCTAAGTTATCTGATTAGTAGAGTTTATTTATACTATAGAAATAGTAAAAATAATGTATTAATAATAAAATAAAAAAAGTATTTCAAAGTTTAGATACTTAGTACTTTTTGGGTACATTCTGAAATAAGAAATTTCTGACAATGAATCTGCGATCAATCAAAAACAAGTCTGGCTAATCTGCTCTGTCCATGGCATCCATTTTAGCTTTTCCTCTCCTCTGTTTATGGTCAGTTCGTTGTTAATTTCATCTGGTCCAGCATACATTGTAAATCATCTTCAATTTGAGAGATTAGTATTAGTTTACAATAGTTGTTTTTCTCCCATTTGGTATCCTTGTTTAGTTCTTACTTTTTTTATTATTGCATCCATGATATGTAGAACAATAGAGGATTCAGGAAAGCCTCTTGTCTTACTCCGTTGCCAGCTTCAATTGGGTTGGTTAGTTCTTCTACGTTTACTTTGTTGTTCTGGTAGATATTTTCGATCGTTTTTATAATTCATCGATGTATCCCTCTTGCGTACAATAAGCGGATAATGTCCTTTAATCTGACCCTGTCAAATGCCTTCTTAAGATCCACGAAACATAAATATGCTGTTTTTTTTTGTATTCTAATGATTTCTCTTGCACTTATCTCATTATAAATTTAGCGTCGGTGGATGATCTTCCCGACCTAAAATTTTGTTGTTTTTCTGCTCTTCTTATAATTTCATTCAATTTATGTGTTATCATTTTAGTTGTTAATTATAGTGTTGTGTTTAATAAATTAATTCATCTGTATTTCTCCGGGTCCGCCGTCTCCCTTTTTATGGAGGAATATTAGCAAACTTTTTCTCCATTATTCTTTCTGTTTTGTTCTAATTTGTTTTTATTTTATTGTTTTTATTAGTTTTAATAGTTGTTTGGTCAGTTCTGATCCTCCGTACTTTGACTTCATTCGGCATTCGGTCATCTCCTGGTGATTTTCTATTTTTCAATTTCCTTAATGCTACATTTACCTCTCTCTGCACAATGTTTGTTTCTTAGTTTGTCCTCACTTCTGGTGTTGGTGATTCATTATCGTCATTTTTAGCAATTAGGGATCAAAAGTAGTCTGCCCTTATCTCCATCCGAATGTGTTTCGTTTTGATTAGCTCGTTCATTTTTTGTTTGTCCTCTGCCAGTATTCCCTCTATTTATCTAACTAAACTATTAGTTTCATTTGATTCGTTTATAGTGGTTGTAGGCCTGTTGTGTTGTGTATTTAAATCTTTAGATATTAAATTTCATCAAAAGAAAATTTAAAGTGGCGGACATATTTGTATATCCGAGACAGAAATTAAGAAATTGGATAGAGAATCAAGAAATCGATAATAAACACTATTAGGGAGTAAAGTTGGTACAATCATGAAGTCCGAATAGGGCTTTTCATTCACAGTCATTTGTTTCGAGCTTCTGTCATATGTCGTATAATCCGTGTATATTATTATTATTCGCGGTGTGCAAGTACTTGGAAGGGATACGTGAAACGACGAATAGCGGAGAAATATTGCAACTTTCTTAAATAATTCATATTGTCAATTGAAATTGTCAAATTGACGTGTACATTTCATATCTACTGTCATTGAAGGAGAAAAATTATATGTTGCTCCACAATATTGATATGATATGCAATTATTATATAAAGGTAAATTTAATTAATTGTATTTTGCTTGCAGTACTGCATTTTAATAACTAATTTTATTTACTACATACAATTGTTTACGTTTTCATCACATAACCTGAATCTTATTTTTTCTTCTTATTATTTTTTTAGGCTATGGCCTTGACAATTATCTAGCAACCAGGACTAACGTAATTGGTCAATACAATTAAAAGTGCGAATAAAAGTGCAGAGCGTAGAAATAGGTGTCGCTTTGCTCAACTTGCACGGTCCCAATACACAGATTATACAACATATGACAGAAGCTCAAAACAAATGACAATCGATGAAAAGCCCTATGGAGCAAGACAAAGTATAAAGAGTATCAAGACTCATGGAAAAATCAATGGTCAAACCTCAAATATATATCTAGCTATGTCGCCGTATGGGTATTATACAATTCTAATTCTAGATTTAGCTCTTTCATTTTATTGTCTGAAATTGTTTTGGTGGACATTTTAGTTTACATTTTATTAACACTATATTGTTTAATTTTATGACTTCAATAATAAAAAATATATAGTTATATTATTATAAGAATATCTCTAGCAATTTGTACTCATCGATTACAATACGGAACATATTTCTTGGTTCTAACCAACAAATAATAATCAAAGGCAAAAGATACGCCACGAGCTTACAAATAAAAAGTATAAGTCGTCAAGACCAGGAATGACTTTCGAAATTTTGACCGTCGACCCAGGGGGCACATAGAGAAAGTATTCCGACAGGAAGAGTTGGAACACGCCGGGACTCTGCTACGTGATTTTGTTAAGTAGTTTACTTCTTATTTCATTAGTCTTTCCCCGTTAGATTCAATTATGCCGGAAAATATACATTTTCTAGTTTCGCGATGGACAAGAATTATCCAGTAAACAAGGCAGTCTTCATTCAAACCTTCGATGTTATATCTTTCCTATATTGTTGTACGGAGTTGAAACGTGGACTCTCACAGGCGCCACCTGCAAGAAAATTGAGGCTTTCGAAATGTGGCTTTGACGGTATATCGCCTTAAACCGACCACGTTACTAATCCGGATGTTTTGTTGAGAATGCAAAAAAGAAAAAGAGCTGTCCACAATAAAAACAGCCAAAATCGAATACCTCGGACACATCATGTGGAAGAGCGAGAGATATGGACTGCTGCAACTAATCTTGCAGGGAGAAGTAGAAGGAAAACGAGGACCAGGAGTGTGAAGGATTTCTACGACCTGAAGGAGTGTGAACATCTACGTACGTGGTTCAATACAACCACACATCTTTTCCAGATTGTCATTATGGTCGCCAACACCCGAAACGGATAGTTACTACAAGAAGAAGAAGCCTTCAATCAGCCACAATGCACGGAGATGAAGGATTCATATATGTACAGAACGTTTTGATTAAAGGATGAAGTAGCAAAATCGTTTTCTACTTTACTTTCGTGACCGATAAAAGAGTCCAAAAAGGTGTCTTAAAGAGGTGATCCATCATTGTTGATCTATTTCTTCTTCTTCCTCAGCTTTTCTCATTTTATGAGTGCTGTTCCTTATTCTTCTTTGCCACTCACACACTTCGAGAGAGAAACACTAGTGTTTCTCTCTCAAGTCCTCTGCCACACAGGTCTTCCATCTTCTCTTCAGTTTTAGCAATAAAAATTGCGAAAAAAATAGTATATGGAGACTAGGAGTTAACTATCCGGCCGGGATCAATATATGAACGTTCTCCTAGCCGTAGGGATTTATCTTAACGATATTGTTATTCATCGGCCAACTCAATTTCACTAGTGTCCTTCAATTTGCGAATCTCGAAGCCGCAGATCATTTGTAATATGTTAACAACCTACTAATGTAGACACTTCAAAGCCTGCTCGCCAACAAATCATCTTCTTCATGTGCCTTGTCCATTCCGAACGTTGGCAATTAACATGGCTATTCTAACTTTGTGTATGGCAGATCTGAATAGTTCGGCAGATGACAATCCGAACCATTGCTGCAAGTTTTGGAGCCACGAGTATTTCCTCCTCCCTGGACCCCTTCTGATGTCTATTTTCCCTTGGATAATTAAGTTTTCTATATTTACTGTGCTTCATAACGTGACCCAAGTATTCCAACTTTATTTTCTACTCCTACGTCTCACCTTACCTATCCGGCGTAGTAGTCCTCGGTCAGGATATACGTAATATACGTCGGTATATACGTAATATACGTCGGTAAGCCCGCATTTCGAAGACCTCTACTTTTTTCATTAATGTCATTGTCCACACCTTCATTCCATATAGACAAGGCGAAAACGGCGGGTTCGAAGGGAAAAATATTCCCATGAAATTTTTTTGCATTATCACATTCGTGAGACATCCCAGAATAAGGTTCAAGAAGTCGCCCACGTGAAAAGTGGGCCAATTTTTTTTCAACAATTTTTTTTTAATCAAATTGCAAGAATCAATATTTTTGGCCCGAACAATTTTTTCTTTAATTTTTTGGACCATTCTGGACAAAAAAGGTCTCTTATAATTTTTCTCTTATAAGTTGATCGTTTTCGACTTATAAGCAATTTAAAATTGAAAAAAACGAAAAATGGCGATTTTCAAGGCTTAATAACACGGTTAAAAGCTATTATTATGACAGTCAATATATGACTAAATTAAAGTTTAAGGCCCCCCCCTACAAGATCCCGAAGAAATTTTTGTCATTATTTTATTACTAAGCTGTTATTTTGAAGTAATAATAATACGCGCCATGCACGTGTTTGGCGGCCGTAAATGCTGAGTGCGAGAGAGATGCCATTCCGGCAGTCCAATTGTGCATCTTACTCGCACTCACATTTACAGCAGCGTCAATACGATCTAACCACTCATTGTTATTAATTAAAAATAACAGCTTAGTAGTAAATTAATGACACAGACTTCTTCAGGATCATGTAACGGCGACTTTAAACTTTGATTTAGCCACTTTCTGACTTTCAAAATAATAATTTTTGACCGAGTTATTAAGTCTTAAAAATGGCCATTTTCGCGTTTTCAAATTTTAACTTGCTTATAACTCGAAAAAGGTCAACTTTAGAGAAAAATTATAAGAGACCTTTTTTGTCCAGAATTGTCCAAAAAACCTAAAAAAAAATTAGTGCTGGCCAAAAATATTGATTTTTGCAATTTGATTAAAAAAAATTGTTAAAAAAAAATTGGCCCACTTTTCTCGTGGGCGACTTCCTGAACCTCATTCTGGGATGTCTCACGAATGTGATTATGCAAAAATATCTCATGGGAATATTTTTCCCAACGAACCCGCCGTTTCCGCCTTGTCTAATATAACAAAACCGGAAATACATATTTTAAGAAGTCGGATTTTGAGAGGTAGGGTTACGAAGTGAAAATTTGCTTCATATTAGTGAAAGACACTATTGCTTTTTCTATTCTTATAAATATTTGCTTCGCTTGTTCCCAGCTTGAATTAACTGTTGTTCCTAAGTACTTAAGTGTACAAATCCACCTGTTCAATTCTTTGATCATATCGGTTGTCTTGCTCGTTGTTGAGTTTTGCTTACTAGCATCCATTTAGTTTTTGTGATGTTCAGCCTTTGTTCTTTGTATTTTACTCATCAGGCAACTCAGCTCCTCCATACTACTTGCGAGAATCACAGTGTCATCAGCATACCTTATGGTATTATTAATTATTTCTCCATTTATCTTTATGCCCTCTTAGCCCGATCAATGAACACAAAATTTTTCGAAAACCTCCAAAAAAATAAAGAAAGGATGAAAATTTGGGAATAGGTAGTTGAAATTGTCTATTATTATACAGAGAGAGTCTGTAATTTGGAATAAATTCAATATCTCAAATCCTAATTGTTTTTTTGAAAAATGCTCAGACCCGTCGATTAGTATTTCAAATTGTCCTTTTTGACATACAATAATAATGTATACAGGGTGTCCCAATTTAGAGATATGACGTCATCGTTGATTTTCTTAAATGGCAACACTGTCATTTTGATAGCTATTTTGATAGGGTGTGTAAAGTTATACACAACTGCAAAATATCAAATTTTTATTCTCTACCATTTACAAGATAATAGAAAATAACAAAGTTATGTCTGTAATTTGAAATAAATTCAATAATTGAAATACTAATTGTTTTTTTGAAAAATGCTCAGACCCGTCGATTAGTATTTCAAATTGTCATTTTTGGCATTCAATAATAATGTACACAGGATGTCCCAATTTAGAGATATGACGTCATCGTTGAGTTTCTTAAATGACAACACGTCATTTTGATAGTTATTTTGATAGGGTGTGTAAAGTTATACACAACTGCAAAATTTCAAATTTTTGTTTCCTATCATTTACAATATAATAAAAAATAACAAAGTTATGAAAAACAAGTAATCAAATAATAATTGAATTTAATTATTTCAAATAAGCAAATGCTCATAACGTTGCCCATTGACAATTTGACAATAATTGAGGGCCAACATTATGAGTATTTGCTTAATTGGAATAATTAAATTCAATTATTATTTGATTACTTGTTTTTCATCTTTGTTATTTTTTATTTTCTTGTAAATGATAGGGAACAAAATTTGAAATTTTGCAGTTGTGTATAACTTTACACACCATATCAAAATAACTATCAAAATGACAGTATTGCCATTTAAGAAAATCAACGATGACGTCATATCTCTAAATTGGGACACCCTGTATACATAATTATTGTATGTCAAAAATGACAGTTTAAAATACTAATCGACGGGTCTGAGCATTTTTCAAAAAAACAATTATTATTTTATTATTTAATTTATTCCAAATTACAGATATAACTTTGTTATTTTCTATTATCTTGTAAATGGTAGAGAATAAAAATTTGATATTTTGCAGTTGTGTATAACTTTACACGCCCTATCAAAATGACAGTGTTGCCATTTAAGAAAATCAACGATGACGTCATATCTCTAAATTGGGATCACAGTATACATTATAATTGCATGTCAAAAAGGACAATTTGAAATACTAATCGACGGGTCTGAGCATTTTTCAAAAAAAACAATTAGTATTTGAGATATTGAATTTATTCCAAATTACAGACTCTCTCTGTATAAGAAAAAGTTTATAATTCTTCATCCCCTCCATTTTACAAAAATTGGGAAATACAGGGTGAAAAATATTTTCTTGGGTGTGAAAAAACATATGTTCAAAATAAGTCCGGAATTGGATAAAATGACTAATTCTAAGCATTTTTTGTTCTAAAGAGTTTTTTCACTAAGTCAATACTTTTTGAGTTATTTGCGAGTGAATAAATATGTTCATTTTTAATAAAAATAAAACATGTTTTTGGGCGGTTTTTCACAGATAACTCAAAAAGTAAGTATTTTAGCGAAAAAAATATTCTTAGCATACATATAGCTAATAAAAACATGAAAAAAAAAAAGGTGTATGGATGAAGACTCTATACTCAGTAGAAGCAGAGTTGTAGCTAATGAAAAGGAGGTTCTTCTTCGTCAAATTCCTAATCGAATATTTCAACGTGAAATAACCAAAAAACGGAGCACTTTTCGGGGAAAATTCATTAAAACTTTTTTAAAGTGTTTAAAAAAAGGTTTATTTTTGTTTTTCAAAAGAGGTCTAACATTAAAAGTAAGTTAATTACGCTCAAAATATTGTTGGTACCTCTCATTTTTTGGTAAAAAGAATCACGAAAATCACCCCCCAACTAGCACCCTAAATAAATTTAATCATTATCGCTTCACAAGTTACTTTGATTATGTATTCTTTATATGATCTGTAAGTTTCATCAGTTTAAAGTGCTTATTTTTGAAAAGGATTTAGTTAAATTGGCTTGAACGGCTTTTTATAAGCTATATTTTTGCTAAGAATATTTTTTTCGATAAAATACTGACTTTTTGAGGTATTTGCGAAAAACCGTCCAAGAACATGTTTTTTCTTGTTAAAAATGAACATATTCACTCGCAAATAACTCGAAAAGTATTGACTTAGTGAAAAAATTTTATAGAACAAAAGTTGTTTAGAATTAGTAATTTTATCCAATTCCGGACTTATTTTGAATGTATATTTTTCACCCCAGTAGAAGGGGGATGTAAAATTGTAAACTTTTTCTTACATAATAATAGACAATTTCAACTACTTATTTCCAAATTTTCATCCTTCATTTATTTTTTTTGGGTCAGATTGTTCTTTGATCGGGCTATCTGTGCTTTCCTAATAATAAATCATGGTCTCCCAGAAACTAATACATTCAAATTTGTAAAAATTATATCTCTTTATTGAATATGCAGGTGAAATACATTAGAGGGTTGCATTTCCTGAAAAATTAAGTTCCGTATGTGGAGTATCCTTTGTCAAAACCAATAAATAACTAACAATAAATAATTTACTACACATGTTTAATATCAGTAAAAACTGTCATCATGCTTCGTTTCTGAACTTACATATTAAAAGACAAACAATTAAAATCGCAATTTTATTAAATTTACAATCATCGGACGAATCCCAGAGGGTGTTTAAAAATAGATATAGAATCTCTACCCTGAAAAAAAGGGATGTTAACGATAGTAGACTTCCTTCTTTTACAACGGAAACGGCGTACCACAACCAAAAACCCCAATGAAAAATTACGTTCTCTAACTACAGAGTGAACCAAAAGAAAATTAAAAATGCATTTATTTTTGTGTGCTGTAAAAACTGGTTCTTATGATGATTCTTTTATAGACAACCTTTACGGATCTTACTACATTGACTATGAGTGAAAGTAAGAACTATACTCCTATAGTACTTAAAATACAATTTTCATAAAGCTTACAATAGCCACTGTAAGCTTACAAAGCTTTTCATAAAGCCATACAATTGGCATGAGTTTTAATTTTTAATTTCTCTGATATAATCCCATTACATGGTTATAAATACAGTGATGAGTGCGCTAATAACCGGCAAAATAACATAAAACATAATATGGTGTGGAATAAAAAGAGACGAAACTAGTAGAGGTGGTAAATGTACATTATATTGATAGTTTCCCACCTTTCGACGTAGGTATCGAACGAGTTTGGCAACTACCACTGTGACAGTGACAGTTTTAGTTGACATAATCCTTCGATATGTCTAAAGGTGGGAATCTATCAATATAATGTAAATTTTTATAGGTTTCTATTGATAATTTTTCACTTCTACTATACTCCGTCCCACCTTGACTTTATAGTATAAGGAACATAGACAATGCAGTCCTTGTGAGAGTTGTTAGCCCGGTCATGCCAATTTTATCAAAAAGAATTTGTAATCGAACAGTAGAGATTAAATTAAAACTGATTTAGAAAGGCAATCTACAATTTTAGGATTCATATGCGTTTAAGTTTATTTGATATACTATAGTTATTAAGTATATGAATCCTAAAATTGTAGATTGCCTTTCTAAAACAGTTTTAATTTAATCTCTCTAATGTTCGATTACAAATTCTTTTTGATAAAATCGGCATCACCGCGCTAAAAACTCTCATAAGGACTGCTTTGCCTATGTTCCTGATACTGTAAGGTCAAGGTGAGACGGACTGTAGTTTAATCTCTTTTTATTTTTTAACGTATTATTTTTGCGTCTTTTTGTCGGTTCTTAGTGAACTCATCACTGATTTAGCTTTACGAATAGCTACTCAAGACCAAAATGGCGGCCCTTAAGTAAACTGTCAAAAGAAGTCAAAAACGCGGAAAAGGTAAGATCAATAAAAATGTAACAAAACGACGTGAAATTATTTTCAAAGAAATTACATATTTTGTCTATATATCACAATGTATAATTTTCATAAAGCTAGTAACCAAATAAGTTAAATTTGCATAAGTTGGCATGAGTTTTAATTGTTAATGTCACTGACATAATTCAATTACATGGTTATTAAATATACTTTACGGCTTTACGGATAGCTACTTAAGACCAAAATGGTGGCTCTTATGTCAACTGTCAAAAGATATGAAGACCACAGGGAAAGTACTTGATAAGTCCAATTTTTGACATTTGTCGTTTTTAATACCAATTTGTAGCTTTAATTACATAGTTTCCAAGAGTAACACAAAACAGAGTAATAACTTGTCAAAAGATATGTGTTTAAAAAAACCCTGTACAGGAAAAGAACTTGACATGTCCATTCCAAACAGGGGAAAAAGTCCATGTAATTAATATGCAATATATATTTAAAAAAACTAAAATGTAAACCAACCAGCAATATATCATTTTTTTTTTCTTTTTATTAGTAATTAATAATTGTAAGATGTATTTTAATGTTTTAAAATCATATTCACATTTTTAGTGTTTGTAACTTCCATTATTAAAGAGTATGGTACTCTGAACCTTTTGACTTCCATCCACAATATGTTAATCTTCATATGCCAGCGGAATATTAGACACATAAATGAATCAAATGAACTACTCGGCAGCCGCGTTGCTGGTACCTAAACAAAGTTTGTCAAAACGCGGGAGACGCGTTGCTAGCACTCAATAGATTAATTAGTATTGGAGCCGGTACCTATTAATAAACTTTATCGACAAAATTAAGGTAAATGTAAATCATTTTTGGACGCTAGTAGGTGGATCCATTGCTCTCTAAATCAATCGTATTTTTGTTTATTTGACATATTAATATTTCGACAGAAGAAATCAGAGGCGTCACTTTTGATCACAACAACATATGTAACGCAGCTACCGTAAAGCCTACTTGAACGTGAAAAATCTTGAAAAATTAGTTCAACATGATACAAAATTCTCTATTCGATTTCAAACCTATTTGTAGTATACTTGTAGATATTTTATTTACATGACTCATAAATACACAAACAAATTAACTATACAACTATCTACCAATATATTCTAATAGGTTAAGAGGAAACAGTAGCGATCAACAGGTAGCGAAAACGCGTTCCAAGATTTCGGCTGCAATATTTTTTCGAGATTTTTGGCACACTTATTCGTAATATAATAAAGAATGGCGGTACAGAACCCAATTTGAAAAATATAATAATATGTGGAAATTACTCTGTAATTAAATACAATATTAAAAAAACGAGCCTGTACCGCCATTAAGAAGAACAAAAAAATACACTTTCTTCAAATAAATTTTTTTATCCGATGCCTAGATTTTGTGTCATTTTGGAACTACTAAAAATTTTTATTTCATTAGTAGTTCCAAAATCTAGTCATCGGATAAAAAAGTTTATTTGAAGAAAGTGTATTTTTTTGTTTTTCTTAATGGCGGTAGAGGCTCGTTTTTTAATATTGTATTTAATTACAGAGTAATTTCCACATATTAATATATTTTTCAAATTGGGCTCTGTAATTCTTTATTATATTACGAATACGTGTGCCAAATATCTCGAAAAAATATTCAAAATTACAGCCGCAATCTTGGAACGCCTTTTGGCTACCTGTTGATCGCTACTGCATCACCTTAAAACTTGTGTCGATAGAAAAAAAAGTCGCGTACTAAATTGACTTAACATTAAGTTAAAGTAACTAAAAAAAAATGAAAAATAAGTTGGGTCTAAAAAAGAGTTGTATTAGTGGTATTAGGTTGTAAAAAGCTTAAAACAACAAAATTACGACTATATTGCTTAAAACCGGACAAATTCTATCAAAATTTATGTACTTAACCTTACTTCAACATAACATTCACAAAAAGTTTTGAAAAAATTGCCAAAAAAAGGAGTAAGTTTAAGTAAAAATAATTAAAGCCTAGATATAATCAATTTTAGGTTTGTTCTTAAAAGAAACGAACATACTGCATTAAAATAAATAAAAATTATTACATTAGTACAATTTTTACTTGAAATACGGTTTGGTTGTTATAAATAAAATAAATATATACTTAAATAAATTCATGTTAAAACATTCAGTAGTTTTAGATGCCCGTAATAACTACGAAAAACTAAAATTCATAAACCAAAACAATCAAACAGAAAATCAGTGTAATTAAGTCTAAATAGAACACAATTGATTCTTTTTAAAGATTTTTGTATTTGCTGTAATCATGGTTTTGCTATTTTTAATAGTTTTTGGCCTAAGAACCTAAATTTATTTTTTTTGGATATTAAGGTAGAAGGTAAATTTTAAAAATTAATGTTAAACAAAATATATTTTAATGTTTAGTAAATATTAGATTTCCATTAAACTACCTCAATTGTGCCAATCTTGATTATGGCTCAGAGGTTGTTTTATAAGATTAAATGGACTCTCTGGTGTCAATCTGATACTAATTCATGATTTTTACTCATGAAGACATTATCACAAATTAAAATACAAAACATATAAGACTAGAAATCATGCCAATTAGCTAATACATCCATTGTTGAAACCAAAAGATGAAAAAACTTAATTAGTCAGTGGACCTACTGAGTAATTAATTAGAACTACTGACCACAGAAAAGTTATGCAAACATGGGAACATGCTCTTTCGCCAAAAAATTGACTTACTCAACATTTTTTTGAGTATTAGAAGATTAAAAGGTGTGCCAATCATTTACACCCACTCCTGAAATAAAAAAAACTTGAAATGTAGGCCAAAAGATCTACTGAATCATTCATCAGAACTACTCACTGCAGACAAGGTTATGCAAATATGAACACACGTGCTTTGTAGGCAAAAAAATTGTACACAATCTTGTTTTGATTTTGATTGCTGGTCTTATAGAGGACTAAAAAACATTCCAATCAACTATTACACGTTCTGCAGACAACTTCTTTTACGTACCAAATTGTCTTACTTAATTGTCTTGTTGTCATTATTAGAACATCGTAGATTACATGAAACCATGGAAATCAACGATTGCGTAATATACTCGAAGATTATACTACTGAATGATTAATTAGAAACGTTATGGAAGTGGGAACACATGCGATTTTTACGCAACAAATTGTCTTACTCAATATTGTTTTCAGTATTAGAAGATCGTAGAAGATTAAAAAGTATACCATTCATCTACATCCATTACTGAACTTAAAAAATGAAAAACTCGAAATGTAGGCCAAAACATCTACTGAATCGTTCATTAAAACTACTCACTGCAGATAAGGTCATGCAAATAGGAGCACGCATGCATTTTCAACAAATTGACCTACACAATCTTGTTTTGATTTTGATTTCTGGTCTTGTAGAAGACTAAAAAATCTTTTTCGCTCATCTGTCTCCAAATTTGGGTTCCTCTTCTCACTAATTCAGTTACTGTTAAATTTTGTTTATCGGACCTACGAAAATCTATCATAACATTCAAGAAAGGATTGCGAAAAATATCCGATGGGACTCTTCTGGCGGGACTTCGTTTTATATTAGAATTATCATGACTTTTGAATGTTTTATCCATTTTTACAAAATTGTCACAATTTAAACACTTATAAGTGACACTTTAGAAGATCGTAGACGAATAAAAGTATGCCGATCACCTACACCTACTCCTGAACTCGAAAAATAAAAAACTGGAAATATAGGCCAAAATATCTATTGAATTATTCATTAGAACTACTCACTGCAGTTAAGGTCATGTAAATATCAGCATATATGCTTCGTAGGCAACAAATTGACCTAACAAATATTGTTTTGATTTTATTTTCTCATCTCATAGAAGACTAAAAAACTCCAATAAACTAGTACATCAACTTATAAACTAAAAAGGAAAAATTCAAGAGTTGGTTAAGAAGACATGCTGAATGATTCATTAGAACTATTCACTGCATACTACGTTATGCAAGTAAGAGAACATGCGGTCTTTAGGCAAAAAATTATCTTACACAACCTTGTTTCCGTATTAGAAGATCGTAGGTTAGAAGCCACGCAAATCAAGAACTGCATCCACTTGTAAAAGATAAAAAAAAATCAAGAGTTGGCGAACATCTATTGAATGATTAATTCGAACTACTCACCGCAGAAAATGTTATGCAAGTACGAGCACAGGCATTCCTTGCGCAACAAACTTGACTTACTCAACCTTGTTTTGAGTACTACAAGATCGTAGACTAATTTAGAAGTGTACCAATCACCTACACCCACTCAGAAAGTCAAGAAATAAATAACTCGAAATGTAGGCCAAAAGATCTACTGAATCATTCATTAAAACTACTCACTGCAGATAAGGTTATACAAATATCAGCATATATGCGTCGTAGGCAACAAATTGATCTAAAAAATATTGTTTTGATTTTGATTTCTCGTCTCATAGAAGACTAAAAACTCCCAATCAACTACTACATCAACTTATAAACTAAAGAGGAAAAATTCAAGAGTTGGTTGAGAAGATATGCTGAATGATTTATTAGAACTACTCACTGCAGAAAACTGTATGCAAGTAGAAGCACATGCTGTCTTTACGCAACAAATTGATTTATTCAACCTAGTTTTAAGTATTAGTAGATCGTGGACGATTAGAAAGTGTGCCAATCACCTACAGCCACTCTGAACCCAACAAAATTAAAAACTCGAAATATGGGCCAAAGACCTATTGAAATGAGCACTCATGCTTTGTAGGCAATAAATTGACCAAGACTAACTCAAGAGTTGGTTGAGAATACGTGCTGAATGATTCATTAGAACTACTCACTGCAGAAAACGGTATGCAAGTAGGAGCACATGCTGTATTTACGCAACAAATTGATTTATTCAACCTAGTTTTAAGTATTAGTAGATCGTGGACGATTATAAAGTGTGCCAATCACCTACAGCCACTCTGAACCCAACAAAATTAAAAACTCGAAATGTGGGCTAAAGACCTATTGAATTGAGCACTCATGCTTTGTAGGCAATAAATTGACCAAGACTAACTCAAGAGTTAATTGAGAATACCTGCTGAATGATTCATTAGAACTACTCACTGCAGAAAACGGTATTCAAGTAGGAGCACATGCTGTATTTACGCAACAAATTGATTTATTCAACCTAGTTTTAAGTATTAGTAGATCGTGGACGGTTATAGTGTGCCAATCATCTACAGCCACTCTGAACCCAACAAAATTAAAAACTCGAAATGTGGGCCAAAGACCTATTGAAATGAGCACTCATGCTTTGTAGGCAATAAATTGACCAAGACTAACTCAAGAGTTGGTTGAGAATACGTGCTGAATGATTCATTAGAACTACTCACTGCAGAAAACGGTATGCAAGTAGGAGCACATGCTGTATTTACGCAACAAATTGATTTATTCAACCTAGTTTTAAGTATTAGTAGATCGTGGACGGTTATAGTGTGCCAATCATCTACAGCCACTCTGAACCCAACAAAATTAAAAACTCGAAATATGGGCCAAAGACCTATTGAAATGAGCACTCATGCTTTGTAGGCAATAAATTGACCAAGACTAACTCAAGAGTTGGTTGAGAATACGTGCTGAATGATTCATTAGAACTACTCACTGCAGAAAACGGTATGCAAGTAGGAGCACATGCTGTATTTACGCAACAAATTGATTTATTCAACCTAGTTTTAAGTATTAGTAGATCGTGGACGATTATAAAGTGTGCCAATCACCTACAGCCACTCTGAACCCAACAAAATTAAAAACTCGAAATGTGGGCTAAAGACCTATTGAATTGAGCACTCATGCTTTGTAGGCAATAAATTGACCAAGACTAACTCAAGAGTTGGTTGAGAATACGTGCTGAATGATTCATTAGAACTACTCACTGCAGAAAACGGTATGCAAGTAGGAGCACATGCTGTATTTACGCAACAAAGTGATTTATTCAACCTAGTTTTAAGTATTAGTAGATCGTGGACGATTATAAAGTGTGCCAATCACCTACAGCCACTCTGAACCCAACAAAATTAAAAACTCGAAATGTGGGCTAAAGACCTATTGAATTGAGCACTCATGCTTTGTAGGCAATAAATTGACCAAGACTAACTCAAGAGTTAATTGAGAATACCTGCTGAATGATTCATTAGAACTACTCACTGCAGAAAACGGTATTCAAGTAGGAGCACATGCTGTATTTACGCAACAAATTGATTTATTCAACCTAGTTTTAAGTATTAGTAGATCGTGGACGGTTATAGTGTGCCAATCATCTACAGCCACTCTGAACCCAACAAAATTAAAAACTCGAAATGTGGGCTAAAGACCTATTGAATTGAGCACTCATGCTTTGTAGGCAATAAATTGACCAAGACTAACTCAAGAGTTAATTGAGAATACCTGCTGAATGATTCATTAGAACTACTCACTGCAGAAAATGTTATGCAAGTAAGAGCACATGCTTTCTTTAAGAAATAACTTGAATTACTCAACCTTGTTTTGAGTATTAAAGATCATAAGTTACAAACCATTTAAATCAACGACTACATCTACTACTGAGCCTAAAAAACAAGAAACTCGAGAGTTGGCGAACAGATCTACCGAATGGTTTAAAAGAACCAGTCATTCCAGAAATAGTTATACAAATAATAGTACCTTCAAGTTACAAGCAATAAATTGGTTTACACAATCTTGCCTAAGTACTACAGGGTGTCCCCGAAAATAGTGTGTTCCTTAAAGGTATAGGTAGAAGGCACCATATAAAGCAAAAAAAAAACATTTTTTCTAAATGCAACCGTTTTGCTAAAAAACCAAAATACATTTTGGTATGCAAATTGAAATCTGACAACTATGTATACAAAAATCTAAACATAGACAATCACAATTCAAAAATATTTGCAGCATTTTAGCCATAAGTATTTACATTAAACCCTGTCTTCATCCTAAACAAACAAACAAATTCTTGTTTTGTTGGATTTTCAAGCATGGGGTGGTACAATTATTTTGCAGGTGCACCTGTCTGACCTACATTTGTGGTGTCAATAAACTAAATCATAAACAGTTCTTGTACAGTGATGCCAAATTAGTTAATTTTATGAAAATAAAAGTTTGCTTATTATGGCGAACAATGTAATTTTTTTTTTTGGAAACGGTTAACTTTAGAAAAAAATGTTATAGGACTTTTTGTTCTACATTGTGTATTATATCCATACCTTAAAGGAACGCACTATTTTCGGGGACACCCTGTATATAAAAATGTATGGTTTTTAAGTTGCATAAATACTTAAAACAAGACAATGCCTTCGCATAATTTTTTAAGTTTTCTGTGGTTGCAATAGTTCACGACGGAATTAAATGTCAATCATTTGTACTACATATCAGTTTCAAAATAATCTATGATTTGGGCTTGTGAAGCATAGCTAGTAACAAAAACAATCGATGACGTAGTATTTTCTATAATACTACTAACCTTGGAGAATAATGAACATAATTCCAAATGGAAGTGGTTCTAGTTTTGATATTCATAAATATTTCTAATTTCCCTGTATCATTTTAATGACATTCATAAAAAACAGTATTTACAACATTTGTACTAGGAAGGGGAATGGATAGCATCAGTCAAAGCTAAATTTTTGAGCTTACATTCAGGGTTTAAAATCAAAACTACAATTTTTTCATCGGTATTTCTTCCTTTTTGACTAATTTTAGCACCCTGTAGCCCGAAAACTAGCCACCCCAGCCATACATAAGCGCCAGCTCCTTGTCTTGGTATCATCTTACTGGACGCTTATAAGAATATTTTTTTGCTAAATTTAGAGTTGGGTACTTATTCCGTCTAAGCCTACCGTTAACATCACCATACTTTAAATGATTTATTCACCCCACGCAACCGGTAATAAATATGATTTAACCTAGAGATTACTATAAAAAGAAATAATCATATAAAAAACATATAACAGGTGAATATTACTTCTACTTGAAATACGGTATCTAAATCGGTAATTATTAATACGTTTTTAACAAATGGAAAGATTGTAAAATTTAGTATTCAGTTTTTATTGGTCATTCACAAACTCGATGTAAGCTTCTCAAATTAACTAAATAAAATATAATATAATAAAAAATAAAAAAAATGGTTCTCAAACCATGCCAATCTTTTTTGTTTCAAATGGAAGCTTTCCTAATTAATTCGTTGAAGTAGTGAAGTTTACAAACGGCCCATAGAAACAATGAATACCCATACATGTTTCTCAATGATTTGGACTTTTTTGGAAAAAACATGTATCCAAACAGTTCCACTTTGAAAAAAGTAAATAGTAATATTCACCAAACATTGTCTGAAATATGTCTGTCTGGCATACATTAAATAATTTTTAAAATAGATACTTTCATAAAGTCTTTTGATGTATGTTACACGATCTTTAAATACTTTACTAGAACATGAAAATAGAATTATTACGAAAACCTAACGAATCCTTTTATATAAGGAATAGTTATAGCAAACATCAAACCTGGTGAACACACCCGCGACACCAATAGGCTTGATATACTTCTTAAATGCGTGTTTCTGATCAACCAGGTTTAATATTGCTAATGATCAGAATGAAAAACTATTTAAAAGTATCATTTAACGTTTTTCAACAACTGAAAAATGTTAAGTGATACTATCAAATTCAAATTTAATATATACCACTCTCTATTTAAAATATATTTTAGTGACTGAGCAGTCTGAGTTGGGGTCATATCCCTTTATAGCTAACTCCAGGTTAAATTTTTATTTACTACACCTAGACACTTTTGGTTGCTTCCTCAGTTAGTCCATAAGTTTCCCATTGGCGCTTGCGAGTGTGGAGATGACCTCACATTCAAATTGCTGAACTGTTGAGGTAAGTTTTGATTATTAAAAAATGGATTTGGGGTATTTTGTTGGCCCATCGGGTTGGACGTTTGGAACTGTTGTGAAGGGTTGAATGAAGGCGAGAAGTTCTGTTGTGGGAATCCTCCAAATGAGTTGTTTAAGAATTGGCTTCCTTGAGGTTGGTTTGAATTGGGAGTAAAATGCTGCAACAAAGAGTTAAGTTAATTTATTGTATTTATAAAATTATATTTTCAAAATTTATTGTATCTTTGGTATTGAAATGTTATTCATATTACGAAATCATTTAAATTGTTGGGTGAGTTATGTTATTCTAGAAAAAACTTAAAATTTCATTATTAAATAGATTGGCAAAGTTGGTAAATAGGCTATTGATTATGTTCAAAATAAGAGAGCTAAAAGGAACTACAACGTTAACGGGATTTTATTGTCTCATATGGTTAATGGACCTCTAAATTTGAAAAAACCGCGGAGTGCTACCATTTAAATGTATGCGTTTTTGAGAAAGGGGTGAATTAGTCCCTAGGCACAAGGTGAATTAGGGTGAGTTCTATGCACTTTTGGTACAAACACGTCTACATGAAAATTATTCCAGGTTAAATTTCCTATAGGAATATCACATTTTAAAGTCAAAAATATTTTTTTACAAAACATATTCAAAAGAAAGGCAAGAAAAAAACGCGAGAGAAAGCAATTTTGTTTTTGGTCCCATAACTTTTTTCCACAGGGATATAGGTAATAACGTCCATCCTTCCTTTTTTAAAATGAAGTTTGGTAAAAGTTTCTAGCATTTATAGTTTCCGAAATAGGATTTTTCAAAGTTCGCCGCTCGCAGCATTTTTGGGCCATTTTTCTCATTATTTCGCATATCTTGTTCTGTAACTTTTTTCTACGCATTTCTAGGTAGATGGTATATGTAATGGTACATTTATTAGAAAGAGAAATAAATTACGTTTAAAAGGGTCTATTGTGTAAGGTTATACGGTTCTTTTTAAGGCCGGCCGTTGTATGAAAGAGAGGTCCCCAAGTCGCAGTGCAACAGAGAGAAAAGATTCTTTCCCGAGAGATGCTGCCTCTATAGGAGAAATAACGCAATAGATATCTAAGCGAAGCGCGGACTCCAGACTTTATAGTCAGCTGATAGTTTAGTTTCAGTACAGAGAGGTATGCAGGTGCGGTCTCGCTAAGATGACTCGAAATCGTTTTATATATGAGGTGCGAACTTTTCATTTTCTAGGAGGTTTAAGGACGGGTTCTCGCTGAAAATTTTACTCGGATAAATACTGTGCTCGTATCTCGTGGTAAAATCTAAACCAAAAGTATTGGAAAAATCTATTTCGCATATTGGTTCATCATAGTTTGTTACCTACTTCTCATGTCCCAATATTATAAAATTATACCAGGGAAGAACAATTATATCACTCAAATTTGTCTAATTGTCTAATTTAGAATGAAAATGTAATTAATGTTTAGAACATTTAATGAAAGCTTATAACCAAGGATGGTACTAAAGATGAGCAATTTGGTCCGTCGGTCTGCCTGACCGCGAATATAACTCCTCCGTCACTGTACTAGGTAGAATAGCGAATGAGGTGTCGAATGAAAGCCTATAATCCAAGGATGGTACTAAAGCTGATAAATTTGACCAAGGCTGTCTGTCCATCTGTCCGTCCGACCGCGAATGTAACTACTCCTTCATTATGCCAGGTAGAATGACAAATGAGGTGTCGAATGAATGGTTATAATCCAACGATGGTACTAAAGATAAGCAATTTGGTCCGTCGGTCTGCCTGACCGCGAATATAACTCCTCCGTCACTGTACCAGGTAGAATGACAAATAAGGTTTCGAATGAAAGCTTATAACCGAGGATGGTACTAAAGATGAAAAATTTGACCAAGGCTGTCGGTCCATTTGTCCGTCCGACCGCGAATGTAACTTCTCCGTCATTATGCCAGGGAAAATGACAAATGAGGTTTCAAATGAACGATTATAATCCAACGATGGTACTAAAGTTGAGCAATTTGGTCCGTCGGTCTGCCTGACCGCGAATATAACTCCTCCGTCACTGTACCAGGTAGAATGACCAATAAGGTGTCGAATGAAAGCTTATAATCCAAGGATGGTACTAAAGATGAGCAATTTGACCAAGGCTGTCTGTCCGTCGGTCCGTCCGACCGCGAATATAACTCTTCCGTCACTATACCAGGTTGAATGACAAATGAGGTGTCGAATGAAAGCTTATAATCCAAGGATGGTACTAAAGGTGAGAAATTTGACCAAGGACTTCCGGTTTTACAAATGGGACCGGAAATACTGTTTTAAAGTCACCGGAATAGTAAAAGTGATATATTATTCGACGAGCCTTCGCAAGGCGAGAACAAATATATACTTCCGGTTTCATGAGTGTCTTTCCGTCTGTCCTCCTACATACAACTCCTCCGTATTAATACAGATATAATGACAAATAATGAGGTTTCGAATAAAAGATTATAACACAAGGATGGTATTAAAGATGAGTAATTTAACATCGGACTTCAGTTTTAGAGTTGCAACCGCAAGTATCTGTTTTAAAGTGACTCAAAGTATGGTATGAATGTAAATGAATATGATCCAAAATTAGTAAAATCGTATATGAATCGACGCAAAGTTACACGAAGAGTTAAAATATCGACTTCCAGTTCTACTTTCGATTACTTTGGATGAAAACCTAGGACTTACGAAGTCCAATTACTGGTTAACACATGCTCTTGTGAACATGAACGGAAAGAAATAACACGAGTAGCGTTCATCAGCAAATCATCAACGGCTGATAGCAAAACTCTACGAAACTATATATACGTTATAGTCTAAGATCCGAATATAGGTCGACCTGCACCCATCTGCTTTCCGGATGAGACATTTTTTTATTAAATTTCATACATAGACAAAAACGACTTGCATGGCTTGCCTATCAAATTCGTGTCATAGCTATCCTTAAGGTGGGGTGAGCTTAGAGTTTGAAATAAATATTTCAAGCATATTTTTTTGAATTTTTTTGAACTTATAATAGAATTCTTAAAATCCCATTGACTGATCGGGTCACAAATGAGGAGGTCCTTACAGAAGAATGGGGAAAAACCGAGACCATCAAATCTCAAAAGTTATACTTTGGGCACATTATGCGAAATGAATCCAGATATGCCCTCCTACAAGCCATTCTGCAAGGAAAAATATTTGGAAAGCGAGGTCCAGGAAGAAGAAGAACATCCTGGTTAAAGAACCTCAGAACCTGGTTCAACTCAACATATGTGAAGCTTTCCTGCATTGCTGCAGATAAAATAAAGATTGCCATGCCATGGAGATCGCCAACATTCGTCACGGACAGGCACAGCAAGAAGAAGAGGATAGAATTATTTTATTTTTAAATTAAATAAGCATATTCACTATAATCGTTGATTGATATATTGGACGGCCTCTAATATCTCAATCAACGCTATAATTCAATGAATTAAAAAAAAATAAGGAAAAATATTAAAAAATAAGCCAACGCTCAGTGAATCATGTGAAACGAAAAGATCAAAAATATTTTATTAGCTTTATGAGTATTATGAGTTTATCGAGCATAAATCTGTCGAGTTTTTTCAGTTATAACGATTTTTGACTTTTTGGTATTACTCAGAAGTCAAAACAACCAAATTTTTGCTCACGAATGGGTGAAAATCAACATATTTATTATAATAAAAAATAAGCATAAACAACAAAAATTGTATGTGCAATTTGTATGCACGTTAAAAATTCGGTTAAAATTCACATTCTTATTCCAGTCAAAACACAATAATTAACAAGTCGCTGATGTGGCATTTCGATCATCGACCGAGAAACACATTAAATTTTTATTACTGGTGTTGATAACGTGAACGGTATCAAATATCACATCGTGGGCAGCTGTATTGATTTTAAATAATAAAAAATGTGGCAGAGTCTCGAAGAGTTATAACGCCATTGATGATGATGATGACCAAATACTTTTGAAATTACAAAAATGAATAGGTTTTTTTGTATTACAATCAAGATTATCGTTTTCAGGACAAGCAATTATCATCACAAATAGGATGTTTTGAACAGGGTTATTCAAAACAGAGTGCTGCATGCACGATTTTTGAAAGAACTCACAATTGGAATTCGATATTTGGTAATCGAAATTACAATTCATGTTTAAATTTAATTGCTAATCACTATTTTCGTACCAAAAACCGGTTTAATGGCGATTGCTATAATAGCCCTATCTATACCTATAACCCATCTGCACCATGGACGCTTTATTTATACGTCCATGATCTGCACACTAATGGAACGCAGATTCAGATAGAGCGCGTTAAACAGTCTTGCTACCTGGGAACTATTATAAATAATGAGCAGTAGAGCAAAAAAGTTGAAAATGGTGGAGGTATTTAGCATCAACGGTTCTCCTTTAAAATCAATATGACGGCTAACCCTTCAGCGGAATTCAGTCGCAATTTTAAATTTACACCACTATTGACCTCCCCTAAAGGTTAGAATTATAAAATTTGGGGCAGCTCGGAAACAAGATTCAATTCAATAATTATGCTCCCCCACCCCTTTTTAATATATTCCCGCTAACTCGGAAAATATCAACCGCACGAAAAAAATTGTCAAAAAGAAATAATTGTAGGAAATCATATTTGAAACAATTTTAAATATTCGTAAAAAAATGAAAGAGATCAAAATTCAAAATTATGTAAAAGTTAATTCTATCTACTAAGTTCTATTTTTGTATTATAGGTACCTACATTTTTGTCGTAAAAGTCATAATTAACGAGACAATTCAATAGTTATGCTCTAACTCTAACCTCCAACTGTCACTATTTCCCCCCATAACTTGGAAAATATCGACATCATAAAATAGTTATTTTCCTAACTAGTGCGGAAAGTGATAATTTCACGCACGAGACTGCCGTTGACCCGAACGACGCGATAGCGGAGTTCGGGCAGGCATTCGAGTGCGAGGAACACACTTTCCGCACGAGTTAGGAATAATAGGTTTGTTCGTAGTACGATCCAATCGATCAGCAACCGTTGCCAACCATCAGACGCATGCGCAGTTAACAGTTAGCGCTGCGCAGTTAACAGTTCGAGTTCGTAGACTACGAACGCGCTTGCGTCTGACGGTTGGCAACGGTTGCTGATCGTTCTACGAACAAACCTAATATATATTCTAGGGCCGTACGTTTGGAAAAAGCCACAAAAAATAGAGTTATATCAATTTTTATTTAGAAGTGAAAATACACAAATCAATTATTTGACAAGGTTGTCAAAAACAAACTTTCAATATTAGTTTATTGCAAGTATTATAATATATTATAATGCAATATTACAAGGTATTTTACTTTCCCGCACGTCGTGCGTGAAAGTGCAACTTTCGGAAACGAAATGCGTGCGTGAATCTTTAGTACCATGGTTGGATTATAACCGTTCACTGTACACTCGTCACCTCATCTGTCATTCTGCCTGGCATAATGACGGAGTAGTTACATTCGCGGTCGGACGGACCGATGGACAGACAGCCTTGGTCTAATTTCTCATCTTTAGTACCATCCTTGGATTATAAGCTTTCATTTGACACCTCATTTGTCATTCTACCTGGTACAGTGACGGAGGAGTTATATTCGCGGTCAGGCACACCGACGGATCAAATTTCTCATCTTTAGTACCATCGTTGGATTATAACCATTCATTCGACACCTCATTTGTCATTCTACCTGGCATATTGACGGAGTAGTTACATTCGCGGTCGGACGGACCGATGGACAGACAGCCTTGGTCAAATTTCTCAACCTTAGTACCATCCTTGGTTATAAGCTTTCATTCGACACCTTATTTGTCATTCTACCTGGTACAGTGACGGAAGACTTATATTCGCGGTCAGGCAGACCGACGGACCAAATTGCTCATCTTTAGTACCATCGTTGGAATATAACCGTTCATTCGACACCCCATTTGTCAATCTACCTGGCATAATGACGGAGTAGTTACATTCGCGGTCGGACGGACCGATGGACAGACAGCCTTGGTCTAATTTCTCATCTTTAGTACCATCTTTGGATTATAAGCTTGCATTCGACACCTCATTTGTCATTCTACCTGGTACAGTGACGGGGGAGTTATATTCGCGGTCAAGCAGACAGACGGACCAAATTGCTCATCTTTAGTACCATCGTTGGGTTATAACCGTTCATTCGACACCCCATTTGTCAATCTACCTGGCATATTGACGGAGTAGTTACATTCGCGGTCGGACGGACCGACGGACAGACAGCCTTGGTCAAATGTCTCAACCTTAGTACCATCCTTGGTTATAAGCTTTCATTCGACACCTTATTTGTCATTCTACCTGGTACAGTGACGGAAGACTTATATTCGCGGTCAGGCAGACCGACGGACCAAATTGCTCATCTTTAGTACCATCGTTGGGTTATAACCGTTCATTCGACACCCCATTTGTCAATCTACCTGGCATATTGACGGAGTAGTTACATTCGCGGTCGGACGTACCGACGGACAGACAGTCTAAATTTCTCATCTTTAGTACCATCCTTGGATTATAAGCATTCATTTGACAACTTTATTCGGCAAAAATATTTCTTGGGGATTTTTTGTCCGGGATTTTTTGCGGGGATATTTTGTCAAAAAAAAATTGTGGGGATTATCTGTCCGGGATTTTTTGTGGGGATTATTTGTGGGGATTATTTGTGAGGATTATTTGTGGGGATTTTTTGTCCGGGGATAATTTGTGGGGATTTTTTGTCCGGGGATTATTTGTCCGAACCCCTAATAAACTCATATTTGTCAAGTACCGAAATTTCCTAAGGAAAGTTTCAAACGGGCCATTACGCTCCTGAATTTTTGACGTTTATTTAATTTTTTTCGTAGCGCCATCTTATACATAATCGCTACATTAACAGAGCTTAGATTCTTACAGATTCCTATACTTTTTGTGTATTATATGTACAAGATTTACGTTTCACATGCCAATTTCTATTAATTCCAGAAATTTATTTTAAAAGTACACCACGCAAAAAGTACTTTATTAATTCACATTTTTTTAACGTTACATCCTTCCGTTACATATAGGCTAGTGCTAAACGGACTTTTATCATGAAATTCATTTAAATACTTGAGTAATTTAGATATAAACGCTCTTATATTTATTGAAAAAAAAGCAAAACTTTCACATTTTTTTATAAACAATACACAACAGGTAGGGCAGCAAAAATATGGCTGTAATTAGCGAGATATATTGTTAGTAGGTTAAGCATTTTTCGGTATACATATATGCTCTAGATTATGAGTGGTGTACTTTATAAAGGTGATGGGATCGCCTATACTTGTAACATTACCAATGGCCGGCCTTAAGCAAGATATGCTTTTTCAAGATTTTATACTTTTAATAATTTTTGATATTTTTAATGATTATTTTTTAAATTTCTCATTATGACTTTTTTCTTGACATTTAGGTATATACATTCTGGAATAAAAAAAGCTTATTTTCTTTACTTTAAAATGGTGTATTGCGATAAATTCTAGGACTATTTTTAAACAAGATATCCATAGGATATCCAAGGGTATCCGTAATTTGAGAAAAATTTTAAATTTTTTTTATTTTTTTTTATTAGAAGAATATAATTGTAGAAGAATATAAAGTGGATGATAATTATGAATCATGCAATATTTGTAAGATAAAGCTCTTATAAAACTTGGAGAACGTAGAAAACAAAATTTTAATACATTATTGCTTCCTATAATGCACAAAATGTTAAAGGTGGTATACAAAATGATATGAAAATGAAACATTTTGGATGCTTTGCACGCACAATAAATAAACTTAATTGTGAACGATCGCTTAAAGGATGAGGAAATCAGCCACAATTTAACTTGAAAAATGATTTTATTCACGTTTCGACTTCCACCTCGGATGTCGTTATCAAAAATGATATGAGAAAATCATTAAAAATTTAACCAAAATAAAAAATACCGTAAGCCACTTTAAAAAGAGTTCTACAAGCAACTGCTAAACTTTTAGATTTTCAAAAAATCCAGGAAATGGGAATCCTCTCAAATTACTGCAAGATGTTTCCACACGTTGTAATTTGACATTTTATATGTTGGAAAGATTTATTCAGCTAGAAGAAATTATTAACGTTATTATAAGCATAACAAATATGTACATAAACAATCGTTCAACAATGTATTAGTGGAATTTTATTAAACAGATATCCCAAATAGTAAGATCCTGTCGATTTCAACTTTTCTTGGCACAATAAGGTTTCGACTAATTCCTTTTAAGGGTCCAACAAATGCGGAAAAAGCACAGAAAATAGAATCGCTCTTATTGCAGAAAAACTTGGAATGGAACAAAAAGATATAGTCCATTGAAATGTTACATTTAGTGTGCATTTTTTAGAGGAGTCAATTTTATTTTTTTAATGTGTAGGGGGGTTCAGTAGAAGCTCAAGTTCAAGTTTTTGGGGTTGAGGCCCTTGTCCCCCGGCCGCCATCTTGGAAAAAGAGGTGCAAAGGGCTTTCGCGCTGTATCTCGTAAACTAGCTACCCTACAGAAAATTTAATTTCACATAAAATGAAGCAAATTAAATTTTCTACAATTTTATATCTATTACTTTTTATCGTAAAGTGACCAACAAAAAAGTTATAAACAAAAATAAGAGAAAATTTTGTAAGAAATTTCCTTTTGGAGGTTATAACTTTTTTTACGTTCATTTCATAATAAAATATCATCGTAGCGATTTTGTAGAGAATTTTTCAATAAACAATTTTCACTATAGAGTTGTTTAATTTTATTTATTATCTAGGTTTTACAGCGCTCCAAACTTGACCAGTTTCTCGAATTCTCGTAGAAAAATAATGCTTTTCTATCTATATATTAGACGAGCGGCATTAACCGTTATGCCAACCACGAAAATCAAAGGACATCGCACACATCTTATGGAAAATATAATGTCACTCAAATTCAATAAAATTTATACGAATAGATTCGTTTTAAATTAACGGTCAAATCTTATCATTGCGCCAACTCCATATTTTCAATAATAAGAGCAGAAATTGATATAAATAAATCTGAAATCAAATGGATACGTACATAAGTTAGAGAGAGAAAAAATATTTTATAATACCCAAATTGTCGGTACTCCATAAATCAGCGGATTAGTTGCACTAATCCGCTTAGGCCCAGCGGGGTTTAAGCTCTTTTGAATAGCACCCAGAGCAATAGTGATTGTAACTGACACTTTTACTGACTAAAAAATTTGATTTCGATAAACTTTAATTGCAATTTGCGCCGTAATTAATCATAATTAAGAGTTGGTGCAATGATAAGATTTGACCGTTAATTTAAAACGAATCTATTCGTATAAATTTTATTGAATTTGAGTGACATTATATTTTCCATAAGATGTGTGCGATGTCCTTTAAGGTGAATGATCAATTTTGGTCTATTTTTATGTTGTAGAGGTCGCTGAATCCGAATATGAAGTTTATTTTTATCTAGAGTTGGTGGAACATGTTAAAAAAATAAATTTTATACAAAAATGCCAAAAATCAATTTTGATGATTTTTCAAATTTACCTCGCTGTATCTTTGGTCGCTGTAAATATTTCTTTTTAAAAATTTTACTGTGTCATCTTTGAAGTACGTAGATAACAATGAAATTTGTCCAAAATGTTTGAACACATTAAAAAAGGAGTTGTTAATTTATTAACATTTTGTCATCATATTTCGTTAGTTTCATGTTTACTTAAAAAAGTTGAGTGACAAACTTTTTAGTTTATAATTTTAACCAACACAACAATAAAATATAGTTCATGAAAAAGTTTTTTGGAAAATTTTAAGTCAAAATATATAATAGGAAAAAAGTTATGTTACTTCATATACAAGCGGCACACCCCAAAAAACGCTTATATCTCGAGATCCTGACCACGGTGTGATGAATGGCTAATTTTTATCATACTTTATGATTTTGATATCAAAAATCGTTCTTTGCTCTGCTTAAGAATTTTGCATTTTGCGGTTGCGTCATTCTTCTTCTGAAGCGGCGAATTTGTCTCAAACAACTTCTTGGGCCTTTTCTATATATATGCTTAGAGTTATAAGTTTTATAGTGGGAAGAAAGGTCAAAAACAGATTAATAATAGCATAGAAATGTTAAAATCATAATAAATTGTATGAATAAAAAATATATATAGATAGAAAAGTAAGCCTAACTTTTGTTTTTATTGTATCCCTATGAGCATTCGAGAATCTGGTCAAGTTTAGAGCGCTGTAAAACCTATATAAATAAATAGAATTAAACAACTTTATAGTGGAAATTGTTCGCTGAAAAACCCTCTACAAAATTGCTGTAATGTTATTTTATTTTAAAATTAACTGAAAAAAAGTTACATCCAAAAGGAAACTTGTTAAAAAAAATTTACATATTTTTGGTTATATCTTTTTTGTTGGTCACTTGACGATAAAAAGTAATAGAAACAAAATTGTGGAAAATTTAATTTGCTACATTTTATGTTTAATTAGATTTTCCGTAGGGTTGATAGTTTACGAGATATAGCGCGAAACCCCTTTGCACCCCATTTCCAAGATGGCGACCGGGGGACAAGGATGGCGACCCCAAAAACTTGAACTTAAGCTTCTACTGATCCCCCCTACACATTAAAGAAATAAAATTGACTCCTCTAAGAAATGCAAGGTACGGCCTAAAAAATGTAACATTTTAATGGACTAATAAAGGATTTACGACTCAAATTTTATTAGAACATGAGAAAAAATTTGCAGATCCGGATGATATTATGGGATCGCAGGATCAACCACGAGGCACTACGACAATAATAGAAATGCAAAGATTTAGGGAATGTGATCGGTTGCCGCGAAATGAAGATTCGTTAAAATGGTGGAGAGAAAATAAATATATTTTTCCTTCTCATGCACAAGTAGCTCGAGAACGCCCTAGTGTCATTGGTAGGCTAGCGGCAGGCATCCCCAAAATGACCAGGTACTGACCACGGAGAGGTGAATGGCCAATTTTAAACATACTGTATGTTTTTGACGGTGCTGAAAACGAAATTAGATTTATTTTGAATTTCATGTGGAGGAACATTGTCAAAATCGCAATTTTACCCTAAAAATAAAAAAAAATAAAATTACGGTTTTTTGCGTTTACCTCGCTGCCACTCTGTTCCATTTTAATATTTTTTTTTCTGAAATTTTTACAGTATATAGCTCTAACATTTCTGAAGACAACGGTACCTGTTTCAAGCTTTAATTCTTATTCTGATAAAGGTTATGAATTTTTCAAAGGAAAAGGTGCGCATTTGTGCAATGCAAAGTTTAATCCCAAAAGTTGAGTGACGAAATTTAAAATTTAGCCTTTTAATCACGTTTATGTTACAATAGAGAGTGCAAAGAAGTTTTCTGGAAAATTTTAGATCAAAATGTTGGACAAGATGGACGATGGACAAATGAATCATGGAATGGAGGCCCAAAAACTATAAAAGAAACCGAGGACGATCACCAACTAGATGAACCGAAGAGCCGACGTGAAAAGAGTAGCGGGAGACTGCCTACCTACAAGCGGCCTAGTGTAGAGAACATTGGAAAAACACGCATGACTATGTCCAGCAGTGGATGCAATTGGCTGAATAATGATGACAGTGTTTATAAAATGTATCAGTTTGTTTTTTAAATAAACGCATTTGAGTTTAGTATACATGGTCTGTGGTAAATTATAGTAAAGAATGATAAAGATCTGTTAAATGAGATGAATCTTCCAATAACCATATTTAAAATAAATACCTGAACTTGATTTGGGGGTGGACCTTGTGGATACTGCTGTTGTTTAAACCAATTCTGTTGCTGTTGTGGTTGTTGGGCCTGTTGGGGCCATTGACCATGCGCCGATGCTTGATTCATACTTCCATTTTGCATAGGAAAGCCGGAAGTTGGAAAATTTGATGAGGTTCCGAATCCTTGGAATGCAGCTTGTTGTCCTCCAGTCTAAATAAAAATACAAAAAAATATACGTCGACGTACTTAAATAAATAAACGTTCTTAAATAAATGTAGTTATAAAAGAAATTAAACGTATAACACATACTCTCTCCTTTCTTTCTCTCTCTCTCTCTCTCTCTCTCTCTCTTTCTTTCTTTCTTTCTCTCTCTCTTTCTTTCTCTCTATCTATCTCTTTCTCTCTCCCTCTCTTTATCTCTCCCTCTCTTTCACTCTCCCTCTCTTTCTCTCTCTTTCTCTTTTTCTCTCTATGTCTCTCTCTTCGAGAGTATCATATACATTTATTTATAAGTACAAATCGATACACCAGTTCCAAAGAGTAAGTCATAATTTTAGTGATTTAGAGTTAAGCATTGTAAAGTGCTTCAATAACCAATATTGTACGAGTTCCAAAGGGTACCAACTCTAGAATAACGTATGTGAAGATGTCATATGTATATTTTGCAATAAAACGGTAATTATTTTGGTTCCAAAGTGTAACAATTCGAGGTGTTACCCAGTTTTCTTGTGATTTTTGACTTGTTACACTTTGGAACTGGTATATCGAAATGTACATCATATTTTCGAAAAGTTTTTATATGGTAATATTCGTTTTCCATTGCTTTTATTTGAGTTCGTAATACGTTGAGTACCACCATACATATGATCAGTTCACATAGTAGTATGATAGAATTGATTCAAAAAATGACATAACCCAGACATCCAAAGTGAAAGTTATCCTCCAACACCAAATTGTTCTATATGGTCCACATAATGTTCAGAAAAAAGTCACACCTTTTTGAGCGTCGGGTTTGGGGGGAGAGGAGGGAGAAGTCGGTAAATTCGTAGTTTTTTACGTTTTTCGTCAATATTTCTAAAACTATGAGGTTTAGCATGAACAACCTTCTATACAAAAATGTTCTACATTAAATTTTAAATAAAAAGACCCTATACATAATCCTTCTAAAATGAACGTTCCAAAATTACGGAGGTAGTATTGTATAATTGGTCCAAAAAAGGCCTAACCCAGACATCCAAAGTAAAAGTTTTCCTCCAACACCAAATTGTTCTATATGGTCCACATATTGTTCAGTAAAAAGTTACACCATTTTGAGCGTCCGGTTTGGGGGGAGATGGGGGAGAAGTCGGTAAATTAGTAGTTTCTTTACGTTTTTCGTCAATATTTGTAAAACTATATTTAAGCGTAAACAATGTTCTAGACGAAAACGTTCTACATAAAATTTAAAACAAAAATGGCTCTATCCATAATTGTTATAAAATCAACGGTACCAGAGTTACGGAGGGTGAAATGTGGAGATTTTCGATACTTTTTATATTTTTTGGGCAATTGATGATGATTTTGGGTGGTGAGGTTGACGTTTCTTCAAGGGCTTATCACTAACATACCATCGGCCACTGAAATAGCAAATCGTGTTAAAGAAAATTTCTTTCAATCAGTAAAAATATTATAAATTGCTCAAGGAATATAAAAAGTATCGAAAACTTCCACTTTTCACCCTCCGTAACTATGGAATCGTTGATTTTATAACAATTATGTCTCTCTCTTCAATCCTGACCCCCCGGAGGGAGTGTAGTGGTCGACGTGATGTCGTGTATTGTCCGTCTCCAAAGATCTCTGTCTCTGGTCATTTCTTTTAATTCATGCATAGGTCTTTTGCATATTCCTGTAATCTGATCGATCCATATTGTTGGGGATCTTCCTCGTGATCTTCGGCCTTCCACCTTTCCTTGTATAATGAGTCTTTCCATGTTTCTGTGTTGGCTCTCATAACAATTATGTATAGGACCTTTTTTGTTTTAAATTTGATGTAGAACATTTTTGTATAGAACATTGTTTACTCTAAAGCATATTTTTAGAAATATTGACGAAAAACATAAAAAACTACTAATTTACCGATTTTCCCCCATCTCCCCCCCCCCCCAAACCGGACGCCTCAAAATGGTGTAACTTTTTACTGAACAATATCTGGACCATATAGAACAATTTAGTGTTAGAGCAAAACTTTTACTTTTAATGTCTGTGTTAGGCCTTTTTTGGACCAATTATACTATACTACCTCCGTAACTTTGGAACCGTTCATTTTAGAAGGATTATGCATAGGGCCTTTTTTGTTTCAAATTTAATGTAGAACATTTTTGTATAGAAGGTTGTTCATGCTAAACCGCATAGTTTTAGAAATATTGACGAAAAACTTTAAAAAACTACGAATTTACCGATTTCTTCCCCCTCTCCCCCCCAAACCCGACGCTCAAAATGGTGTGACTTTTTTCTGAACATTATGTGGACCATATAGAACAATTTGGTGTTGGAGGATAACTTTCACTTTGGATGTCTGGGTTTGGATCTAGTTATACCATACTAATAGGTCGTTATACTTTTTTGTCATAAGCGGTGGCATAAAGTGCGATACCATTTTAGTCTCATATATGGCACTCAACGTGTTAATAGTAAATATTTCATATCCTAATAAATAATTCATATACATAAAAAAATATAGGTATATTAAATAATTACCTGTGGAAATTGGCTAAAATTATTGGCGCTTGGTCCATTGCCGTACAATGCCATAATACTATCCTTGTCTAATTTTACTTTTTCTTTTTCGGTTGGTAATACTTGATTGAAGAAGCTCTCTTCTTCTGTTTTAACTGGATCGAGAGCTTCTTGTGTTTCCGGCTTTACCGCTGATGTAGGGGCGGAAACGAAACTACTGAAATTATCTTCGGGGTTTTGTAAACCTAAACAGAAATTAGTTTTATAGAATATATATATTTATACATTCTCAATAATTTTAAATGTATGAGTATCCTTTATTAGGACTTAGAAAGGGTAGATCTTTGGAAAAAAGGATTACTTCAAAATATGATTAGTAGTTATTATGCAGTAAACATGAACACGCCATCCTGCAAGGAAAAATATTTGGAAAGCGAGGTCCAGGAAGAAGAACATCCTGGTTAAAGAACCTCGGAACCTGGACCTTGATCTTTGACCTTTCGCTTCGTTATCGAACGTATTCGCTTCGTATCTGTTTAGCATACGTAGCGAATACGTTCGATAACGAAGCAAAGGGTCAAAAATCGAGGCCCTGGCACAATACAACCTATGTGCAGCTTTTTCGCGCTACGGAAGATAAGATAAAGATTGCCATGATGATCGCCAACATTCGTCACGGATAGGTACATCAAGAAGAAGCAAAAGAAGTGTTCACCAACAGTAACATTGTAACACATGAGAGAAAAATTGGATGCACACAGCAATAGTGAAAACGATTTTCATTTACTGGATAGAAAAATAGAACCAGTGTAAGTAACACGAATGTTCTTACACAAAGATGCCTAGACGTTAATCAAGAAGTACATGCATGTTTTATCGATTTTGAAAAAGCGTTTGACAGAGTACGCCCCGATAGGCTAAGAGACATTCTTGAAAGAAAAGACATAGATAATAAAGATCTGCGAATAATTCTCAACTTATATTGGAATCAGAAAGCTAACATCAAAATAGAAAATGAGATATCAAAAGCAATAGAAATACGTAGAGGAGTACGACAGGGATGCATTTTGTCACCACTGCTATTTAATGTATATAGTGAAAGCATCTTGTCAGGAAGCCCTTTTGCAAGCAAATGAAGGAATCGTAATCAATGGAGAGGTTGTAAATAATATTCTATACGCGGACGACACTGTACTAGTTGCAAGAACAGTAGAAGAATTACAACGATTACTTACAAACATAAATATTTCTTGCAACAATTATGGCATAAACATTAATATCAAAAAAACCAAGTATATGGTCTTCAGTAAAATCATGACACAACCAGCACATATTAGTATAAACAGTATTCAAATTGAAAAAGTATCAAGTTACAAATACTTGGGAACTTTAATAAACGAAACTGGAGACCAAAACAATGAAAGAAAAAGACGTATCGAAATTGCCAGGGCTACCTTCATAAAGATGAGAAAACTCTTCTGCAACAGAGATATAAGCATCCCTCTACGATTAAGAATGCTAAGAGGCTACGTATTGAACACGCTATTATACGGTGTAGAGGCCTGGACTCTTAAACAGAACAACATAAAAAATATTGAAAGTTTCGAGATGTGGTGCTACCGTCGAATGCTGAAGATAAGCTGGGTTGAAAGAATCACAAACCTTGAAGTAATACGAAGGATAGGAAGAGACCCAGAAATTTTGTTAACTATAAAACGAAGAAAACTCGAGTATTTGGGTCACCTGATGAGAGGTCATAAATACGCATTGCTTCAAAATATAATGCAAGGAAAAATAGAAGGAAAACGGAATCCAGGCCGTATAACAATGTCATGGTTGCGGAATTTGAGAGAGTGCTTGATGATTTCCAATCTCCGATAGGAGTGACACAAGAAGAAGAAGTAACAGGAGGAACAATCCCGTTCAGTCGGGTTAGACGAAAACAACAGGCTTAACTTTGCATGGCAAACTTCCCCAAGTTTTATTATTCTAACCTTTGGGCGGGGAGGGTCAAAAATCGCCACTGAATGCTCATATTGCTGTACCCTAAAGAACTCAAAAGCACGTTATCTGGGAGCCCACGAGATACAAGAGTTTATTTACCAACATAAAGCCTCTATATATACGAAAATTCCTGGGAAAAATTGAATTATCTAAGCTGATCCAATAACTTAGAAATCATCATTAAAGGTAAGAAAATGGAGACACAATGGATTTTATAGGTCGCAGTATGATTTCTCCAATAAAAAATAATAAAGTAATAAAAGTATAGGAGAAAAAGGAAACAATAAGAGAAACATCAAACTATAGCACAGCAAAACTCCTAACCATGTCAGGAGTGTACCTGTATTTCCGGTAAAATATTTGTCAGTTGATTCAAAGTAAATGAGACACAACTAAATAGATAATATAATATGTAACTTAAAAATCTCGAGAAATTATTATTGTCTTAGCATTCGCTAAAAAACAACAGATAATCCAAAGGAGCAACTCTATCACTGGCTATCCCAAGCAGCATGATAAAGGAGAAGGATGAATGGCAGGGCCGTAACTACCATTGGGGCAACAGGGGCAGTGCCAAGAGGACCCCGCAGGGGCCCTCGTTTGGTTGGCCGTGCATAGATTGTAACGAGATCAAATAAACTTTTTAAAGTACTTTCAGTCAAGTTCTACTTTGAGTTATCCGATTGTAATAAGTACACTACATATTAATTCTAACAACTTCAATGATCGATTTAAACCTGTTTCACCTGCACCATTATAAAAAAATTTGTCTCAAAATCTCTCCACGAAGTCACTTCATTTTCTTTGCTTTTAAACCACCAAGCAGCTCCGTTTTTAGATGGCTTGTTATAATTTCTTTGAAGCCTTCTCAGTTCTGTATATTATGTTTGAATTTGTTTTTTAAGATTTTAATGAAAGGTACCGGATGTCGTTTTCTAATATCTCCGCCAAATTGGATTCTGCTCTCATTAGAGCTGTACAATTACTTCCCTCAATTCCTACAATATCCTTCAATTTTTCTTCCACTTTTTCCATATCGAATTTTAACGCATTCTCGAATTTTTCTTCCACCTTTTCAATTTGCTGTATCTTCTCAGTAATCTGGTTTACCTCTTCCTGCATTTTTTCTAAATAAACCTTCATATCTTCAAATTTTTCCAACTCCCAACTGTTTTTCCCAACCCAAGTCCTCATACCAATCTGAAAGATTGGTATGAAACAAAAAAGAGTATCTGACAGAGCAAAGAGATCTGAAAGATTTCCTCGAAAGTAAAAAACCTGTCAATCCAACATGCTGGGCTGGAAGATTTGATGCAGTTAATACATTGAAACACAGATTTTGCGATGTTTTGAAGTGCCTTTAAGTCTAGTTCTGACAAGATCAAAAGAAATGAAAGAGACGAAGCAACACAACTGAAAAAAAGATAGAATCATTCAAATTTGTTTTGTTACCAATTGTGCAAAATAAAATCCTTGAAATCCTCAACAGTCTCGTAAACACTGGAATCAAAATCTTTGGACCTTTTAACAGCTTACAGTTTACTTGAAGAGAGCCTCTTAAAACTAAAGGAAATGAGAGGACAATTTGAAACTTTCTTTGAAGAGGCTTCAAATATGTGTCAACGTTGAGAAATACCAGTAGGGTTCGCTCCAAAAATAATGTAGAACACGAAAAAACTGTGAGAAGATCAAAGACTTCAATATCCCAAGTTATGCTTTAGAGTAACCGTGTTTTACTCAATGATCGACACATTATGCCATCAGCTAGAAAGTCTCTATCAAGAAATGAAAGCAGTGTTAGATACGTACCGAATTGTTCAAACTGATTTTATTTTGAATGCAAACGAATAAAACCTTCAAAACGAAGCAATCAACTTCGTAAAACGTTTTCCAGATGATTCCAGATGAGATATGGGGGGTTTACCCCCCTTCCGCTGGGACCTCCCGGTAGGGGGGCCCCAGATCACGTTTGGCCCGGGGTCTGCAACATTGTACTTACGGCCCTGATGAATGGTTAAAGGAAGGGTCTTAATTTCAGAAGACCTGCTATTTGGATGATACAGTCAAGTAACAGTTTTACGATGAAATTAGAAGCTGCATACCGTACATAGCCAAATGTCATCAAAATAATCTACGATGACCTCAACGAAAAAATAGGAAAATATGTACAGTCATTGTAAGTACATCTTTCCCGCGCAAGAGCATTCGAAAGGGAACATGGAGGTATCCGGATGGAACCACAGTGAACAATGCCAATCATGTTATTGACTCCAGACATCAATTAGATGTTAGAAATGTGCGTAGCAGACTAAGGCCAAATACAGACTCGGACCAGTACCTGGTAGAAAGTAAAATAATAATTAAAATATCAAACAACAAAAAAGAAAATGGATCCAAGAGTAAAAAATATGATATAAAAAACTTGGAATATAAAAAGAACAAAGAAGAACGAGGACTAGAAAACCGACAAAAAACAAAGAATCGGAAATATGAAAAAAATTAGGAAACTACAAAAGTAATCATGCACATATAGAAAAAGGTAAAAAGAACTAAAGAATAATAATGTGATAAAGAATGTCACATACCGACGACTATAACTAACAGAGAAGTCGACAAGAATATACGCTGGTGAGGGATGAAGAGAACACATCGAAGAAGGGATGGAAACAATATAGAAAAGAACTCAAATAGACAGGAGAATTAAATACACTCACAGAACTTAGAAAAACATTTAAATGAAATGCCGTGGCAGATAAAGACAAAGAATTATTGAAAGAAAAGTTTGAAGAAAGACGATTGGGATGTAAAAGGTGACAAAGGGAAGACCTAAACTCAGATAAAAGGAACAAGTGGAACAATATCTGAAAACTTTAAAAATTAGCAACAGAAAAACAAAGCACATAACAGATCAGATAAAAATCTTGGAATCAGACCAAGACCCACAAAGGTTGTCCTTTCAATGTCCTCAATTCAAAGATATGTCTTCAGGATATATTCTTAACCTTCAAAGATCCCAAATTGCATAACGACAGATTTCAAATGCTACACCATTTATTGAAAAATTCAAATTTTCATAATTTAATAAGCTTTAAAAGTGGCCGAAAAAATTAACTTTCGAAGAACAGTTTGATAAATTCTGATAATTAAAACCATATCTAATTATATAAAGTTACTTTTGTTTTTAAAACAATGGGTACAGGAATTCAATAATATTTTATCACGAAATAATATAAAAACTTGATAAGAACTAAATATGATAAATTAAAAAAAAACGGAAATGGTAAAATGTATTTGACATAATTTTTAAAATTATATGTAACTCCTTTTCAAAGAACTCACTATTCAAGCCAAATATTATCAAAATCGTATATTTACGGTCTAAAAAAATAAATTTTTTAAAAAGTCTTACCAAAAATTTACATCTTCGGAAACAGATACACAAAAATTTTTGATGACAAACGATTAAACCGCGAAATCAACAACGATGTTGATTTTTCTCTACCTTACTTGATTTCTTATTAAAAATGAGCAACCAATAGCGCGACAGGAAAAATACCGATAAAGGGGTATACAAATGACAAATTAATAAAAAATCGTAACCAATAGAAAATACAATGTCGTCGCGTTCTTCTTTTTTTATACAAAACTTGTACAGAAAATTGTTTTTAATTTGCAGATTTTTCTTCCGTGCGTTTCTAATGTTGTCCGCTATTTTTTAATTATCTTTAATCCGTAGTTACTTCTTCTTCTTCTTCATGTGCCTTGTCCGTTGCGGACGTTGACTATCATCATAACAATTTTAATTTTAAAAGATGAAGTTTTCGATCATTTTTAATAATATTTTTAATAATATTTTAGAGCATTTTTAATAATATTTAGAAAATATTAAAATATTACTAAAAGATTTTTAAATCGAAAACTTATTGGTCCATTTCCTTGGTAACACCTCCAAGGCTTCTAAAATTTGCAAGCCAAATGGATGCTGAAGCGAAGAAGACAAGAGGGAATTCAAAAAACTTACAATTCACGACCCCGTCTGTTCAGCTGGTAAATTCCAACAGAATATTTTAATATTTTAATATTTTCTAAATATTATTAATAATGCTATTAGGATCGAAAACTTCATCTTTTAATTGCCAGATGACGCTAGTCACCTAATATTTTCACTTCAGTTGCAATGGGTGGGAAAACCTCTCAGTACGGATCAATTGGGATATGGAGAACAAGCCTACGTGCCTTCCGATGAAGGCTCCAATAAGAGCCGAAAATCGCGATTCAAGGGACTGGACTGCGCTCCGTATTCTAATTGAAAAGTAAGATTGTTTTGCCTTCGCATTGCAACTGAATTAAAAATAAAATTTTTATTTTATTTTTAATTTTAATTTTGTTTGCGGCGTTTTTGAATAACTCGATGTTGATTTTTCTCTACCTTACTTGATGCCTTATTAAAAATGAGCAACCAATAGCGCGACAAGAAAAATACCGATAAAGGGGTATACAAATGACAAATTAATAAAAAATCGTAACCAATACCAAATACAATGTCGTCGTGTTCTTCTTTTTTTATACAAAACTTGTGCAGAAAATTGTTTTTAATTTGCAGATTTTTCTTCCGTGCGATTCTACTGTTGTCCGCTATTTTTTAATTATCTTTAATCCGTAGTTACTTCTTCTTCTTCTTCTTCATGTGCCTTGTCCGTTGCGGACGTTGACTATCATCATACCAATTTTAATTTTGTTTGCGGCGTTTTTGAATAACTCGATCGATGTTAGTTTAAACCATTGGCGTAAGTTTTGAAGCCATGAGTGTCTTCTTCTTCAAGGTCCGCGTTTGGCCTCTATTTTACCCTGTATTATCAGTTGCAGTATACGGTTACGGGTACACCCACATTTCGAATGGCTCTAGCTTTTTCATTAGTGTTTCCTTTATTGTCCAGGCCTCTGCGCCATACAACAAGACTGAAAATATATAGCATTTTAGCAGCCGTATTTTTAGAGGGAGAGATATGTCGCAATGGGTGAATACAGTGATGAGCGCGCTAATAACCGGCAAAATAGCGCAAAAGATGGAAAACATAATACATTGCGAAAACAAAAAGAGAAACTAGTGGAGGTGGAAATGATCGTTATAAACGTATAAATTAACATTACATTACATAGTTTCCCACCTTTAGAAGTCTGTGACAGGAGTATTTTATAAAATTCTACTGTCACAGTGACAGTTGTCATACTCCTCTGATACGTGTAAAGGTGGGAAACTATGTAATGTAATGTTAATTTACACGTTTATAACGATCATTTCCATCTCCACTAGTTTCACCTCTTTTTGTTTCGCAATGTATTATGTTTTCCATCTTTTGTGCTACTCGTATTTTGCCGGATATTAGCGCGCTCATCACTGTATATTTTTCATGTGGGAGAGAAAGTGTTAGGAAAAACATCTGGTGACAGATCTCTTACTTGGTGGTAGAACGATGAAGTGCAACAGAAGGTTAGGGAGAAGAAAGAGGCCAGAAAGAGCTATTGAGAGAATCATTGTAGATGTAAGCTTAAGAGATCATGCGCCAAACTAAGATATGAGAAAAAAACCCATGCCGTTATCGAAGCTATCGCAAAATCTCTAAGTGGAAATGAGCAGTGGAAATGGCAAGAGCGAGTGAAGAGAAGTGGACAAAGGGACTAATACAACAGAAACCAAGAGCACAAAACAAGTCATGAAAAGACCACAAGACAGATGCTTCGACGACATTAATGAGAAGGCAGTGAGAAACTGACAGCAGATATCTCAAGACCAGCAAACATTGAAAACATATGGAGAGGTATATGTCAACGAGTAAACCAGAAGGAGCTGATAATGAAGATGAACAAAAAAAAATCAGAAAATACAGATTAGTAATACATATTGGTGGAGTACCGGAAAAGTTAATGAGCTGTAAACACGTAGTGTCTCGGCTCTTGATATTTTGTCTATTACCAGTGAAACTACCAGTTTTTAATTATAGTTAAAGTGATCAAACTAACTTTAAACTGTAAGTTTTATACTACATACATTATTTAATCGTATATTTGCGTATTTAAACCAGTTTTGTTAGTTTATATTCCTGTCTACTACAGCAGTTATTGTAAATAGACACAGGTTTATGGATTATAAACAATTTACCAGTTTTGTTTTTTGCGGGAAACGAAAGTAATTAGTTTCGGTAGTACCGTAAATAAATTATCAATATGTCATCAGATGTTACTATACAGAATGTCCCAGCGAATAAATCTTATTCTACCGCAGCTTCACAGCAAAATTTCTTCCCAGGAAAAGAAAACGCAATACTTTTTAGCGCTATTAATAATACACCACTGCAAGATTACCTTATTTCTTTAGGTAATTTAATAAATCCCAAAAATATCTTATTCTCGTCTCGCCTATCTAATAATCGAATATGCATGTATGTATTTAAGTAGCAAGCAAGCTGTTGAGGATTTTATGACAAACTATGGTTCTATACAGGTAAATGGAGAAACAGTCAGGGCCAGAAGGCTCATAACGCCTGCAGAAAGAATAGTGCTATCAAATGTTTGTCCAAGTATCCCACACGAAGTAATCATCCAAGAATTAAAACATCTCGGCCTAAACTTAGTTTCTCCAATCACTTTCCTAAAGATCAGTGCCTCTCTTCCAGAATATAGCCATATAAAAAGTTTTAGAAGGCAAGTGTTTATTAGTCCGCATAATACGACGATCCCAGATTCAATTCTTCTAAATTATGATAATACTAATAATAGAATATTTATTTCGCAGGATAGTATGACATGCTATATCTGTAAACAAATAAATCACATTGCTAGTAACTGTCCAAGCAATAAAAATTCTTCTTCTCAGCCTTCAGGACCCTTAACCCCCCCTACTGTTCAATCTTCTGACTCTCCTACCAATGCTGGTAATCAAGTAGACCAAACTCCTAATAATGATCAAAATAAAAATACCGAAATATTTCCACAAGTATCCATACCAAACACCTCTAACTCTACATCAGTGGAAATTATACAGCCCGTTTCTGAAGCAACCCAAGATTTAAAAACTAACGAAAATACTCCACTGGAATCTTCTGCTACAGCCGAAAATATAGAGATAATTTCACAGACTTCACTAGCGATCACGAAAGAATCGCCCTGTCCCTCCACCAAACGAACCATATAGGTCTGGATCCCGCGTATGAAAAAAAAGTTGATTAATAGCAAGCTGAAAATTTGTTAATAGCTTAAGGGTGTCTAGTCGGATAAACTTTGATATATGGGAACACTGTAACAGGGGAAGTTTTAATTGTGGAACAGGTTAAAAATTTGGAACGGTCAGAACACGAAAATGGCACATTTATTTTGTCCGACAGAACAGACATAAACTCTCCGAACAGAGATTAAACTCTCATGCAAAAATCAGACTGCTATTTATCACCTGCCATAATTCCTGTCATTTGACATATTCTACATGTTCCACTCATTAAAACGCCAATTTGGTGATAAATAGCAGTCTGATTTTTGCATGAGAGTTTAATCTCTGTTCGGAGAGTTTAAGTCTGTTCTGTCGGACAAAATACATGTGCCGTTTTCGTGGTCTGACCGTTCCAAATTTTTAACCTGTTCCACAGTTAAAACTTCCCCTGTTCCAGTGTTCCCATATATCAATGTTTGTCCGACTAGACACCCTTAAGCTAATAACAAATTTTCAGCTTGCTATTAATCAACTTTTTTTTTCATACGCGGGATCCAGACCTAATAGAGGAAACATTATCTCCACCTGTTGAAAATATCGTTGATAATCAAACATTTCTTCTTCCTGCTCAGCCTCATAAAACAAAAACTCAAAAGAATAAAAAACCTAAACGCTCATTACCTATCCCCGAATCGCTTGAATCATATCTAAATAAACAATCAACACCGTCCATTTTAAGCTATGACCAATTAATGATGCTTATTGAAAATATTCAAGGCAGCCAATCTCCTATCGAAATTGTTAAAGAATTCACATCTGATTTCCTTGGTCTCAAAAATTTGCTTACCGTCTCTTATCAATATATTCCAGACAGAGCCACAAAATATCGTTTTACAAGGCTAAAAACCCTACTGCTGCGTTTTCTCGGTGAAGAAGCTACTACTGAGAGTGAACTCTCTTCAACTGAAACATAACATTCAACTCAATTTTACAGTGGAATATTGATGTACTTTTCCATCGCTTACCAATGCTCAATATCATTCAATCAGAACACTGTCCCAAAATTATATGTCCACAGGAAACTAATCCTGTATCTTCTAACCCATATTCGCCAATACATTTTACATGCTTTCGTAAAGACCGAACTAACACAGCTCGCGCAAGTGGGGGAGTTGCAATTTTAGTACCACTTATTTCGACTTTCCCGCATTGCAGTATATACACAGCCGAATTATTCGCTCTCTACAGAGCACTTAAGTTTTCTAACGACAATAACATAACTGAGTAGTGATTCTTTCTGATTCGCTTAGTGCGATAACATCGGTACAAAGATATATTTCTTGATTTGAGCGTGTGGTGTTTCTATTCTGGTATTCTCGATTTCTGTCCTCATTCCATTGCCTATTTCTTTGTTCATAATTTCCTCTTCCGTTGTCTCTATTTTCGTTTTCCCTTCTGGGATTAAAATCTCGTCTTGTATAGTCCCTCCTATTTTGATTTCAATCTCTGTAATCCTGTGTTTCTCGGGGCCTGTAATCTTCTCGCGACCTTCTTGATTTTCTTTCTCTTAGACGTGATTCTCTTATTTGTAGGAATTGGCATTTTGCATCCAAATCACCCAATTGAAAAAATTATCAAGTTGGAGCTTCACTTATCTCAACAAAATGGTAGAATAGTCAACTTCATTTGATTCCTTGGAAATGAAGATGCAGACTCAAGTGCGCGTAGTGCAGTGACTGGTGCGGATTCAGAAACGGTATTACAATGTGCCCCTAATGACTTGAAAGTGTTGTTAAAACAATATGTGTTAAATGACTGGCTCGATGAATGGCAAAATTCAAATTCAAAACTCAGACAAATTAAAGACACAGTAAAAAAAGTCAAAACAGCTTAAAAAAGTTGTTATGAGCAAGCAGTTTTCAACCGCCTACGATTAGGCCATACCAGGCTTACTTACTCATATTTGTTCTCAAGATCTGAACCACCTATTTGTGAATCGTGTAACACACACGTAACTGTCAAACATTGAATGCCAAAAATATACACAAGAACGTATTGATTTTAATATCGTATCAAATATGTCAGTTCTGGGTGCCAATAATAAAGAACCAAAAGTTTAATTGACTTTTTAAAAACAGTTGGTGTATTCAATAAAATCTAACAAGTTTTTGTAGATAATGCATGTAACCTTACCATTGTACTATACTTATATTGTACCACATTTTTGTTTAACCTATGTATTGTTCCGTCGCTAATAACCATTAGGTGGATGCGACTTTTTCTTAATAAAAAAAATACATATTGGTTGCATTCAAACAATAAAGTAAAGTATTCTTGTCTATTTGTAGCATATCTACTATAAATTAAAATAAATAAAATATATACTTTACCTAATAGATCACTATCTTTTTTCTCCTGTTTGTTAGTAGTCTCTACACTATTCACAGCTCTGGCTGGTTTAGGGCTAGGATTAGTAGGTTTAGGCAATTGGGGCACTTCTACGGCCCCTAACGATTTCTTTTCAACTATGGTTTTCTTTTTACGCCTGTTCCTCTCAATTTCCTCTTCTATTTCTTTCTCCCAATTAACTTTAGGTAATGGAGGAGCTACCCATTCGCGCGCAATGTACTTTTTATGTTCATATTTTGCTCTTATAAAAGATTCTAAACTCGAATCATTTTGGGGACGCCTGAAGTTGTCTGGGAGATTGGCTTCATATACTGCTCTGGCCCTTTAAAAAATATACATTTATGTTATTTCATAAAATCATAGTGATATTATGAATTATGACACTCTGTATAATTAATATACAATATGTTCTACGCCTAATTTTGAATAACCTTATTATTGCTTTAACTCGTATTAACCTTACCAAGTAAGGTAAAGGTAAGGTAAAACAATAAGTAAACACGACATTGAACCATATGTGCTGTTGTTATAGTTTGATGGGTATAAATACAGAATAGGTGCAAATACATGAATGATTCGTATTTTGTTATTAGACTCGAGTATGGCGTAATTTCATTGGTATAGGTTTTAGATATTATTGTAAACAAGTTGTTATGGTTTAGTCACCGATTGTAAACTGTAAATATGTTATCTGAACCGAAATACAGTTTTATTTAAATAAGGACTAAAAAGCAGTTTAATTACCTACCCTGCTGCTTCATAAATACAAAATTAACAGTGTTTGAAGGCTGGAAAAGGGTCTTGGAAGTAAGAGAGACTTGCAATATCTCCACTGTAACAAAACTCTGAGGAATTCTCATTGTGGTTTTGGGAAGGCAAAAAAACCCTAACAAAATTCTGGTTCTCTAGGTTAGGGATTGCAACGATGGCTAAAAAACTCGTCATTTACAAAATTTAATGTTCGTTTAAGAATCCAGAGTCAGGTCTCGAGAATTAGATGGGAATAGACGCAGACGACTTTTGGGAAGTCCCAGAAAATTATGGTCATACAATACATGAAATCGAGGAATAAACTGAATAATAAATAGGGAATTATGACTATAAAAAGTAAACAGGCGAAGACTAAATCTGTGTGACTGATTGGTTGGAATATCTGCCAAAATCGAGGGGTTGGTCATTTAAGTTTAATATTTAGTTCGCACTGGCGGAACACTTTGAAATTAAGCAGACAGAAGTACGCAGTGATTTCCAGACGATCCATTGTCCAGTTTATTTATTATAACAACTATTTGAATCTTAGATATATGTAGCTGCACAGAGTAGTTAATTAGCTTTGCGACTAATCTACTGTATTAATGGATTCGGCCGTTATTTCATGGAAATTCATTCTATCTAACAATAAAACACTAAAAAACTTGAATGGCTATGTAAATTGGACATTAATATTTAGATATATTCATTATATTTTAGTGTTTGAATAATATATATTATATTTGTGTATTTATCGTACTGTGAAAGTCCATACGCTAAATAAATAAATAAACTAAAAAACTTTTATTTCCAAAACTTTCACAAAATTTATTATAAGGCTACGGCTCCACGGGCGAGAAATTGACGCTAGCAGTAGCAGTAAAATGAACTTAAGGTTCCGCGGAACGGAATAGGAATAGCCGAACTGTACCGACTACAGGACTTGTGCGTAGTCGGTTCAGTTCGGCTATTCCCATTCCGTTCCGCGGAACCTTAAGTTAATTTTACTGCTGCTGCTAGCGTCAATTTCTCGCCCGTGGAGCCGTAGCCTTAGTCATAAGTCATGTTATAATCACTACAGCTGTTTAGCCAGACTGCCTTTCTCAAGTGATGTATTTTACTATATGTCTGGACTTTTTTTTTTTTTTTTATTAATGGCTTTGACAGAGCCAATTAGCCAGACTATTTGTGTTTTTTTGTATGTTATTACAATAACAATTTTAAGTTAATATCTAAGCCTACTTCTTATCTAAATTTACAGAGTGTTATACTATCTTAATGGATACATTTTTCAATTTTGTGTGATATTTTTACAATTTTATAATTTTATTATCTAAGCCTATTTAAAATTTAAATTTACAGGACGTTACATATTCGTAAAGACATTGTAACGTCTGCTTATTTTTTGGAAAAAGAATTTCGTTTAAATTGACAGGTAAAGGACAATTTAGATCAATTAACTTTTCATACATTACTTTAATATTTTGTCTGTACAGTCCACACTCCAATATGAGGTGCTGTAGATCTCCCATTCCACCACAGGCGCAATATGGGTTATCACTGATACCTATGCTGTGTTTGTATGCTGGGGTTAGTGCGTGATTTGACCTCATTCTGTTTATTGTTTTTATAAATAGCCTATTTGATTCTTGTTTAAACCATCTCTCATTGGGAATTAGTGGCTGGCAATTTCTAAAATTTATTCCCGTTGTACTTTGGTTATATACACGTTGCCAATTTTGTTTGCAATGGTTTTTACTGATATTATCTATATCGGTTACTGGTAGAAGTATGTTGCTTATGTTTTGTTTGGTTAAAGCTGCAGATTTAGCTAATTTGTCGACTTCTTCATTTCCTAATATTCCAGAATGTCCTTTCACCCAACAAATAATAATTGAACTGCCCGAGGAAGTAAAATCATAATATAGACTCTTAATTTCTATCTCAATGTGGATTAGATCTTTTGTCGATTGGATAGAAGTGAGTTTGTCCACAATACTTCTACAATCGGTGAAAATGATATAATTGTCCATACCAACAGAGGCTATATATTTTAACGCAAGTAATAAAGCTGATAATTCGGCAGTATATATTGAAGCTTCATTAGGCAATCGGCATGATTCTTTGTATTCAGAATTCCAGTGATATATTAAAAATATATATATATATATATATATATATATATATATATATATATATATATGTATATATATATATATATATATATATATATATAATATATATATTAAAAACATCCGGTTTTATTTTGAATTTTGGAGCCGTCAGTAAAAATATATTGAAACATAGGCCACCTGTCTTTAATTATTTTGTTGATAATATTGCCTGGAAGGTTTGAATCCATGTAGTTTGTTTGTATTACCTTGGAAAAGAGAGTTTCAGGAGGTTTAGTGTAAATTAAAGGTATTTTATTTTTGTACATTTGGTTTTCATTCATTGTCAACTTCCTGTAGCTTTCAACGTATATGGGGTTTTTTTTAGTACACCAATATTTATGGCTTAAATCTAATATATTCAAGTTACGAATAGTCCTTAAGTAGCTGACGTTTTTTGAGATAGCTCTAGCTACAAACTTATCTGTACAAAACTGTCTACGTAGAGTAAGTGGTGGTTCCTTAGCTTCAATCTCAATAATAGTAATAGGAGTAGATTTTAAGTAACCGAGACAGAGTCTCAAACATTTATTCCTTTGTCTATGTCTGGACTTTAAAGTCTCTAATTAACTGCGTAGGTTGAGAAGTGGGGAGCTGTTTGTCTCAAGTTGGTAATTCCGAATTATACACATACAGTGAGCACGTAAAGGTCTAGACAGTCCAGTTGGCAGAGGCGCAGTCGATCGACAAGTTTAGTGGATTTGCGATCGACGGTTCGAGCCTCAGCCAGGTCATGAAATTAATGAAAGGCCAACGCCGTAGTATAAAATTCGATAAAATCTACTGCTTGGTCTGGAATAAACTGGTGTCTGATCGGCCTATGGAGGAGCGGTACGGCAAGGGATAAGATTGCGGCTTGGTGATACTCCTCCATAGATCCCTACCGAAGGGCGTTGACGCCTAAGAACGGTATATATATTAATAATATTACATAATATAAAATACTGTATATTTACCTTGAATTACCCATCTGCTGTAATGACACTACCTGCTCGGGAGTCCATGAGTCTAAATTAACTGATTTTACTTTCGAAATGTGTACTCCTAAGTTTCTGTGAATACCAGCACATCGTATGCATAAAAATACACCTATATTCCACGACGCCCATCTTGGTCCTTAGAAAAGAAAAATAGAAAAATTACCATTGCCTTTGTGTCTGAAATATGCCAACTACAGTGGAACTTGGTTATAGCGTCATTGAAGGGTCCAGTAAAAAAATTACGCGATATCAGAGTGACGTTATAAAAGAGGTAGAAAAAAATGAAATTTTAACCAGGCAAAATTTTATTACAGCATTATTTGCACTATTTTATTACAGCAGAAAATTTGACTCCTTATCATGGCACTGACAAATAATAAGAAATCATAAACTGCCAAGCTCACATAACTGTACATAAAGGGATAGTGGGCCTTTCTCAGATTCTTGGAAGGAGCAATGTCGCAAAGCTGGAAACGCATTGCACTTTATTCTTCATAAAATGAAAAAATAACAACCTACTGTAAAATTTTATGACGCTATAGACGAGGGTTACTTTATTTTTACCGGTAAAACCGGGTTTTTAATAATGTTATCGAATAGTTTTTGGCCGGACCTTGATTGACGTTAAATTGACGTTACAACCGAGGTGACGTAACTACCGAGGCCGTAATATCCAAGTTCCACTGTATATGTATAATTTTATTATAGAATGTGTCAATTTGAAAAGGAACCGCCATAATTTGGTCCCTATAGAAAATCTACAAATATGCAAAAACTGTAAGGGGGACATTTTGTAGACCAGTGTTCAATTTTCACATGCCAAAATATTCTTATATTTTTTACTGCATTAAATCTCTTATTACAACCCTGAATTTAAATAAATCTCTAGCCAGCCCTGTTCAATAGTATCATTTCATCCCCTCCTAATTTTACCCTTACCCCTACAGACAGACAATTTTGGATTCGGCACCGGCACAGAAGAAATTTCGCTCTCTTCTCCTACGCCGGTAAAACGGTCAACAAGTACCACTCGCATCGAGGGTGCAATCTCTCTTCACCTACACCCGTCAAAGGGTGAGCCCCTCTCTCTCAACAGCCGTTCCACGAAAAAGTCGGTACCGCTCATCTCTTCACTCTGGACGGTCCAGCCTTCCTTTTGGGCTGAAACGAAATAGCAATACGTGTTACGTTACGTGACGAACAGTAATTCGGGAGTGACGCCGTACCTGATTTCGCAAATCGTGGTACGAGAACAATCAATTCGTGTGTGACCACGGCTCTAATGATCTACAACGTTCACAGTTTGGTAAGACTTTATATACATATTATTATTGTCTGTATAAAACCTTATACTTTATACTCCCACGTGAACCTGAACCTAACAATCCTACACTAATTACAGTCCACAATCAAAACTAGAGATTCTATTTTACAATCTCACATATATGTACTGTCACAATCACTGAATAGTTTACACCCTTTAATATCCAGTGGCCAATTTTTTGAATTTTTACCTCGTTTAAACGCACCTTTTACGTCAAAGTGACGTTACCAGTGGCGAGCCCAGAATAGGTTGATTAAAATTAAAAAATCAAAATAAAATAAATTTATTTTACAAAATTTAACAAAACGGAAAGTATAGAAAGGCATTTTTTTAAATAAAATTGAGTTAAAATTATTGAGTTTGGCAATTACTTTTGGTTCTGCGCGTGATATAAACGGCATTTTGGACGCTTTTAATAACTTCTTATTTTATTTTTCAATACGCACTAAACCTTTTGACAAGCAATTTGACATTTAGTAAATCCGTACGACACTGGGATTTTACAGTATTACAATATAAAAATAAAGGTGTAAACTATTCAGTGATTGTGACTGTACAAGCGTTATCGTACAACCAGTTTTCAACTAAATTACATCAACCCTCTAGCGGGGGCGGACACAACCCCCAAAATCTTTAATGGAAAGGGGGGTTGAGTAATACCTCACTTGAAAGGTCATTCAACTACCTTTTCAGAAATACCACATACATTACATTTCTTTTCAGTACTTTTGGAAAAAATCTTGTGACTGAATACAAAAATCTTTTGGAGCTCTAAACTCGATACTTAATATCTATACGGTTTCACTTGATTTTTCGAAAAGTACTAAACAAAAATATAATGTATGTGGTATTTTTGAAAAGGTAGTTGAACAACCTTTAAAATGAGATACCTATCAGTATCACTCAACCCCCTTTCCATTAAATATTTTGTGGGATGTGTTCGCCCCCGCTAGAAGGTCGATGTAATTTAGTTGAAAATTGGTCTACAAAATGTCCCCCTCACAAATAAATTTGAAGTATTTTTGCATATTTTTAGATTTTCTACACGGAATAAATTATAGACAGTGGTATACTCTCTACTTCCAAAAATTAACAAAATCAACTAAATGTTAGTTGCAGAAAACACAAAGATCCCTCCGAACAGTGATAAGATCTTGGTAGCACAAATTGATGGATCTTGTGGCTTAGTAGCCATATTATTAGAACCAGAAGAGAGCTGTCATAAGGGGGTTATTGTGGCTAGATGTTTGGTAGTTGGGGAGAAGACTGTTTCAGTAAGAGGAGCCAACCCAAATGAAAACAATGTAACAAGATCACATTCAAAAGGGGCCAGGAACACCTAAAAAATGTATTTAAACCATTTCCTTCCGAGGTATCCACCGCAGAAAAAAAAATAAATAATGGACTACCTAGATGCCCCATTTCAAATGGACTTGCCTCTACATAAATTTACTGTAAAAGAAGTCAAACACATTGTAAAGCATGAAATCAACATAAAAAAGGTACCTGGATTCGATCTAATTTCTGGAAAAATCCTACAAGAGTTACCTGAAAAATGTTACAAACTTATAACCTTCATATTCAACGCAATGCTACGGACGAGTTACTTCCCCTGCACCTGGAAGGTTGCACAAATCATCATGATCCCTAAGCCCGGAAAAAAACAGAAGTCGTCTCCTCATATAGGCCAATAAGCCTGCTCCCAATGTTATCCAAAGTTTTCGAAAAGCTCTACGCCAGTAGGCTCGAAATAATAATAAATTTAAAAAAATTTATTCCAGATCATCAGTTTGAATTTCGAAAAAAGCACGGAACAATTGAGCAGGTGCACAGATTAGCTAACCAAATCTACAGGGATCTGAACGGTAAAAGATATTGCTCAGCAGCCTTCTTGGATATATCACAGGCATTTGACAAAGTGTGGCATAGCGGCTTACAATTTAAATTGAAAGAACTCTTACCCTATCCCCACTATCAACTACTAAAATCCTACCTTTCAGACAGACATTTCTTCGTGAAACAAGAGAGTGAACTTACTGCATTACATCCAATATATTCTGGCTTTCCTCAAGGCAGCGTCTTGGGACCTATATTGTTTCTCCTTTATACAGCTGATCTGCCAAGAACAAGAACCACCACTGTAGCAACATTCGCTGATGACACAGCGGTCTTGGCATCCCACACCAATCCGGCCTCAGCCTCAAAGAACCTTCAGACAAACCTTGATAAAATCCAAAAGTGGCTAAAAAGATGGCGTATCAGAGGTAATGAAACGAAATCTACACAAGTGACATTCACTTTACGCAGAGAAACATGTCCACCAGTAAAAATCAACGACTGCTACCTCCCACAAGCTGACGATGCTAAATATCTTGGCATGCATTTGGACCGACGGATGACTTGGAAGAAATATATATTCACCAAAAGAAAACAGCTAGGCCTTAAATTTAGCAAAATGTATTGGCTGATTGGACACAAATCTAAATTATCATTGGACAACAAAATACTGTTGTATAAGGCCATTCTCAATCCTGTGTGGACATATGGTATACAACTTTGGGGAACCGCCAGTAATTCCAACATTGACATCCTTCAAAGATTCCAAAACAAAGTGTTGCGAACCATCGTCGATGCACCTTTCTACATCCCCAACAGGGTCATTCTACACGACGTCAAGTTGGAATCCATCAAGGAATTGATCTACCAGTTCAGTGTTCGTTACAGTGAAAGAGTGTCAGTGCATCCTAACGTGTTGGCCAACCGCCTAAACGTGCCCGATGTCAACGAAGTGCGTAGACTTGGACGCCTGCTGCCTGCCGACCTGTCTACAGGACTCAGATTAGTTTTAGCTTTTAAGGACATATAGACACCAATAAGTACTCTCATTGTCAAAAAAACACTAAATTTAAATTTAGCTAGTTCTTTAAAGGAGATCACTCACTGGAGTGATACTCTACATGTCAATCTCACATTTGCCAAAGCAAACGTTTATTGCCCTTCCGGCAGATTGCAGAATCCATTAGGGGTTATATAAAAAAAGGGGCTAAATACTTGGAATATGCATGCCAATTTTAAGAGTGGCCAGAATGGACTGAAATGTATCAACAAACCAATTCATAAAAAAATGAAAATGACATCTTTTTCAGAGGAAAAATGCTGCACTGGCAGCTGAACTGGCTGCACATACAGTTTAACATCAAATAAACACTGACAACTACAACCCCAATAAGGTATGCACCAAGATGTCTCCCATTAGCAAAATACAAAGAAGCTTTTACCAGTATTGAAAATATGTTGAAAGGGAATGTTATTGAATAGTTGAGTAGCACTGATCTACTCCAGTGATATTGGTAACCTACAAAGATAGCTCCACAAGGTTCTGTGTCGACTACAGAAGATTGAATAGAGTCAAGACCCTTCATTTACCACAAAACTGATTAGGTGCATGTGCATATTATAGATTTGTTCGTAGTACGATCCAATCGATCAGCAACCGTTGCCAACCATCAGACGCATGCGCAGTTAACAGTTAGCGCTGCGCAGTTAACAGTTCGAGTTCGTAGACTACGAACGCGCTTGCGTCTGACGGTTGGCAACGGTTGCTGATCGTTCTACGAACAAACCTTATATAGACGGTTAAATACCGAAACCTCATAAGTCAAAACTTTTCAGGAGAGCAAAAATTCCATATACCATAAAAAAGTCCATATATAATTGCCTACTGCTTTAAGTGAGAACATTGTAGTTAAAAATGCCAACTAGGTAAACCAAAACACACGACTATAGCTTTAAAAAATAAAATGGACATTTTAAAGAAGTTAGATGGTGGAGAAAACAAGTGCAAATTGGCAAAAGAGTATGGTGTTGGGTATACAATATCTCAAAAAAGAAGATAGTGAACCACATGAAGACGATGGAATATAGGACAGAATAGAACTGAAGAGTTTAACACATTCACACACACGCTTCAGATATAACCACGTCTTCTTATGGAGTATGTGACTTCATATGCAGTTGTGTCCGTGAAAGTGTTAAACTGAAATTTTGGTCAATTCATTCCGATTACAGATAGCAAATAACAGTAAATTTGATCAATTGTTTCCAGAGATAAAAATATCCAAACATCTATTATTTCTACAAATCCAGAAGGGATTATTTTTTTTTATTTATTTATTTACGGGCAAGCCCAACAGTGTCAACACAAAGAACAAATATTACAATATCTATTGGATAACAAAGCTAATAAGTTAAAGGAAAAAAAGAATGTAGTGATGAAACAAAGACTTACTCACAATCATTTAATTATACTTTGACGACCGGTTTCGATCTCTACATTATTCAGATCATCTTCAGGTCGGCGTTACAAGTAGTTAAATGCTACAATTAAAGAAAACCAGAGTTAGAACATTGTCTGGTTGCACAAATGTTAATAGAATTTCTATTAACATTTGTGCAACCAGACAATGTTCTAACTCTGGTTTTCTTTAATTGTAGCATTGAACTACTTGTAACGCCGACCTGAAGATGATCTGAATAATGTAGAGATCGAAACCGGTCGTCAAAGTATAATTAAATGATTGTGAGTAAGTCTTTGTTTCATTACTACATTTAATATGGACTCACATATGCAACCATTCAATATTTGAAAAAAAAAGAACATTACGATATAAAAAACAAACAAAGTTTAAGCTTAAAAATTGTTGGTAGAAATTATATCATTAACATTGTATGTTCAACAAATGGTTTTAAATCTATCCAAGGAATTGCAGAAAATATTATTTAAGTCATTTAGAGAAATGTCATTATAATGAAATGTTGAAGGTTTAGAATAAAGTTAAAAATAGTTATATTTAAAACATGTTGCGACTGATAAAATCTGTGAATAATAACTAAATGAGATATTCTATTTTAATCACTTATTTGTAAATACTTATAAATTTACAGCAGTGCTTAACTATAATGAGGGCTATTAGGCAGGCCGCACATCAAAGAAACATGAAACGTAAATTACGTTTCATGGAAATAAACCACTGCTAAACAAATATACGTCCGGCCATTTATGAAACTCTCCGAAAATAAAAATGTGTCATGAGCATGAATCACACTCGTTTCATTGGTAGGCGGACTTTGAGATTTGTTTAGTAGTGTTTTCTTTTCATGAAACATGTTTTTCGTTTCATGCTTCATGTTTTTTGTTTCATGTTTCTTTGGTGTGCGGCTTGCCTTAGGTATATATTGTATGACTAATTCATTCATTTTATGATAAAATATATAATTTCATTCATGATCTGCATTCAGTTTCTCTTTTGAAGAAAGCTGTTACAGTTACACCAAATGGTAGTTTTTCTTTTAAGGCATTGATTTTAATTTTTCATGTAGTATTTTGTTGCTCATATTCATTGTTAAAAGTATTTTGTTATAAAAAGAAGTTCTTCTTCTTCGCCTTTTATAAGCAATTCTGCTGGTTCACTGGCGGACTGATACCTATATGGAAGGTTATCACTCCATCTTGTGCTATTGTGACCAGAGCTGGGCAATAACCAGGTACAAGTACCCGAATTTTGTACTCTAAGTACATTTTGGGTACTCAGTACAAAGTACACGAGTACATTTTCAATAAAGTACTCGGTACTCGTACCCGTAGCATAAAGGCTAAAATACCCGGTACCCGCGTTTATTATACGAGTATATTTTCCAAGTACATTTTGCAAGTCTAAACTTGTCGCTGCAGAGAGCAAATTAATAGCAACAGCAACACGAAAAAACACCGTTTTCAGTATAAATCCATTTGACAAAAGCTATCCAGCTGTACAGCAAACGCCAGGTAACTCGGCGACAGAATACCCACAACGTCACAGAGAAATAAATTATGTTTACGCCCTATGATTCTTCTATTAGGCATTCTGCACAAGAATCGTATCGTCATAGACGCGTGTAAGTTTCGTCATGCAGCGACGATTCCTTTACGCCTTAAAATCCGCAAACGATTCGGATTTGCAAGCGGCATGTGATCGTCTTGTTTTAAGGTTTTCCATGCTGTTACAGTAGTTGCAAAGATGTTAAGTGACGAAGAGGACTTACATTTGTTAAATTATCTTCGCCACCGCAAAAAAAGAAACAGAGGAAATTTTGGGTGCATTCTTATATCTACAAAAACTACAACAGAAGGTTATTTATTGCCTCCAAAGAGTTGTCGGAAGATGACTCTAAATTCCACACATTTTTCTGGAGTACTCTTGTTTGGGTATTATTATATAAACACTGATAATTTTCAATCAGTTGGACCAATTTTAATATTTGATCCGCCATTCTCATAAAATTCCGTCAAAAAAGGTGTTCTAACACTCAAGCGTACTACAAGCGACTGACATCGTTGTACGCCTGGCGGCTTGAAGCTTGTCTGCATTGACGATTCCGCGCCGCTTACGCTTCGTGTACAGTATTCCATAAAGACACAAGTGAGCAGCACGAAAGCGTATGCTTTTCGAACGTCGCATCTAATACGCGTCTATGACGATACGCTTCGTGTGCATTATGCCTTAGTCCAAGTAATGAAGCTTAAAATAGGACAAAACCTCGCAATTTTTACAGAATGGATTGATTTGCTTGAAAATTTGAGAATAAGTAGTGGATAGTCCAAGGATCAAAATCTATATGATGCCGAAAGGCGCTTTTACCATGGGGGTGGTTGCCACCCCATCTCGGGGGTGGAAATTTTTTATTATATTTTGACCACAAAAGTTAGTAAAAACGTTCATTCTAAGCAAAAAACGCTCTATACATTTTTTTGATAAAATTAATAGTTTTCGATTTATTCGCTATCGAAAGTGTTAGTTTTATATCGAAAAAATCAATGTTGTTAATTAGTTTTAGGCTAATAACTCCAAAAGTTTTCTTTTTATCAAAACAACTTTACTTAACAAAATGTACCTTTTGAAAAAATAAACAAAACCATTTCTTTTAATTTTTATTAAGACCAATAGTAATTGAGCTATACACTACTAAATGATAGCTCTTATTCGTCAAATGCTAAATACTGTAGTTTCAAAGTCAAAAGACGGGAAAACTATGCATTTTTCGAGGATAACTTATTCAAACTAATTTAAAGCATTTTAAAATACCTATCTCCAGATATAAAAACAAAGTCTCTAGCTCAAAAATTAAGTGACGTACATTGAAAATAATAGTCCCTACTTTTTTCAGCGAAAAAGTGATCCGAAGCAACCTCCTAATCACCACCGTAATTAGAATTAGTCATTAACCTTATTTGGTCTTCTTTATTTGTATAGTATTAATAGGTTTTAGAAGTTTGACCGGCTTACAGTGAGTAGTTTAAAAAAAATGGAGTTCTAAGCGAATAACGAATTTTTGCAGTTTGAAAAAAATGGCTTTTCCTCCAGAATAGAAAGATTAGCATCAGAGATACGAAAAAATGTTTAAATATGAAATTTTAGCTTATTTAATTACTAAGAAACTGGTTTGAAAAAAATTTTGCTACGGCAAAAAATGAGTGAGCTATTGATAATTAAAACTTGTAATAAGATGCAAAAACCACCTTTACCAACCCTTTAAAAGTCACCTCTTTTTGCGACTGAGGATTTTAAAAAGATTTAATATTAATAGGCTTATAGACCTTATAAAAACCTACAAAATTATTTTTCTACGAGCGTGCAAAAATGTCTACTTTCGCGCACGCATTTTAGTTTAGAAAGTTTCACTTTTCCGCACGCGTGTTACTTTTCCCAATGCGGTTTTTACTTTTCCGCACGCGTGTTAATTTAGATATGTTAATATGGCCCTAAAGTAATTATAATACATGCAATAAACTAATATTTAGATATTATTTACTAATTTATTTCAAATATATCTTATTGTGTTCCTGTTTTAATGAAATTAACGCGACAATTCGATGAAATAAAATTATTTTGACATAATATTCGAAAGCCAAATCGGTAGAAAATAACAGTCGTTTTGAATCATCGTCATGGAAACCAAGATCGTCGTCATGCTAACTAATTATATTGAAAGTTTGGTTTTGACAACCATGTCAAAGAATTAATTTGTGTATGTATTTTCATATTAATTAAATTAATTGATTAAGATTTGGTAATTTTTTAAAGACTCTTAGAAAAAATATTGTTCCTAACTCTTGCAGAAAGTCTCTTTTCCGCACTCGACTGCTTGCCGAACTCCCGCTTCGCGTTACCGTTTGGTAAAAATAACTATTTTTACCAAACTTTCTAAGATAAAAAATAGAAAAGTTACGGCTAAAAAATCAATATATTTAAAAAAAAAGAGGAGAAATCCAATTGGAAGTATAATAATGTCAGTTAGCGGTGTTTTTAGTCATTGGCCTCATTCATTCTTCTTTAATTATGTATTATTAATAGATTCTAGAAATTGACTGGCTTAGAAAGATTAGTTTTTAAAAAACTGGAGTTAAAAGGCAATAACGAATTGTTGTAGTTTGGTTAAAACGTCGATTTTTTCAGAATAGAAAGATTAGCATCAGAGATACGAAAAAATGTTTAAATATGAAATTGTAGGTTATTTAATTCCCAAGAAATTTAATGATTTCAACTACTTTTCAACGCCATCGTTTAAAGAAATTGTCACAAACACACTTAACTATCCAAAATAATAAGAAGTCTGAAAAATAACAGCCGCAAATCACTTAAATGTTACGCACCTGATAACTGGGAGGAGACTAAAGACCACCACCTAAGCCACTAAGAACTCTTATTATGAATCGGTTTCGCAAATTTTAAGTGAAAAAGAAAAGTTACCTTCTCTTTTTCAAAGGATTGATATAAAAAAAAGAGACTTTAAAGAAACCAAGTTGCTGTACTTAGAGGTACTGTATGGTCTTCCTCTCGCTACAACCCTCAATGTTCGGCAAGGAGAAGAATGTGTCTATTAGGGGTACTTACTTCCAAGTCTGCTACCTTTGAGGAATAAATGGGAGAAGTTAAAGCTTCAAACATCGAGTTATGACGGCGAATTTTTTCTAAAACTATGTATGCAGAGCTTAAAGAAAAGATTCTCTGAAATACTTAATTTGTTATCGGAAGAGGCCATTATAATATCCGCAATTGTCCATCCTAAGTTTAAATTGCGTTGGTATAATGTCTTAAAAAATGCAGAATTTTCTATGGACACTTTGAAAAAGATAGTGATTAATGCTGCTAAAAATCTAGCTTATTTTGATTATTGCGAAGAACTAGATACTATATTCCTATTCAAAAATGTCCCCTTCAAACAAATCTTAAGGGTGCCGGGCGGAATTTTTGGGCAGAAATTGTTTAAACAAATACAAAAGATCACGTTTTTTGCTCTGCAACATATATTTTTAGGTTTTCTGGGCCATTCTAAACAGGAAAGGTATCTTGTAGTTTTTCTTAAAAATTGATAGTTTTCGAGTTATAGGCGATTTAAAATCTGAAAAATGCGAAAATACGCATTTTCGAGGCTTAAAAACTCATATTTAAATTAGTATTTTTGAGGTTGCCAGATACTTGAATTGAAGATTAAATTAATATTCGTCTTCAAGATTCTGAAGAGTGATTGCGTCTAGCCTTAATTTAAACCGTCGTTTTTTAATTGTTAAATATGCGTGTTTATCCGACTGTTTTGCCGGTGCGGCGCACTCTATTTCAAAAATCTCCTAGTTTCCTCCGAAAAATATTTTTTCTAGAATCTTTGGGATATTCTAAATAAAATAAGTTTCTTGGCATTTTTCTCAAAAGTTAATAGTTTTAAATCGCTTATAACTTTAAAACTGTTAACTTTTGAGAAAAATGTCAAGAAACTTATTTAATTTAGAATATCCCAAAGCATCTAGAAAAATTATTTTTCGGAGGAAAATAGGAGATTTTTGAAATAGAGCGCGCCGCACCGGCAAAAAATCGGATGGACATGCATATTTAACAATTAAAAAACAACGGTTTAAATTAAGGCTAGACGCAATCACTCTTCTGTAGTAGTATCTGGCAACCTCAAAAATACTAATTTAAATATGAGTTTTTAGGCCTCGAAAATGCGTATTTTCGCATTTTTCAGATTTTAAATCGCCTATAACTCGAAAACTATCAATTTTTGGGAAAATTTACAAGATACCTTTCTTGTTTATAATGACCTACAAAACTTAAAAATGTATGTTCCATAGAAAAAAAAACGTGATTTTTTGTATTTGTTTAAAAAAATTGTTTAAACAATTTCTGTCCAAAAATTTCGCTCGGCACCCTTCAGATTTGTTTAAAGGGGACATTTTTGAATAGGAATCCACAAAGAAACCGAATCAGAAATTTTTCCAGGCGAGAGCGGTCTCACCACATGGACTAGAAAGCCAATAAAATTAATCAGTGGGCGTGAGTGGTGTTATACTGATTATTAATCGATGAATAATTTTTAAAATTCTTATTTTTTTATTTAGAGATGCATAGATTATTATTACTTTCTTACCTTTTTTCGGGTTCTATATTCGAATATACTCAAAATAAGTACCCAAGAACAAGAAATTCGGGTAATTCTGAGTACTTTTCTGCAGGGTTGGCATAGAATTTCCCCATCTTATAAAACCCAGTGGGTTTTTTTGGGTTTTTTCAATTATAAAACCCACTATTATTGGGTTTTTTGGGGTTTTTTCAAAAATAGCAAATTTTCAGTTGAATGAACATCATATACATATATTTATTTCTGAATAAAAACTAGCATAAATACCATAAAGTAAGTAGTAGGAGAATACAAAACGAGAGAAACTGAAACTAAACTAATAACACTTATTTTAAACATGATATATAGACAAATAAAAAAATAAACAAGTTTCTTGTTAAACAAAGCATCAGCAAAGCATATTAGTTATCAGGAAAATCAGAATCTGTATTTTTGTCACATTCCGTTTCAATTTTGTTAACGTCTGCCCAACTGAAATCTAATTTTCTTCCACATCTACTGTTATTTGCCATAATTTCAGAATGATGTAATTTCACAGCTCCAGAACGCCACGGCAAAACGCACTCATCAATGCATCAAACGAACAGTTAAAATTGACAAAATTAAGAGGTTTGTGCTCTAAATAAATCCCCGAAGAAATATCGGTGATTCCCCATTATCCGGCTGTTGGCGTGGAGGCAAATGACGTAGTGCAGGTGCTGATGCACTGATGGCCAGTGATGCCAAATGTATTTATTTATGTCAAGTTGCTTTATTTTGTATAAAATAAAATTCATAATTTTTGTAAAATTTTTGATAGAGCAGAAACTATATATCTAATCTAAATAAAAAACTGAAAATCCCCAAAAAAACCCGAAAAAAACCCAAAAAAACCCGTCGGGTTGGGCTTTTAAAAAAAACCCGGGTTTTTTCCAACCCTGCTTTTCTGGAGCAATGTACTCGGTACTCTGTACTCATTTCTCAAATATGAAAAGTACCTGGTACTCTGTACACGAGTACAATTTATCAGTACCTGGCCCAGCTCTGATTATGATCACATGTGTCTCCCCAATTCTACTTATGTGGTTATTCCATTTTTTTTTCTATTTAACATTTCTATTTTATGTCCATATGTTTATAAGTTATGTATTCTGTATGTTACACTTTCTTCTAATGTCTTCACTCCTCTTTCAAACTCAGTGTATTTCCGATAAATCTCAGTACTCTCATTTCTACCAATTCTAGTAGTCTTTGTGTTGTGGCTGTATCGGGTCTAGTTTCTGATGCCATTATTGGTCTTACACTGGCTTTATAAATTCTTGTCTTCATCTCAATATTAATATGTCGGTTTTACCATAATATAGTGTTATTAAGGCATCCTGACAGTCTATTTGCTTTTTGTACTCACTTCTTTGTCCAGGCCTCCGTAGCTGGACAGTGTAATTCCAAGGTATTTTATTTCCATTACTTGTTCAATACTGATGCCATCAATTTCTATTTTACATCTGATTGATTCTTTACTGATTACTATTGTTTTAGTTTTTTGAGATGAAATTGTCATATTGAATTATGTTGCTCTTATGTTAAAACTGTGAACTAATCTTTGCAGACTACCTTCATCTTGGCTATCAGTATTGTGTCATCTGCCTAACAGAGTATTTTTACTTCTTTGTTTCCCATTCTGTATCCTCTTCCTTTGTTGACGCTTTTGATGATTTCATCTATGATTAACTTGAAGAGCATAGGGCTCAATGAGCTCTCCTGTCTTATTCCGCTGCCTATGTCTATAGACTCTGTAAGTTGCCCATCTACTCTGACTTCCATTTTGTTGTTTTGGTAGATGGTTTCAATAGTTTTAATGAAATCTAGGGGAACTTCTCTATTATTCAGAAGATGTATTACATCTTTGAGTCTTACTCTGTCAAATGCTTTCTTCAAGTCTATTGTCAACAGTCTATTGTTCAAGTCAACAATGTAGAAATCCTGGTCTATTATACTCCAGTGATTTGTCAGTAATTTGCTTTATGACGAATATTGCATCTATAAAAATGATCTTTCAGTACAAAAACCCTGCTAAACTTATCCTCTGATTCATTAGGGTCCGGTTTCACCAACAACAAATAAATCAATGAATATATTCGTCTATTAAAATTTAATAGACGTTTATATTTATATTTTGTTTCAAAATAATTTTGATAATTTAAAGTTGAACTGGCGAATTTACTTTCTTCTTAATATTTACAGCAAGATTAACTTACCAATTTATTCGAAGAGTAAGTATTTATTTGATAAATATATAAAATAAGTCTCATTTGATGTTAGTAAAATTTAGAAATGTCAGTTTATTGGTCGAATAACTTTATTCATAGAATACACTACTATTTGTTGTTGGTGAAACCGGCCATAGTTCTTGTAGAATTTTAGTCGTAAGTTTTAGGGTAGTATTTAACAAATTGATACCTCTGTAGTTTTCAGGCTGTTTTTATCTCTTTTTTTGAATAGTAGAATTAGTTCATTCTCCATTCTTCCAGTATTTTAAAATTTTGTTAATTAATGTATTAATGTTGTTAATTGCTGCCATTGCTGCTCTATAATACTTCAGTAATTCATTTGGTATTCCGTCTTTAATTGCAGCTTTTCTGTATTTTTTGAAATTCTTGTGTGCTTCTTTAGGGTAGTATTTAACAAGTTGATACCTCTGTAGTTTTCAGGCTGTTTTTTATCTCTTTTTTTTTTGAATAGTAGAATTAGTTCATTCTCCATTCTTCCAGTATTTTACTGTTTTATAATTTTGTTAATTAATGTATTAATGTTGTTAATTGCTCTGTCATTACTGCTCCATAATACTTCAGTCAGACCAGTACTAACATATGTGGATGCGAAACATGGACCATGACCAAATCAAACGAAGAAAAGCCAAGACGCTTTGAATGAAAAATACTTAGAAAAATTTTCGCACCTCACCACGACATTAACACAAACCAGTATAGGATCAGAACCAACATCGAATTAAAAGCACTTTACAATGACACTGATATTGTCCAAAATTAAATCACAGCAACTAAGAGGGGCAGGCCACATGCACAGACTTCATAACGAAAGACTTGTAAAACTGGTATGTGAGGAGATTCCTACAGGCAAAAGACCACTTGGACGTCCCAGAATGCGATGAAGAAATAACATCCAAGCAGATCTCTGGAAAATGAACATTCCATTTGACCCTAGGTTGATGGAAGACTGAAGAAATTGGAAGAAAGTTGTACAGTCAGCCAGGACCCACCCAGGGTTGTAGCGCTACATCAGGGGCGGTTTCTCCATTGGTCATTTGTGCAGTGAACACCCAATCAAATTTCATTAAAATACATATTTTTAAAAATCTCATAAATATCATTAAAATATTTTTTCTTAAATCTCATAAATATCATAGTATCATTAAAATATAACTGTATTTATTAATCACATAATTTGTTCGCACAACACTGCTACGCTAGAACGTGGTAAGTGCAGAATTCAAATTGAACCCAGCCACTATACAGTAACCCTATAGAAGAACGAGAGCTCTTAAAAATACGTGAACCAGGGATTCTCCTATCTTAAAACATTGACCATTTGTGCACTGCACACAGAGACCGGGGCGAAGCGTTTCGATTCACAGTTTGGCATTTTCTGTTGTGGGATTTTATTAAATACAATTTTGGTAGGTAGTTTTTTTAGGATGGTGGAGCCTTATTCAGTAAAGTTTATAAAAGAAAATGCAAATAGTTTCGAAAATCGACTTCTTATAAAAAGAATGGACTAACTTGGCCGGAGATAAACTTGGTACAAGAATTTGCAATAAGAAACAAAAAGTTTAAACATTGTTTTAAAGTTGAACAATATAGAAAAATTTAGTGATTATGTGGGTGTGATAAACTACATTCTTTATTATGTTCTCCATGTTTAGTATTTTCAAAGAATAAAACTATAATTTCAATCTCTGTCTTTGGATGCCGTTAATATAAACGGATTTTTAAACAGTTTTGACAAAGCCATTTCATTATTCGTAACTTCTGCCTCCACCTTCACCATTGAAGAAGCGCCATCATTCAGTAGGTATCATATTCTGCACAAAACAAAAAAAGTGTGTGACATCCTGACTAATCGGGTCAAAGATAGGTTTCATTTTACAGAACATCTTTTGGCGAGGCCCCAAAAATTTTTCGCCTGCGGCGCATATTCACCGTTTGTATAATTACATTCTTTAATTGAACACCCTCCTTAAATTACCACGAGCCGCCACTGCGCTACATGATGATGAATACTTCAGTAATTCATTTGGTATTCTGTTTTTAACTGCAGCTTTTCTGTTCTTCAGTTTTTCAAGTAAGTAGGTATTTTTTTAACTTCTTGTGTATTTATATTAAATTCTTCATTTGTGGTAATTTCTGATATTTCTGATTCTAGCATCATTTTTGTTCTTCCTCTGCATAGAGCTTTTTTAGATAGTTGGTACATGTATCCTTTTCTAAATGTTTTGGTTCTATTAGTTCCTGTACATTCGTTCTTTGACCTCTTATAAACTGCCATATTTTCATTTGCAGACCATAAAAATCATGTTCCACAGAATCAGAAGTTGTTCTGCTATTTAATTAATACATGGTATAGCGTTTAACCTCTTTAGGACGGGTGAGCAATATATCTGACGGAAGAAAAATTGCTACACGGACTACAGACAGATATATATCTGCCACTATGTTTACCAGTCTCCACAGTGTATGAGTAATCAGCCAAAGTTTATAAAATGAAACTGGCAGGTAGACGACTGGCAGTTATATCACGACTTGCTAATCTGCCAGACAGATCACAGACCTAAACAAGTCCATAATTTTTTTATTCTAACCCATATGTTCCGTCGTTCCACAAAGCAGGCTAAAAACTGCTGTCTGTGTGACACTGTGAGGTAAAATAGGTACAGTCCTGAAAGGGTTAACTGTTCACATAGCTTGATGTTTCAGTGTTATTTATTAAATGATGAAAATTGTAAAAAGCTATTGATTGGTTCACTGGTTAGCTCCAGTTCTGCCGTGCTAAGCCCAAAGGCGGTAACTGATTTTTTATCGAACATGAGATTGTTGTATTTCTACGTAGATTATAGGTATTTATAATATTTTTACCAAGTCCTTGGAGTTGTAGAACTATTATAATGGGTATCTAGAATATATTTACAAAGTCTTTGGAGTTGTAGAAGCATTATAATATAATGAAACCTACCTAGAAATACAAAAATGTCATTTTCGATAAAAAATCAGTTACCGCCTTTGGGCTTAGCACGGCAGAGTTGGCAATCCATTATTTAAATTACAGTCGTTAATATTTATAAAAATGTATTATAACATCATAATTATGAAAAAGTATTATGAAGCTAAAACACTTGATATGTAAGTTTATTAGATACTTATCTTGGAAACATAAAAAAGTTAAATAATCTACATGAATGACAAATAGGATTTTCCCAGTAAATCTATAAACTTGTAATAACAGAAACCTTAGTAAATTCTGTTCTCATACACCTTTTTAGAGTAGTAACATGTTAAAAAACATAAATTTCATACAAACTAGCATTATTAGGGACTGCTATCTTCAGTTAAATTACAAGGAGTAAATAAATAATTTTAAATTGAAACTATATTTTAGATTTATACATATTTCAAAGTATATCACAATTATGTATGGATGAGTTTCAAATATATAGGAAAATAAGTTTAGTAACAAAAATTTAAAATTAAAAAAAAATTAGGCCCCCAGGCAGGTGGCATATTATGTTCTCTGATTATATGCAATACTAATACTAACGCCTCTTTTTGCAATGAACAGTCTACTACTCACAATCATTAGCGATAACATATTGTTATTTGATATCGACTGTAATATGCAAAGATAAAAAATATTAAAAATACATACATACCTTTAGAGTCGCAATCTACACAATATTTATTATCTTCATCCCTTAACAGAGAGTTGAGAACTGATTGGCATTTATCTTGTAATTGCTTGACTTTATCTTTTTCTGGTTTGAGACTCATTTTTCCTTTTTAATTGTTTATAAACACATAAAAAAGTTCATAAATGACAACTCAGGGGTGGTTGCCATTCACAAAACGTCACTGTCTGATATACGCATGCGTTGTCAATTCGATTTGATTACCGGCTGGTGGGGATATTTGTAAATGTCAAATAGTAGATCTTCAAAAAAAATTCTTTTACCTAAGTAGATAAAGGCCATCCGAAATTGAAAGACGATGAGCTAAATTGTCAGTTTGACCATAGCCACCTTTACTTAACAAGCCATGAAGAGAAAAAGGCAACATCGCAATTGATGACGTGCGTAGTCCGACTTTCGGACTACCGCTTTTGAAAACACAATTTTAAAGTAGAAATTCTGGTAAAATTTATAGTATTTTTTGAGTCGAACAAGAAAATATTATTAATTAGAAGTTTGTACAATATAAAATTAAAAGTACTTCCTTGTAAGTAACGTTTATTATACAAAAAAAAACCAATAACAAGAATATACATGGGATTATTTTTTTTCGAATCCTAAGAAAACTAATGAGTATTTTTCAAAAATTTAAACGCAGAATGAAAGATTACGTTAGGACCGAGGGCCGAAAATCCCTGAAAACTTCTATGTTTATTTTAATAAGTTACGGGGGCGAAAAATTAAGAAAATTTAGTGTGATTTTTAGTTTCAAATATGTCATTCAAAAACAACTTTTCATTCATTCTAAGGGACTTTCGGCCCTCGGTAATAAAGTAATCTTTCATTCAGCGTTTAAATTTTTCAAAAATACTTATTAGTTTTCTCAGGATTCGAAAAAAATGATTGCATTTAAAATACACTGAAAATTTTGACAGGCGTCAAAATTTTGCATTTTGTTCCTTTCCCTTTAAAGTTTTTCGCACTTATTTAGAAACACCCTGAATTGATAAAGAACAAAAATCTAGTTGTTAAAGTAACTTTTTTTATTATCCAAAAGCGAAATAATAAAAAAACCAGAATGTTATTAAGAAAACCAGAGTCTATAGTTAGGTTATTAAGTGAAATACGTATAAATATAACAAAACTAATAAATTGAGGTAAAAATAAAATAAAAATCTGTGGCTAACGGACTCGCATTCAAGCCATTTTTTCTCACACACACACACACACACACAGAGTCTATAGTTGGGTTTTAATATATTATTATTATTATACAAAAAAAAAACAATAACAAGAATATGTGTAAAATACTTTATTTTAAATAAATAATATCTTTATTAGTGAAGTGTTGGGGTTTAGAGTCGATAACTTTCTTTTTTTGTTATTCCTCTTAGCATTACTTTTCTTTTTATACTTTTTTGAAAATTCATCACTTTGATGGCTGCTATTTTTGTTTTTTGTATAATTATTTAAAACAATATTACACATAATTTTTATAATAGCAGAATCAACTTTGAAGGCATTTCCCCACATTCACACTCAAATTCAAAATTTAAATGAAAGCCTTCATGTTGTAAACTTTTCATTACCAAACATAATAACAGCTTCAGGTGACAATTGTGCTGCAAAAATAATTTTTCAAGATTGGGACTATTTATAATAAATTCGAATGTTGAACAAAGATGATAATAAATAAATTTTACTGAGTCTGTTGCTAAGCACAAACCATCTCTCTGCAAATAATCGTAGTAATCTGCTCCAGTTGTCTCTCCTTTATTGCAGAAAACAAGCTGTTTGAAATGTTCACAATATGTTATAGCCTGATTCTTTAACAATACCCCTGTAATAATATTGTTGCTAAATAAGTAAATTTTCATTGTATATATACCGGGTGTACGAATTAAACTGTCTTTTTTTTCTCAAAGTTCGCATCACCCTGTGGAATATTCATTCTAAGGGACTTTCGGCCCTCGGTGATAAAGTAATCTTTCATTCTGCGTTTAAATTTTTCAAAAATACTTATTAGATTTTTCAAGATTCGAAAAAAATGATTACATTGTTACTTTCCCTTTAAAGTTTGTCGCACTTATTTAGAAACACCCTGTATTGATAAAAGATATATTATCTAGTTGTTAAAGTAGCTAACTTTTTTTTATTATCCAACATAAGCGAATGAATAAAAAACAGAATGTTAAGAAAACCTGATCGAGGCTATAGTTGGGTTTTAATTTCACTATTTTATAAATGCCCGTTATACAATAAAAAATTAACTGCTTAGCAACAATATTATTACAGCAGTATTGTTAAAGAATCAGGCTATAACATATTAAAAAAATCACTTGAATCGGCCAACAGGTTTAGTAAATATAAGACATCAAAAATGACAAAAATTTTAAGTGGACGCATTTCTATATGCACGTAAGTTTATATAAAAATATATTATACTATAAAATATATTATATAAAAATATATTATATTGAACTAAAATCATCTTAATACATACCTTTTAATACTCTTTATAATTTGGAGCACGAAATATTGTAAAATGTTTGAGTTTTTCTGTAAATACAGTGAATATTATTTAAAAACATTTAAAAATAAATGAGAACTGTCAGAATTAACCGGTCTACGCTTAGATGTTGCCAAGTTTCAACTTCATGGCTTGTAAAGTAAAGGTGGCTATGGTTTGACACAACTGAACTGTCAAAGTGTCAAAAAACGTTTTGGGAATGTTTACAAAATTTAAACTAACCTGAAAAAAAGCTAAACAATAATTTCAAAAATCATTCCAAAATGAATCCTTTAACGTAAGTCAGTTATCAATTATTATTTATTAGATTTAGTAATACATATTATTGTTGTAGGAATATGAAAAATGTTTTAAAACTAAGCGAGAATGAATTGGGAACGAAAAATAAGACTTCTTGGCATGATCAGTACAGGGACAGTGCCTGGATATTTGTTGGGGGCCTACCATATGATTTGACGGAAGGAGATATTATTTGCATATTCTCACAGTAAGTTAATGACATCCTGATGTATCAGAAAATTCATGATAGATACTCAAAATTAACAGATTATTACTCTTCTATGCCACTCATTTCTGTCTATGGTGCCTTCTTCACCTAAACTTTTCTCTCCCAAGTCCTCAGTCAAACAGTCCTTGATTTGTGGGTTACAACCTTTTACCTTTCAACCATTAACAATAACAAACAATTTTAGCAATTCTTATTCAAATGGTAAACTATCAAAGTATTCTCACTTTCAAGCATAAACACCTTTACTACTTAAAAAAATAATCGCAGCATTACCAGGAGCTACACGTGGGATACTGCTGACATTCCTTGTTTTTGTTCTGTAGCACATGGACAGTTCTCGTTCTTTGTCTGTGAAATAATTAAGTAAAACCTGTGATGTAAGGTTTTAATCAACATAAAATTAAACAATATTAACAAGAGAATAAACTTGGCAGTGACACTGACTAATGTCAAACACTGACAGAATAAAGTAGTCTTTATACTATTACAAATATTTAAAGTGCAGCCAATGCAATACCAAGGTGGTTGGGAGGAGAATATCACATCATTCTCCCACACTATAGTCTTTCAAATACCGTGGTGAATGACGACCTCTTTCAGATCTTCTAGGCGCTTCTGAAGGAGGTAATGAGCTTCGCTGAGAGCACATTGGTTGTACTTTAAGAGGTAATAAGTTCGGAGGAGAGGGAGATATAGTCATATCTGCCTGGGGCGGTATGTTTTGTGTAGTTGTATCATTGGATGAGGAATCATTGAGACTTAAATGTGATTCAAGTGGGCCCTCTACTAATACTGATTCTTGACCTGGTATATCTAGTGTTTCTCCTTTACCTTGTCCAATTGGATGATGATTAGACACAGTGGTCTCCCGTCCATCTTTCAGTTTAACAAAGGAGTAATCAGGATTTGCCTCTATAACCTCTACTTCTTCTACGATAGGTTGGTACTTGTTTTTCCGATCGAACCTTTTCATCAAGACAAGTCTTGATTCTGTTAGGCATGACGGTACTGTATTCCCATTTGGAGATCTACGTGTGTGCACGAACATTCTTTTGTGTGGAGTACAGTTAGTTGCGGTACATAACAATGAACAAATGGAATGCAGCACATTTGGTAGATATTGTTCCCAAGTCTCAATGGGTGCTTCATGAGATTAGTTATAGTCATATGTGTGTGTGTGAGAGAAAAAATGGCTTGGATGCGGGTCCGTTAGCCACAGATTTTTATTTTATTTTTACCTCAATTTATTAGTTTTGTTATATTTATACCTATTTCACTTAAATGACTATATTTGTTTCTCTCAAGTAGTTAATGAGTAATTTAAATATTTCCATTTTATGACAACTTATTAGATATTCTATACTAATTGGAAAATGAACTTGTGTTTGTCGTAAATTGTAATATAATTGATTTATATATCTCTCGTTAATTTTGCATTCAAAGAAAATATGGTTCAATCTCTAATCGAAACATTATCACAAAAACAGACTGATGAATTAACTATTCCTAATTTGTGCAGATGTGCCTCATATTTTCCGTGTCGAGTTTTTAATCTGACGATAGTAGAAATATCTTGCTTTGGCAGGTTATACTTAAATATGTATTCAGGTGGAGGAGGAAGTTCTTGATGTAAAGAAAAATATAAATTTTTTGATATGCTTGAAATATTTTTCCATATTTTATTTATTCTAGCTTTGACGTCATTTATTGCATCTGTCGATAAGATCTGAGTTAGAATCTCACCATTTTTTACTGCTTCTTTGGCCAACTCATCCACTTTCTCATTACCCAGTATACCGGCATGCCCTTTTGCCCATATAAATACTACTTCCACTTTAGACAAATTATTTTTTATATTACATAAAATTTGTGATTTGTATGAACTAAAATCAGTGTTTTTAATTACATATATTGCAGATCTGGAGTCTGTTACTATCACAGCTTTTTCAATATTATTCTCTTTGATCCATTCTAGAGCTTTTTCGATGGCTATAATCTCAGCTGTAAAAATACTACTAATACTAGATAATTTGTAATTATTATGTTGATGGGTATTTTGCACATTCATAGCACATCCTACTCCTGTTTGATTTTTAGAACCGTCTGTGTAAATTACTGTGTAATCCACAAAGTCGCTCAGTATAGATTTTACTAAAATATTATTTAAATGATTTGATTCTGTATATTTAGGAATTATGATTCTTGGTTTTTTAATCAAAGTTTTATACGGAAATTTATAAATTGGTAATAATTTACTGTTGTGTAAAGTCATAGTCATAGTCATACTTTATTGATCCTTTAAGACATTCAAAATAAATGTCTAGGATACGTCACTACAGAATTCAGTATAAAAAAAGCATTAATGTGTATTCGCGGTGTGCAAGTACTTGGAAAGGGAAACGAGGAACGACCCTGTGCGAGTCACGGAGAAATATTGCAACTATCTTAAATAATTCATATTGTCAATTGAAATTGTCAAATTGAGGTATATTTCATACCTTCTGTCAATGAAGCAGAAAAATTATATATTGCTCCACAATATTGATATGATACGGAATTATTATATAAAGGTAAATTTAATTAATTGTATTTTGCTTGCAGTACTGCATTTTAATAACTAATTTTATTTACTACATACAATTGTTGATGTTTTCATAACATAACCTGAATCTTATTTTTTCTTCTTATTATTTTTTTTGGACTATGGCCTTGACAATTATCCAGTAACCAGGACTAATATAATTGGCCAATATAATTAAAAGTGCGAATAATAGTACAGAGCGTAGAAATAGGGGTCGCTTTGCCGAACTTGCACGGTCCCAATAATACAATATTCACAGTGTAACAAAATTGACAAAACATAAAATATATAAAATAACATTTTTACAAGTAAAATATGAAGCTACTGCAGTTTGTCCTCCAGATATTCATTTATAGAATAATATGCTTTTCTTAAGAGTAAATCTTTAACATTTTTTTTAAATCTAGTGGAAAGTGGTATTTCTTTCACAGTTTTTGACAAATGGTTGTATAAGGTCAGTCCCATATATCTGAAGCTATTTTGAAATTTGGATGTTCTGTGTTTAGGAACTCGTAAAGATTCAGCACTTCTTGTATTGTAATAGTGATTGTCTGCATTTACTGGAAATGTATTTATTTCCTCTTTTACATAAAGTAAACATTTATAGATATATAGGCAGTAGAAAGTTAAAATTTGATGTTTAATAAAAATTGGTTTACAAGATTGTTGATAATCCAAATTAAAATTTTTAAGGATTTTTTTTTGGGTAATGAACACTTTGGTACTATCTACCGAGTTCCTCCATAAAATTACATTATAGCACATGTGGCTGTAAGCAAGGCTATAATAAACGTTTATTAATGCCGATATGGGTAGTGTGTTTTTAATTCTAGATATAGAATTCTAGAAAATATTAAAAGCTTTATTCAATTTCATGTTCACTGAATTCACTTGCTCTGACCATTTCAGATTACAATCAATGAACACACCCAAAAACTTTGTAGAGTGAGTGGAAGATAACATATTGTTTCTATCATGGATGGTTAAGATATAGTCATTGGTAGATGAGTTGTATGAATGAAAATAAATAATTTCTGTCTTGTCAGTGTTTAATATTAGTCTGTTGGTATTACACCAGCATATAAAGCAGTCAACAACAGTCTTCATTATCATTTTTAATTCCTCGAGTGTACGTGCAGAGACTATTAACGAGGTATTGTCAGCAAACATTGATATTATAAGTGCCCTTATGTGATTTGGTAGATTGTTAATACAAATTAGGAATAATAATGGTCCCAGCACGGATCCCTGTGGTACTCCTTTATTTGTCGTGTATGGTTCTGAGCTTGATTCTTTAATTTTAACAACACTCTTCCTGTCACTTAAGAAATTTATTACCCATTCTAGAAATATCCCTCTAAAACCAACGTTATAAAATTTATTGCGAGTAAATGTTATGTCGAAGCAGTCAAAAGCTCGTGATAGATCAAAAAATAGTCCTGCTACGTGGTTTCCACTATCTAATTCATCATAAATACGCTCAAACAAGCTGCATGCAGCCGTGAGTGTAGACTTTTTTGGTCTAAATCCGTGTTGGTTTGGAGTTAATAAATTGTATTCTTCTATAAAATTAACATTCTGTTGTATATAACCTTCTCTATTACTTTGGAAATTATGCTAAGGACAGATACTGGTCTATAATTTGAAATATCATGAGGGTCATTCTTTTTGAAGATTGGAATAACTTTTGCCATTTTAAATATGGATGGAAATTGGCTGGTTGTTAAAGGATTCGATAAAATGGGTTAAAGGATTCGATATATGATCACTAATCAGTTTTATTATTTTTACAGATATGTTATCAATACCAGTACTAGGCTTATTTTTTAATTGATCGATTGTATTTTTTATTTCAATTGGAGTTACGGGTAAAAAGAAAAATGTTTGGTTACACATTTTTGAGGTAGTACAAGAAGAAGGCAACGATGTGCCAAAATGAGTTTGAAGATTGTATTCTGTAATTGTAGCAAAATATGAGGCAAACGAATTAGCAATATCACAAGACTTGGTAATAATTTTATTATCATAATGTAGAATAATATCAGACCTGTTCTTTTGCCTACCAGTTTCCCTGTTTACTAAATTCCAAATTGTTTTTGGTATATTGTAAGATTGATTAATTAAGTCACTATGAAAGTTTTTTTTAGTATTTATTAATAGAGAATTATATTCTTTTTTGTCTGTTTATAGGTATCTTGAGACTCGAGACTCCCTATATTTTTTGCTATCCAGTGTAGATTTTTTAGTTTTTTACTAGCGTGTCTTACCTCATTTGTTACCCATGTAGCCTTATTTGTTTTGTGTGCTTTATACCGTGTTTTTATTGGACAATATAAATTTAGATTGTAATCTAAAATGCTAACAAATGAATTTGTGGCATATTCAGCATTCAATTGGGAATAAACTTCATCAAAAACTGTAGAAGAAATCCCTGCTTTAAACATCATCATATTTTCATCTGACATATCCCTGTAACTGATGGGTTTTTCATCTTTTTTCGATACTTTATTGGCTTGCAAATTTACACTAAGTGAAAATGCTTTATGGTCACTGAAGTGCCCCTCGAAAACATTTGACTTATAAAGATGTGGTTCGATATTTGTCAATATGTAGTCCAATTTCGTAGATGATGTTTTACCCACTTTATCTAAGAAAACTCTTGTAGGAACCTCAGGCGTGACTCTCAGATTATAACTTACTAAAAACTCGTTAAAATATTGTTTATTATTAGACATGACAAGATAATCAATGTTTAGATCCCCACAAATATAAATATCATGATGTGACTTACTGCATAGCTCCAATATATTATGTAATTTATACAGAAAACTCTGAACTTCTCCTGATGGCGAACGATAAACACTAATAACACAAATTTTCCTATTGGCTATAAACAGAGAAATCGCACAGCACTCACACACCATTTCTTCACTAAAGTTGGAGACATCTACTGTTTTGAATTTAATAATATCAGCTTTGATGTAGATGGAACATTCGACAAAAATAAGAGGCGATGTTGTATCCATTCAGGGTCATAAATTGGATGTTTTCTTCAGTGCACCAATGTTCTGATAGACAAATTATATCAGGTGTTTCTTGCAATGTTAAGACTTCAAGTTTGAGTAACTTATTTGTCAAAGATTGAGCATTTAGTTGCAATATTTTTAAACAACTGTCTGGTGATGATAAAAGTAACGTTTCTCTTGGATTCACAGGCCAGTTGAATAGCTTTCCATACAGTAGAATTCAACTTTTCCACTTGACCATTTCCTTGAGGATTATAAGCAGTAGTTATATTGTTGCAATTCCTCTGGAGTTGAGAAACTCTTTGACTTCAGCTGATAGAAATTGAGTCCCTCTATCGGAATGGATGTATGCAGACATTCCAAACATCATGAAAAGTTATTTAAATTCTTGATTACAGTTTTGGCACCAATGTTGCTACATGGAAAAGCAAATGGGAATCTGGAATACTCATCTATTACCGTAAGAATATAATGATTATTGGTATTCGAAGGCAATGGTCCTTTAAAGTCGATACTAAGGTGTTCGAAGGGAAATGTGGCTTTTATAAGCTTCGGAAAAAGCCCTTCATTCTTAAAATACCTGGGTTTGATTTTAGCACATACTTGACAGTCACGAGCCATAGTCTTGACTTCATCGAGAGAGAAAGGTAAATATTGTAGTCTGCTACCATCTGGCTTTATATGGTTTGGGCCTATATTATAACCGAGTAAGTTTATTACTGTTTGATTAAATTTGCTCTTCGTTTTGTTTGGAGTCAAGCCGTATTTGTCTGTGGGTTTCAGAAAGTTCTCAAGATTTTTGTCATGTTCTACTTTCGTCTTTCCACAAACAGTTATGTCATCAATGTAGGCATATGTCCCTTCAAGATTTTCTGTGCGTATGAGCCAGTCGATTGTTCTTTGAAAACTGGCTACACCATTGGTAACACCAAACGGAATATGTCGAAATTGGTAGTTTACCAGCGGCTTCAAAAGCTGTGTACAGCTTTTCATGTGGAAGGATTGGGACCTGATGGTATGCACTTTGAAAATCTAGTGCACTAAAGACAGTGAATTGACCCAATTGAGTTCCAAAGACACTTTGGAAACCATTTCCTCGATATTTGGTAGTGGATAGGCATCAAGTTGTGTGAATCGATTAACTGTCTGAGAATAATCAATGACAAGGCGCTTCTTGTGAGTTTCAATTTTGGTGACAAGGACTTGCGCTCTCCAAGGAGATTGACTTTCTTCAATAATGCCATCGTTTAAAAGCTTCACCTCATTTTTAATAAAAATCTGATCTTCAGCACTGTACCTGCGTGATTTTACTGCGATTGGTTTACAATTTGAAGTCAGGTTACAAAATAAAGGAACTGCAGGAACTGAGGCTTCAACGACACTACACACTTTGAATACTTCTTTAGGTCCTCCAAATTCAAACTCTAGACTCGAGTGGTTAGATAGAACATCATCATGACCAATTATTATATCAACACAGAGATTTTTAACTATAAGTAAGTTAATGTTGTCATAGGAGTGGTCACCAATTTGAATATTTTGACAAGTTACACCTGTAACTTGAGAGGAATGCGATAATGAGGCCATAGAAACAGTTTGCGTACATGGCTTCCTAGGGAGTTTGCATAAATATGTTAGCGAAGTCTTCATTAACAAAACTGACAGAGATACCCGTATCTATAAGGGCATCAGCACGAAGACCTTTTATAAAAGCAGGCACGATAGCTTTCTTCAATGAAGCAGGAGTAGCAGCAGGAATGCAGGCTGTACAGTTATCGTAGCCCTCAGATACATTGGTAGATGCACTAGTGCTCTTGTAGCGGCAAACCTTTGCAAAGTGCCCCTTTTTATTACAGGATTTACAGATGGATTCCCAAGCAGGACAGTTCTTCCTTGGATGTATTGGCCCACCGCAGAAAAAACATTTGTGTCCTGACCTAGAAAAGTTAGCAGTAGAGTTGGTAGCAGCTGTCACAGTGACATGTTCAGAATTCGTTGGAGACCTCTGTGACTCATTTTTTAGAAATATTTTTAAATTCTATTTAGATTGAAATAAAATAAAATAATAATTTAGACTCATAAATTTTTAGAAAATTTATATAGACTGACCTTCCTGGCTATTGTCCTAAATCAATAAGCCAGGTTTTGCTACCACATGGTGAGAAAAGCCAAAATTCATCAAGTGACATTCCTTGTTTTTCCCCTGTACTCTTCAAATGTATGTAGAAATATTAAGTGAAAGAGTTGTAAACACTCTGCAGTTCTATACACAATAGCAATATTGCCTTATGCATTTATAGATTTTTCACATTTTTTGCTTATTTTATCTGTAGATATATTTAATTAAATCTTAAATCTCTGTTCTTTTCTTTCAGATATGGGGAGATTGTAAATATTAATTTAGTGCGAGATAAGGATACAGGAAAATCAAAAGGATTTTGTTTTTTGTGTTTTGAAGATCAAAGATCAACTGTGTTATCAGTTGATAATTTCAATGGTATAAAAATTTTGGGAAGAATCATAAGGGTAGATCATGTTTCTGACTACAAAGTTCCAAAAGATGGTAAAAAAACTGATGAAGAAACGAAACAATTATATCAGGAGGGATGTGCTCCTAAAAGTGTAGTTCCTAGTATTAACAAAAGCCCACCAAGAAATTTGAGAGAGACGTTAGCTGACCAAATTGAGGCTGATATCAAGTTACCTCCACGTTTACCAATATATCCAATTAAAAAAGAAGATGACGATTTGCCAAAAATTAAAAAGGAAAAAAATAACGAAGTACCAGAAAAAAAGAAACATAAATCGAAGAAGAAGAGTAAAAATAGTAGTTCTGATGAAGAGGAAATATCGAGAAAACATAAACATAAAAGAAAAAAGGAAGATAAACATGATTTAAGTGGTAAACATAAAAAACATAAGCATAATAGTGATTCTAAACATAAGAGGTGAAAATAAAACAATGTATCAAGTAGCTATTTTATTTCTTTCAACATCCAGATTTCTTCCTTCATATTTATCCAAGTTATAATTATAAGAAAAACTAGTAATGGGTGTGGTTATTATTTTAGCACTACCTAAACATTCCCCATCTTTGGAAAAAACTGCATACTGTCCGTTTGTTAGTGCTCTTTTTTCCTCATATAATTTTACAGTTAATCCATGTGTGGTTTTACAAACTTCACATGGCTTCCAATGTTGTGTATGTTGAAATTTAAAATTACATTCTAAAATGTTGCTTGATTGAAGTTCAGGTGGCTCTGAATGAATCCAGTGAGGTACACCAGTGAAAAATAAATCACTGAGAAGGATGGGATGGTCAGTACCTGAAGCCTAGAAAAATTAAATTTTATTTTTTAAATGTCTTCGGCCCGGCGCAAATTGAACCTAAGCCAGACACAACCTGCGCCGGCGAACTGCGTAGACAGTTCTGCGCATCCTACTATCAGTTCATTCGTTCGCAGGTCAAGCTTGGGAACGTTTGTCATCGGCGTACAGTTTTCTTGGGCCGTGGTACGCGTGACTCACCTCCAGATGTTTATTTTTACTTGTTTTTGTTTGCGAGGTGGACGTATCTGAAATGAATACGGATGGTACCTAAGTACAATTTATTATGATAAATAAAAATATTAGCATAGTCAACATCCCGAGTGAAAACTGCGTTGTCTTTGTCATTAAATTCTGATAACTTTTGGTAGACTAAATAAGCGGCTATACGAAATTAATAATCAAAGTTATGCCTTTACAAAAACACATTATTAGAAAATATTCATGTTACTTAAAACCGTGATCGATAAAAATATCGTATTACCCTCAAATTCAACTTGTCGGCATATTACATTTTTGTTTATTACAAATAGTGTTATTTTTTATGACCGATCAGTAGCGGAAGGGTTATGAATTATGACCTGCAGTAATTGTAAATGATTGTTATTCGAGCACTAAATTGAGGAATATGAGTTATGACCGAGCAGTAGGGGAGAGATTATTTTAAATATGTAGGTATTATGTGCAGAAATAAAATACTCAGTGTAAGATATCGTTTTATGCACCCGCTTATTCAAATTCGATGTTTTCGAAAGTCATACCGCTATGACTACTAGGGACTTGTAAGATATTTTTAAAACGTTACTAGTTACAAGTACGGAAATACCGATTTTAAGTTGCCTACTCAATTCAGTACAAGAATCAGATACATCAGAATTTTGTAATCAGTACCACTGAGAATCGGTATCAAAAGTAACCGTTACATTTTTCGCACTGATTTTGCCCATCTCTATTCGCCACGTCGATAGCCAACCGTTGGGTTGGCTTGTGTTCAATACGCGGCACGCTAGAAAAACAAATGCACGGGTCACCCGTCCCACCGGCGCAGGTTGTGTCTGGCTTAGGTTCAATTTGCGCCGGGCCTTACACTACTCCAATAAATTAACGCACCATCTCAAAATTGGAACAGTTTTGATGTGTCGAATTTCCTAAACATGTTGTTCGATTTGAGTGATTTTTTAATGTTATAGCGTTATTCTTTAAGAATATTGCTGTAATAATCTTGTTGCTAGACAGGTAAACGTCATTGTATACCGGATGTAACATCATACTGTGTTTTTTCTTAAAGTTCGGAACACCCTGTGGAATATTCTACCATTTATAAAAATGTTGGAAATTAAAACTCAATTGTAGCCTTAAGCTTTCTTAACATTTTGTTTTTTGACTCATTCGCTTATGTTCGATAATAAAAGAGATACCTATGTACTTTTATATTACAAATGAGATTTGCTATTTGGTCTTGATCAATATCATTCCAAACCTCGAGAGCTACTGTTTCTATCCCTTGTAAGGGTCTAGGAGGTGGCAAATGCTGTCATAGTCTTCTGCGAGTTATGTCCCACAGATGTTCGTGCAACGTGAGGTCTTGCATTATCGTGCATTAGCAAAAAATGGTAACCAATATAAGAAGCCCATAGCATGGTACATCCAAAAACAGCTTTAAGGCTGTTCTATTGCATAACGCCAACAAATTCCCTTCACTCGCTTTGGCTCATACTGTAAGTAAATGAGAGATATGGTAGTATGAAACAAATTTTAGACATTATTCAATATGATAGATACGGATGGACAGTGGCGGCTTGTCCTATGAGGCAGGTGAGGCAGTGCCTCACCAGTATATCAATCGACTATTTACGTTATTTCGTTGTTTTATAATCAATTTTTTAAATATAATTTAGCTTTTTGAAATTTCCTAAATACCTTTATTTTTATGAAAAAAAATTAAAATCCGTTCGGTTCTGACTCTTTATCTTCTTATATAGCCGTCTTCCACGTGCCATTCCAACTTTCTCAAATAATTACAGTTGAAGCAAGCCTCACACCATCTGCAACAGTATGGGACAACGCCAACAGTAAAACCAGACAAAGACCACAAACCGGCAAAATTTGAAAAATGTGCCACCAATTCTAGGAACAAAATGCAACATCATAGAGGCCAGCCTCACGCTCCGCGGAACGGAATAAAAATAGCCGAATGGCCTCAGATTCCGCGAAACGGGATGAGAATAACCGAACTGAACCGACTACAAGCACCAGTCGATTGCAGATCATAGCTTTCTATGTACACGCGGTATATACGACTGGATTAGTTCCACCTAATATATTGTTCTGAAGCTATTTCTTTGTGGCATTTATGTAATTTATTATTCTAAATGAGAAATAAGATTATATAATTTAACTTAAAAAATGATTTTATTACGACGTTTACATTACGACGATGATTTTATTACGACGTTTATTACGGACGTTTACATATAAAAGTAGTTTTTAAGTGTTTCAAAAATGTTGTATTTTGTGTTTAGCCTTAGCTCATTCCCCATATCTTCCACGATTTTTGAAAAAACGCACACTCTTTTGTTATGTAAAATTTGAAGTTTTCAACATGGAATTGGAATTCAAAATAACTCTATGCACTGAGGCTGAAAGCAATTGAGTCGATCGCATTCACTGGAAAAGTTTTAGAGAACTAATCGACAGCAAATAGGATTTTTTGTCCGGAATTCTTTGTGGGGATATTTTGAATAGAAAATTTTTGTAGATTATTTGTCCGGGATTTTTTGTGGGGTCTTTTTGTCCGGAGATTATTTGTCCGGGGATTTTTTGTTCAGGGATTATTTGTCTGGGAATTTCTTGTCCAGGGATAATTTGTGAGGGTTTTTTTGTCCGGGATTATTGGTCCTAGATTCGTCCTAGCGTTATGACGTCACAAAATCCACCTTCTGGCCATTAAAGGGAAGCTAACCATAATAATAAAATTCCTCAGGTGTAGTGTGCCTCACCACCTTATACTATCACGAGCCGCCCCTGCAGATGGAACTTATGTATAGATCTCAACGTAATAGTTATCTTGTCTGGCTTGCAGGCTGGATATACAACGTTTTGCTGCTTTTTGTGTGAATGGGATAGCCGAGATCGCAAAAACCATTATAAAAAACATGGCCTGAGTGAAAATGCCTCGAACCTGGAAAGAAAAATGTTCAAAGCACATCTTTGGATGATTCTAAAGAAATGTACCTGCTACCACTTCATATTAAGTTACGCATGATGAAAAACTTTGTCAAAGCTATGGACAATAATGAACAACTATACCGGGTGTACCAATCAAACTGTGTTTTTTTTTCTAGAAGTTCAGAACACCCTGTGGAATATTCTAGCATTGATAAAATACTGAAATTAAAACCTAACTATAGCCTCAGGTTTTCTTAACATTCTGTTTTTTGATTCATTCGCTTATATTGGATAATAAAAAAGTTATGGTACATACTTTAACAATAGCCAAGTTCTTCATCAATACAGGGTGTTTCTAAATAAGTGTAACAAACTTTAAGTGCTAATTCTGCATGAAAAAATAATGACTGTTTATGCTTTATAAACATAAATAAGCAAATGCCTCGTTTCCGAGATAAGGGATGTTGAATTTTTACTTACAAACTGATAATTTATTTATTGCTCTAAACCCGGTTGAGATATGCAAATGAAATTTGGTAGGTTTTAATAGGTAGTTATTATTTTGTGACGTACAATTAAAAGTTTTATATTCACCATTGGCATGCATACGGGTCATATTACCCGTATACACGCCAATGGTGAATATAAAATTCTTAATTTCATGTCAAAAAATGCGTAATAACTACCTCTTAAAACCTACCAAATTTCATTTGCATATCTCAACCGGTTTTAGAGCAATAAATAAATCATAAGTTTGTAAAAAAAAATTCAACATCCCGTATCTTGGAAAAGAGGCATTTGCTTACATATGTTTATAAAGCAGAAACGGTCATTATTTTTTCATGCAGAATTAGCACTTAAAGTTTATCACACTTTTTAGAAACACACTGTACTGATGAAGAACATGGATAGTTGTTAAAGTACCTAACTATTTAATTATCCAACATAAGCGAATGAATAAAAAAAGAATGTGTGTGTACTTTGTACGCACGTAAGAAGTTATACTTCTATTATATGATTATATGATTACAAACGAAATTAATATACTTTTTATTTATATTTTATTTAAATATTAAATTAATTTATACTTAATACTTCTCAAACATTTTTATTAAAACAGTGCCAAAAATTAAAATAATAAAAAAATAAAACACACACAAACACATTAAAAATGCCACAAATGATTTCTGAACATTAATTGTCGGAAAAATTTTTAACTAAATACGTATTTTCTGAAAATAAAATTATATAATAAATATACTTACAATCATAAAATGTATAAAAAAATAAAAAAATAAAAGTTTCTATTGGGATTCGAACCAACTTACCACGCGGCTGGTATTTGCGTTGTATTGGGATTCACCCGCATTAAAACTGCACCACAGAGGCAGCTTGTCATTATGTGCGAAGATCGTCTAACTAAACAGATTAACCTTTTGACATTTTTAACTTATGTAAATCAAATTATTTTGATTTTGAATTGAAATGATTTAGAATTGAAAAAATACAACAAAACATAGGGTAAGAAGACAATATATTAGGTGAATATTGATAGAAATTTTGATGGTAATCAAATTATGTAAAAAAAAGTATTACATACTACTTATGTATTTTGGTAGGTTCAAGGTAGGTATCGGAGCCCGTATAACGACTAATAAATTTCGCAATCACTTGCGTCGTGCAAAGTGGCTATGTTCAAATATCATAACAAAATTTGATCAACTATTTATAAAACACTTACCAGTGAAAGATTCTTTAGCTTTGAATAAGCGAGATCTGCGGCACTCATACTAGGCACAGTTTGATGAGCTTTCACATTGGCATGCAACAATCATCTCTTCTATGTAAATAGGTCCAAAAATATAATATGAAAACTATTTAAAAAGGCAGTATAACCATTAACTAACTTTTTGTTTGTTGTTTCTCTTCCTACAAATTTTAAAACGCAACAAGCATACATTATAATCAAACACAGTCCCACAGCTGTGCCACAGCTGCCATATTGGATAATTTTTGTCATGTCATTTGAACATCCAATCAGAACAAAGTTATAATGCGCATGCGCCCGGTCGCTAGGTTTTCCCATATAAAATTTCACCGTCATTACGCCCGTAAAGAAGTATAACTTCAAAAACAGAATGTCAAGAAAACCTGAGGTTAAAGTTGGGTTTTAATTTCAGTATTTTATAAATGTTAGAATAACCCACAGGGTGTTGCGAACTTTGAGAAAAAACACAGTTTGATTGGTACACCCGGTATACAATGACAATTTACCTGTTGAGCAACAATATTATTACAGCGATATTGTTAGAGAATAAGGCTATAACATATTAAAAAAAATCACTTAAATCGGACAACAGGTTTAGGAAATTCGAGACATCAAAAATTACCCATTTTGTGGGGTGGCCGTTTTCTCTGACGCGCAGTGTAATTACAGTATTAAAAAAATTACCACATAAATAATATTCCTCTCAACATCCTTCCTAGCTATAAAATAAGCCTCAGGTACACCTGAAATTCTTGATCTTTGACCCAAAGTCCATTGGTGAATGCCATTGTGGTGTCCAACTATTTGGCCTGTATCTATGTCTACAAAATTTCCTGGTTTATCTGAAATATACTACAAATTATAAAATACAATGTATATTTATACAAATTAATTTATTACATGTTTTTAAATCCGTTTATCTATTTCTTAATTTCAAAATGAGAATTACCAGTAAGAGAATAGAAGATCTCATTATGTTTTATAAAAATTACTCCTCATTCTTTTTGTTAAAACAAGATACAAAAAAGTGTGATTATTCTGGAATTAATAAATAAAACTATTGCATATAATCTAGTCAAAAAGTTATAAGTACTTACTTCTCTAATAAAATCTTGAAAGTTTCTAGACCCTATAAAACATATACCCATACTCTCTGGTTTTAAAGCTATCCTTTCCAAATTATTTTCTGCTGCCATGTGCTTTACTTCAAATTTAGAAAAATTCCCCAACGGAAACATCGTTTTTCTTAATGTATCTTGTCTTATTTGGCAGAGAAAAAAAGTTTGGTCCTTTCTAACATCTTTAGCCAACAACAGCTTTATGGCTAAAATAACGTTGAAAATAATATAGTCCAGAGAATAAACCCTTAAACTTTACTAATTAGTTTAACAATTTGATTATTACAAAATGCAGCTAGTTTAAACCATATTCTATCAGCTGCCGATTAGAATTTTAAGCTTTTTTCATTGTTAATCGATCGAGCATCCTCTAATAAGCGCTTCATTAACAATTAAAAAAACAATATTTTAGAATAAAACATGCTAAAAATTAAAAAGGGGGTAGTTCCCTGGATTGGCTGTATACCTTATAGTTAAACAAACTGGAACATGAAGTAAAAACCACTTCTATGTAAAAGGTATATTTACTAAAAATTTTTAGAATCCCAATGGATTCAATAAAATGAGTTCATCAGAACGTTTTCAAACCTATCGGTCCATCATCAGTGATCTAAAATCAAATAAGTAATCCCACTATTAAAATTAAAAAGATGGTTGAAATTGTGAAAGTTAAAAAATGTGGTTATGATTACTTACTTGAATACTTGCAAAATAGCCCCAGAACCAAACAATGGTTGTGATTATAAATAAATCTACATTATGTTGAAATAAATTTAAAATGGCTAAACGCCGATGTTAAAGGATTAAACCTCTGGGAACATGGTGAAATATTTGATACAGTCAATTTGTAGTTACCTACAGTTAAAATAATTTTATTTTGTAAAACACATTATCTTTTAATTTTAAACAACAATAGATTTAATTAACATACAATTTCAGATATTAAAAGCTTTAACATATCTTCTTCTGGATCATGACTTTGTTTTTTAAAATTCCTAGAAAATCGACTACCTTCTTCCTTAACTGTCAATGTCACATCAAGCATTTCCTTACATAGCTTTGACACTTAGTAGTCATCGTTGACCGAAGATGGTTGATTGGGTCCTCGGGTAGAGTTTCACCATGTTCCCAGAGGTTTAATCCTTTAACATCGGCGTTTAGCCATTTTAAATTTATTTCAACATAATGTAGATTTATTTATAATCACAACCATTGTTTGGTTCTGGGGCTATTTTGCAAGTATTCAAGTAAGTAATCATAACCACATTTTTTAACTTTCACAATTTCAACCATCTTTTTAATTTTAATAGTGGGATTACTTATTTGATTTTAGATCACTGATGATGGACCGATAGGTTTGAAAACGTTCTGATGAACTCATTTTATTGAATCCATTGGGATTCTAAAAATTTTTAGTAAATATACCTTTTACATAGAAGTGGTTTTTACTTCATGTTCCAGTATGCTAAAAATTCTTATCGGAAGCGGGAAGATGATAGAAGAAAATTTGAGCTTGACTTTGTAATTTCAAGAATACTACGATGTAAAATCGAAATTGATGGGAAAATAATAAAGCAGGAAGCAAGGTTTAGATATCTGGGAATAGATATAACCAGTTACGGAGATGTTGAAGAGGAAGTACAACAAAGCTTAAAAGCAAGTAAAGCGGCGGGATCTCTTAATGACACAATCTGGAAGAACAAACAACTAAGACAAGACACAAAAGCAACAATCTATAAAGCAGCAATTAGACCTATATTGACATACACGGAGGAGACAAGACCTGATACATCTAAAACGAGACGACTACTAGAAACAACAGAGATGAAAATACTGAAGAATATCAGGAAAAAGTCTGTTGAATAGGGAGAGAAGCGAAAACATAAGATCATACAATGTAGAAGACATAAATGGATGGGTGACAAAACGGAAACAGGAGTGGAGCGAACACATTAGTAGAATGGCAGATGATAGAATAGTACGAATAGCACGAGATAAGTCATCAATTGACGAAGAAGTATTGGCAGACCAAGAATAAGATGGTGCGATAACTTAAACAATTTAGGAGGCTAATATTGAAGAAGAAACAGGCTTTGAAGCCTACATACAAGAAGGAAGAAGAAGTAATTTCATGAATAATTTTTTTTACTTGTGTTTTTTAGCCTTAGAAAATCATTTATTTTCCGTTTCTTTTCCAGTATTAATTTGTTTATAACTCGATAAGGATCCACTTTAGAAAAAAATTACTGAGACCTTTTTTTGTTCAGAATGATCCAAAAAACCTAAAATAAGTAATATCTGCCCAGACCGAAAAAATTAATTTTTATAATTTGTTTGAAAAAATTATGTTTTTATAATTTGTTTAAAAAAATTGTTTAAATAAATGTATCAATAACTCAGAAATTATAGCATTTAGGTATAGATATCATCATCATTCATCCCGGATCTATCCACTGCTGGATATAGGTCTCCCTCAGTATTTTCCATTTATTTCTGTTTTGTGTCATCAGACCATCTTGTTGGCAGACGACCTCTACTTAGATATGCTTCTTGTCTTGGTCTCCAGTGTATTATTCGCTGTGTCCATCTGTTATCCGACATTCTAGCTATGTGCTCTGCTCAGTTCCACTTTAGGGTCATAATTATTCTTTCTATCGTATCTGTCACTCCTGTTCCCTGATTTATTTCGTTGTTTATAATTCGATCTCTATGAGAAATACATAACATCAAGCGTTCCATGGCTCTTTGGGCAACACAAATTTTATTTCTTACTTTCTTGGTTATTGTTAAAGTTTCTGCACCATATGTAAGTTATAAGTTAAAGAGAGCTCAGCTTGCCGAATGCCATCCAAGTGGGTCCACGTTTGATTATCTCTTCCTATGCGTATCTCATGCCCTAAGTACTTATAAGAGATGGTTTCTTCAATATGCATGCCATTTACTGAAATCTTTTCGCTTAACACAAGATTTGTCATGATTTGTGTTTTGTATGGTTGATTTTTAATCCAACTTGTAGGGAGCTAGGTATAGTTTCTCCAGTTGCGATACTGCATCATCGATGCTGTCAGCAAAATGAACAATATCGTCAGCGTACCTAAAATGACTGTAAAATGAAGTATTTGTCTGTTGACATTAATTCTATTTTCACTCAAATTTGCGTTCTTTAACATATTCTCCAATAATGTTTGAAATTGTGTCTCCCTGTTGTGTTTTATTTTAAATGCCATTTTTTTAAATACCATTATTTTAAATTTGTCTTTTTATCTGCCAGTAGAACTGCCAGGGAAAATAATGAAAACTACATGAAAAATAATGAGTATTTCTTAAGGACTTCAAAATGCAAAAAGATACAGAATATTCTATTTGAAATAGGAAAGTTAATTAGATTTTCAGAAAAAGGGAAGATCTGACAACAATGTAAATACCATTACTCACTAAAACCTATAACAATCGTACAAGCTGTTTACAAGATAATTGAGGCGTTCCGTACATAAAACTTATTCTGTAAGTATAGTATATACATCTGTATGCCGAAGATAAAGGGCACTATGCCCATTTTTGTCAATATTGGGATTATACTGCGGTTATAATGAGCTTTTAATTCTCCACACAGAGGTATAGAGCACTGTGTCCTACTTTATAAAATAACAAAGATAAGCACTTTATAAAAAGTGCATTGTCACATTTTGTTTAGAGGCACAGGGCACCATGTGGACATGAAACCCTATACCTCTGTGTACATTGCTTTATAAATCCAGTATTAAACAAGCAGGGTGAAGTATTACACTTTACCCTGTAATGTTTGTCATGAAGGAGAAACAAATTAAAGTTTAACATTGTATAATGCATTTTTAGTAAACATCTAGTACAATGGCCCAAAAGATCTTGAAGAGGTAAACAGCACTATGTCCACTACATTGTGTTTTAATTTTTTGAAGTTATACTTCTTTACGCGCGATATGAGGGTGAATTTTAATAGGATTAAAACCTTTGATCCCGGCGCAGTCGCATTACAACTTTGTTCTGATTGGATGTTCAAATGACATGACAAAAATTATCCAATATGACAAAACAAAAAAGTTTATAATTGTAGTGATTTTTAAATAGTTTTTAAAGCAAGAGGTAGTAATAATTGTAAATGTATCATAGGTACCTACCAAAATATATAGTATGTAATATCATTTGAACTATCATTTGAACCTACCAAAATACATAGTATGTAATACTTTTATTTACATAATTTATTTATTTATTTACGGGCAAGCCCTATTCAGATATAAATGTTACAGTGTTCTAAATTATATAACATAATTATACAATTATATAACATTAATGTTGACCAATTATATAACATAAATTATCATAATATAACATAAAGTGGTTTGAGAAAAAATAATTCTATAAAAAAAAGAATAAGATAACATTAGGTCAGTACAATTACAAACAAAAGATATCACCTAAATCAATTCAGAAATGTTCCAAGGTATAACGGTTTTGAGTTATCTAATACATACAGGTCATGTAACACTAATCACAATACAAAAGCTCTGGCCGAAAATATTAAAAAGTTAGGGAAGAAATATGGTTTTTAAAGCGGGAAACTGATACATTAAAAATTTCGAGGTTATTTAATGAATTAGCTAATCGAAGAGTTCTAGGAATAAATGTGTTGTAACAATAATTGAATCTATGAAAAGAGACATAAAAGGTTTGCACCTGCCTAGTCGAACGACTGGGGACAAATAGAGATATTTTGGAGAGAAGCTCAGGGCAGTTACACAGCCCGTTGATAATTTTAAATAACATTATTAAGTCTCTTTGTTTTCTGCGTACTTCAAGAGGAGGTAAGTTCAGTATGCGCTCTAATACAGAATAGTCGTAGTATACATGCATCTTAGTGGCAGTATATCTCAGAAAGTTGTGTTGGACAGCCTCAAGTTTCAGTTTATGAGTAAAGTAATAGGGGACCAAATTGTGGAACAGTAATCGAAATGAGATCTAACCAGGGAGAAATAAAGGGATTTAATAGCTGAGATGTTTGTAAAGTCTCTGGTGGACTGGTTCTTTTTATAAAGCCAAGCATCTTCATAGACTTCTGTATTGTACTGGAAATGTGTGATTTATAGCTAAGGGCGGAGTCAAGGATCACACCTAGATCCCTAGTTTCAGAGGCAGAATGTAAGGTCAGATTATTTATACTATATTCAAAGATGATTGGATGATGAGTTCGGTGGAAACGAAGAATATGGCATTTGGATGCATTCAAACACATACCATTTTGCATACACCAGTTAGATAGGCGATCAATATCACCTTGTAGACTAAGTGAATCAGCCTCACATGTGATTATTTTAAAACATTTTAAATCATCAGCGAATAACAAAGTTTCACTTACTTGGAAACAGGGTATTAGATCATTGATAAATATATTAAACAACAGAGGTCCCAAGTGTGATCCTTGTGGTACACCTGAGGTAACAGAGATGGTATGAGAATAGTGATGATTAACCCTGACAATTTGCGATCTTTGCGTAAGATAGCTCTCGATCCACTTCAATATAAGGCCATCGACTCCGTATAAATAAAGTTTATGAATCAACAGCTCATGATTAACTTTATCGAAAGCTTTGGAAAAGTCAGTATACACAGAGTCAACTTGTAAACCCCTCTCAAGAGCATCTGTCAAAAAATTAACATATGTTATGAGACCCAATTCTGCTGATTTTTTGGATGTAAATCCAAATTGCTTGGCCCCTATAATTGGCGAGAAGTCATAACTTAAATAATCGGAAATAATGCTCTCAAAAACTTTAGGAATAGCACTAAGAATACAAATGGGACGATAGTTACCTATATCCGATTTTCGACCTGATTTATATATTGGAGTGACATAAGAGTTTTTCCAGTAATCTGGAAATTCCCCTGTTAATAAAGACTTATTAAATATATAAAAAAGTGGGCGCGATAGAATGAAGCTGAATGTTTTAAGGAAAGTGGGGGGAATTCCATCAGGACCAGGACCTTTGTTGGTATTGAGTTCAGACAGTTTTTCATAGATTTTTGAAATTTCAATGTGATAATTAGACACATTAACCAAAGGTGAAATCTGGGTTACATGCGGATGTAAGGATTGGTTAGTATAGACGGAAGAGAATTGGTTAGCAAAAAGATTAGCAATATCAGTTCCATTGAAGGCAGTACGATCTCCAAGAGTCATTGTATTAGGTATCGCGTTATTTTCCCTTTTACTACATACAAATTTCCAAAAGGATTTAACGTTATTAACAATAGAATGTTCGGTATTTTGAATGTAATCAGCATAACACTGTCTTGATAAAAATTTACATCTAGTTCTCAAATTACTAAATGCTGCATAACTTTCTGGACACCTTGTGCTCTTATATATCTTGTGCGCTGATTTCTTCTCGAGAAGCAACGTCTTCATTTGATTCAATGATTCAATTTGTTTACCATCAAAATTTCTATCAATATTCACCTAATATATTGTTTTCTTACTCTATGTTTTGTTGTATTTTTTCAATTCTAAATCATTTCAATTCAAAATCAAAATAATTTGATTTACATAATGCAAAAATGTCAAAAGTTTAATCCGTTTAGTTAGTCGATCTTCACACATAATGACACACTGTCTCCGTGGCGAAGCGTTTAATGCGAGTGAATCCCAATACAACGCCAATACCAGCCGCGCTGGTAAGTTGGTTCAAATCCCAATAGAAACTTTTATTTATTTATTTTTTTTATACATTTTATGATTGTATATGATGAGTATATTTATTATATAATTTTATTTTAAGAAAATACGTATTTAGTTAAAACATTTTCCGACAATTAATGTTCAGAAATCATTTGTGGCATTTTTAATGTGTTTGTGTGTGTTTTATTCTTTTATTATTTTAATTTTTGGCACTGTTTTAATAAAAATGTTTGAGAAGTAGTAAGTATAAATTAGTTTTATATTTAAATAAAATATAAATAAAAAGTATATTAATTTCGTTTATAATCATATAATAGAAGTATAACTTCTTACGTGCGTACAAAGTACACACACATTCTTTTTTTTTATTAAAAATAAATCAAGTTTATTATCACAATATGTGTTTTAGATAATACAATTTTGAAAGTTAATAATCTGAAGAATAAATTAGACAAGGGATTGTGACATAATGTGTATTAACATACATCCTATGAATAAAGAAACACAAAAATAACCTTAAAACGCTTCTTTACCTCTGGCATACAGACATATACAATGTAAAGAACTTTATTTCAAATGATTTTATTTGATAATTTACCTTTATCTGGTTCATATTTTTCAAGGTAAGGTCCAAAACTAGTGTTTGCATAATGACCAGTTGCTATGGCATCAGAACCTAAATTTTCCATTGCATACTTATAAAAGTAATTGAATTTTACATTTCTGTTACACAAAACATCAGGGTTTGGAGTAGCCCCCATTTCATACTCTTTCACCAACTGGCTAAAAATATAGAGTTGTTTCAAAATAAAGTGATGTGATGTTTCAAAATAAAGTGATGAAGGATACTAAATAATAATGTGACCTACATTCGACTATCAGGATATTGTGAAAATATAATAGGCAAATACCAGTGTGGGTTTCACAAAGAAAAGTCAACTACCAATCAAATATTCCTTCTAAGACAAGTGTTGGAAAAAACATATGAGTATAGACAGTGTAGACAGAAATGCACTATGCAAAATCATAATAGAATTCAATATCCCAATAGACTTGGTGAAATTGCACCAGAAATTGGCAAAACGGAGTAAGAGTAGGAACTTTCTAGACACAAATAGGACTTTGACAGGCAGATATTCATTGCATCCATGCCTTCTATTCAACATTGCCCTAGAGAAAGATATTAGAGAATGTTTAATAACAAGAGGAACCATTATTCATAGTACAGTTGTCCCTTGATACAGGGGCGGCCCGTCGGGGTAGGCAAGGTAGGCACCGCCTACCCTCTTCAAATGTAGTACAATAATATAAATTATTAATATAAATTACTTATTTCAAAATTGTAATTTATAAATTTTGACACAATACCTACAATAAAATAGCAAAAACTATCCAAATTATTTGTAAAAATATCCAAAAAATTTTCTCCGTAGTTATAATTATTGTACGCTCCTTGTAGTATCAGTAGTACTGTATAAGATTCTATATTCTTCCTGGGTCAGGCACTTGAAAACGTAGCCTGAAATAGAACGACGCCAACACCGAATTGACATGCGATCTCTCTCTGTTTACGTGAGCAGGCCTGCTGCAGGTCTCGCGTATTCTACGATTTTGAAAGGGCGCATAGGCACAGTCTTATAGCCGGACCTCCAAAATTTTATCAGTTGCTTCTCTTGTGTCTTGTGAAACTGTTTTAAATAATTTTGTTTTTTGATTTTGGCTGTTATTAGTAGGTTAAGTACTGAATAAAACTAGGTAGGACAAATTAAATTTGTTTATGAAAACTGAATAATAATCAGGTAAATTTGAGATCGGTCTATTGAAGGGCATTTTAATTTTATATTAATTTAGTAATAATTCACTAACGACAAATAAATCTCTGAATAGTTATTTGTCAGTCGTCCATTATATTTTATAGATATAGATAGAAGTGTTATTAGAATTTATAAATAATTAAAAATTTAAAGCGAGGTTAATTGTTAACTTATCAATTTATTCGAAGAGTAAATTATTATTTGATACAAAAATAAAATAAGTAATATTTGACGTTGTTGAAACGTAGGTGTGTTAGTTCTATTGGTGGAAAAACTTTAGTCATCAAATATGAATATTTTAAACGATGTAATATGCAGTTTGATCGAGACGCCTTATTCAAGGCGCCAAAATCAAGAAAGGTCAGAAATTATTTCAATGGGCCGGCCTTTACCAAATTTAACAATTTTATCCACAGATAAGACAAAAGACAATCGACCATTTTCGAGATCGTTTAAAACAATATGGTATGAAAATCATAAATGGCTAAGCGGAAGTTATTTTAAAAATTCACTTTTCTGTTGGCCTTGTCTGTTGCTCTCAAATTTGAAGCAAAATGTTTGGGTGAGTCAGGGATATTCAGATTTGAAAAATTTATCAGCTAGTGTTAAAAAACATGAATCTTTGAAAGAACATTCAAACAATTGCTTCGGTTTAAAACGGTTAGAAAAAAATAAACAAACTATTGACAGTGCTTTAGCTGGACAAATTTCTCTATCTAATAAGATATATAATGAAGAAGTTGAAAAAGATTGAAGAAGTTGAAGAAATTGATGTTACAATTCTGTTAGTAAAACAAGAACCTGCATTTCGCGGTCGTGATGAGAGCCATAAGTCTTCAAACATGGGTAATTTTAAAGAAATTTTTAATTTAGTAGTTAAACGCGATCAGGAAATCCAGGATCATGTTAAAAAATACGGGGATCATGTTACATAGGTAAAAATTCACGGGTTTGTCAAAAACAATACAAAATGATTTAATAGATTGCCTTGCCGATTACGTAAAAAATGAAATTTCAACAGAAATTAATGAAAGTCAATTTTTTTCTATACTAGCGGACGATACTACTGATATAACCGAAAAATCACAGTGTACTTTAATAATCCGTTTTGTTAAAAAAGTTGGTCAGGTAACAGAAAGATTTTTAGGGTTTTTTGATGTTAGCGAGAATAGATCTGCAGACGCTCTATATAGTTTAATTTCAAACGTGCTTGAGCCATATGATTACAAAAATAAATAAATTGCTCAATTTTACGATGGTGCAAGTGTAATGGCTGGCTCTTTAAACAGATTACAATCAAAAATTAAAGTAGATGCTCCAAAAGCAATTTTTACACATTGTTGCGCTCATAGATTACATTTAGTATTGCAAGACGGCTCAAAATGTATTACAAATTGTAGGAAATTTTTTGTCGCCTACCTGAAGTATATGTGTAGCCTACCCGCATACTGAGGTCGCGAGCTGCCACTGCCTTGATAATCCTACAGGTATGGGACCAAAGGGGTATAGGATTACCAAAAGTAACCAGATTACCGAAAGTTTTATATATTTGGCATTGTTTTGCTAGCAGTAGCCAACAATATTCTTAAATTTTATGAGTAAAATGCTACCCAGATTAATATGCAAGTGAAAAATCCATTTCGGCTAACAAAAACATGTTTATTAAAAGAAATATGGAAGCTAATACATTTAATTCATATCACAACACGTTTCAGTACAAGCAGACATGGCGGCAACTTTGGCGGGAGGTGTGTCAGACTACCGAGCGTGTCAGAGTATCAAGTGTGTACTCTGTAGTGTACAAATACTAGCATATGTAGATGGCATAAATATCATAGCCCATCGTTCAGGTCATTAGAAATTAGAAACAGCAGCAAAAAGAGTGGGACTACATGTTAATATAAGTAAAACAAAGTATATGAAGGTGACAATAATACGCAACAATATGCAAGGAGCAAAACTCAAAGATCTAACAGTTGGAAGATATACTTTCGAAGGAGTAACAGAGTTCATATATCTAGGCGCACAAATAAACCAAAGTAACATAATCACTGCAGAAATCAACAGATGTATATATCTAGTAAATAGATTAAACTATGGATTAAAGAAACTTTTAACATCAAATATAATCACAAAAAGAACAAAAATATTGATAGACAGAACTCTTATCAAGTCCGTCTTAACTAAGCTCACTTTACATGTAAGAAACATGGAAAATAACAAAAAGCGATAGAGAGAATGAACGAGATGGAGCCGCCAAAACACCTTTAAAACCAAAGGCCAGATGGAGTGAGAAAAAGAGGCATGGTCAGAGCACGATTAAGGACCAGGTGGACGAGAACTTACAAGTGATAAATACGAAATTGAAAAACCAAGGCGAAGAATAGGAAGCAAATGAAGCCGATTCTAGAATAGGCCAAGACCCACCAGGGGTTGTAGAGCCAATGATGATGATGAAGAATGGTTATTTTATAAAAAGATTTACCAATTTGACTTACCAAAACACTTCATTCCAATATTGCTTAACAAAATTAACATGATGTAACTTAATTCCTAATTTATCACATACATATTGAGCGTCTTTAAAATCTTCTTCGCTACTGCAAATTCCTTTTTCATCTCGTATATCCCAATTTTGCATAAAAACACCAGAAACATTAAACCCTAAAAATACTTTAACTTTTATAAACCTTTTTTTTTACATATTTAATTTATATTTTACCTCGTCTCTTTAATAGTAAGGCAGCCACTGCGCTATCTACACCTCCTGATATTCCAATTGCAACTTTTTTGAACATTTTTGATTATATGATTTAAAAACCCCTATTAGATTAAAAATTAAAATATTTAAATATTAGGTTACATAAATTCATAAATATTATGACAATTATGATGACAAATGACAGTTGACAAGGACATTTTTGGTTTTGTTCTTCTTTTTCGAGGAGTTTCACGATTCATGATGCATTTTTTTCCAATAAGAAAATTGAATATAACATTTTGCATTAGAAAAGAAGAAGAAATTGACATATTGTAAGTGGTGGAGGTGGAGTGTGTTACATTTAGCGCGCTTATTTTTATGTTTGTAAACTCGTCCTTAAATTATAGAAATTTAGATTATAATGGGGGTATGTACCTATTTTTGTTTATTATAGTTTTTCTAAATAAAAACAATTTGTTTCATCTAATCCTTTTACAGAGAAAAACAGCAGCAAGCAGTGCAAAGAGTAAAGAAAAACGTTTGCAAAGGAAAGAAGAACAAAGCAGGATAAGTCAAGCTATGACTATTGTTGCAAATGCTAATAAGTTGGAGGATCCTTTAGAACCCTTTCCGGTCTTCCGGAAATTCAATAAAAATGGTTTAGAAGCAGAACTTTTCGTAAAAAAGGCGGTTGACTTGGATCAAAATGTTAAAGACTGGGCTTTTAACTTAACTAAAAAGAACATGCAGCTGAAGTAAGTTTTGGGTGGCTTTGGAACTCATGACTAGTGATGACATTAACTTTCAAATATACAGAGTGTTTCATTAATAATTGGAAATATTTTAAGTGTAGGTTGCTGGACTCAAAATATTAAGATTGAACCCAAATTGCCTAAGGGGGTCGTCTAGTGTGAAGCCAGTTTTTAGTGCTTTTTTCGAAAATTCAATTTTTTACACTTTTTGGGGTCTATATAGCTGATAAAAATGTTTTTTTATATTTTTTGTATGTAGTATGTAATGTTTAATCCTTGTTAGATTTATAACAAATTCGAACTGTTTATCATTTTTTTTCTTTCCGAAAAATCACATTCATTACTTTGCTTTTTGTACTAATCAAAGATTTGTTATGGTACGATGTTTCAAAGTAGTGAATGTATAATAGCGAATAACTGTATAATCAAATAATCAAAATCCGTTAAAATGAAATCATAAATTGCCTCACAAGAATTTCTTGGAAGCGATACTGAAACAAAATTCGCATAAATTGTAAACACATGCATTTTGTTCTTCTCAGCAGTTTACAGATTATAATTGAATAACTGTTGAATAAATTACAAAACAAAGTAACGAATGTGATACATTCGACATTTAGCGTTGTACAAATATACCTTTAGTTATATTTATACAAAACAAAAGTATGGAATATACCATTTTCATCAGTTTGCAGTCAACCAAATGGAAAAATGTTCATATTCGATAGTTTAAACAGCACATTTCCTGTTCTCCTAATCAAGCTACAGTAACGAGAATTTATTTATTTATTAACGGGATACACCCAATACATACAAAATACGTCATAATAATGAAAATATAAAATTGAGATGCACGTAAAATAACAATTAAGTATATAACACAAACATAAAAAATAAAAATAATATAAAATATTTTTAAATGATGAAAAAAACTGAATTAATTATAACAGTTAAATCTATTTAATTTTTTAAATTCAAAATTCAAGACGCCCGTGTTCTTGTTTAATAGAGTAAACTGAAGAACCAAACAGATCTATTAGATAACTAAACTTGTTTCCATACAGGGTCAATCTACTAATTGGTGCATATTGACCATAATTTGTAGCATGCCGTTGTTCCTTGAATATTTATGGATTGCGTGTCAATCTAGCAGGTATATTAAAGTATACAAGACTTAACAATTCTTCAGAGTTAATAACACCAGAGATAATTTTGCAAAGATAACAAATATCCAACATGACTCTTCTGTGTTCAAGAGTTTGTAAATTTAATCTCATTAATATATTGTCATAAAGTCATAAGTATAATTTCCAACTGTTAAACCCATCTTAAAAGCTGCAAAACATAAAAATTTGTTTTGAACCTTTTCAATATTTAGGATTTGATATGAATAACTAGGTGACCAGATAATAGAACCATATTCAATAATTGATCTCACGATACTGCAATATAAGATTTTTATTGTGTGAATTGACAAATCTTTTGATGAACGTAATACAAAACCCAACATCTTAAATGCCTTTGAAACAGTATGGTCAATGTGAGAGTAAAATGTTAATTTACAATCAAATATTATACCTAAATCCTGAATTTCGTTCACACGTGTGACAGGAGTATTATTAATAAAATATTGATGGTGAATAGGTGAATGGGATCTAGCAAAAGTTATTAAAAAGCATTTATTAATATTAAGTTCCATATCATTTCTACCACACCACTCATAAAAATCATTTACTTGTAAACATTGCTCCAAAAAAGTTAAAAGTAAAGTGATGTGCATAAAGTGCAGTGAAATATTCCACCCAGCATGTTTAAAACAAGCTAGTGAACTAAAAAAACAGACTGTAAACATGAACCATCTCAACAAGTTGCTGAGATTGACATAAATGAAGACTCCTACCTTAGAGAAGAAATCAAACTCTTGAAACAAATAATAACAGGCAAAGACACTATAATATCCGATAAATGCCAGGTAATCCTTTTGCTCAACGAGAAAATAGCGTCATTAGAAAATGAAATTTCATCATTTAATAAAAATCTACCAACACCATATCAAAATAGCAACCAACCAAAAAACTTGCTTCCAATAGATAAGGTAAGTGATACAAAAACCTTATCTGTAACAAAAAACCAAATCAACAAAAATAAACATCGAGGCAATTTGTCATCACCAACACATATGGGAACTCCTAATTTACAGGGTGATCCAATAATAAAGGTTAACCAGGTAGCAGCTGAAATCATGAAAGTACAAAGTGAACAAAAATTAAATGAAGTAATCAACTTAACCAATGACAATCTGGCAGGAATGAAATCTTCAACATCAAAAATAAATGAAGCTAATCATCACCTGTCGGAAGCAGAAGGTTTTACCTCAGTAAAAAGGAAAACTAGGAAAACCCGTAACCATAATATAGGCAGTGGAGATGGGGATGAAAATTTCCCGGGTATAGGTAAAACTGAGAAGAAAATCTGGCTTTTCTTGTCATGAGTCCCTGATACTGTAACAGAAGACAATATAAAGGCCTATATTACGAAACAATCAGGCGAACAAAATACTTATGTAAAGAAACTTCTAACATACTTTGTCCGACCCAATAACCAAGCCTTTATGATAGGAGTCGATCCCTCTCTACAAGAAAAAGTTTACGAAAAAAATTTCTGGCCGAAAAACGTATATTTTAGTCGATTCAACTTCAGGCAAGGTCAACGGTTCCTGGAACATCCTCAACCTCAACCAAGGGGAAACTTTTCAGATCAGTTGAATGGAAATTTTAATAGATAGCAACTGATTCCGATATTTTTATACTTTTAACAATATTTTATCAGTCTCGTAATCTTGTTCTCTACTAAATGTTGTTACCATTAATGTTTTTAATAAGATAACTTTAGTTTACTTTAGTGTAGTATTTTTTAATAACCTACTTATTGTACTATAAAAATAATTTATCTATCTACTATAAGTATACCATGTTTGTGACTTGTCTTATGTCATGTAAATGATACAAAAAGATCAATAAATTTATCTATCTATCTAAGATATTATTATTTACCTTATCGAATGCTTTAGAAAAGTCAGTATAGATGGAATCTACTTGTAACTTGTTTTCCAAAGCAATAACAATGTCATTATGATAAAGAAGTAAATTAGTTACTGTAAATTTACCCTGTACAAAACCGTGTTGTTCATTCACCAGAATACTACCGAATTCACAAGATGTATCACATAATAATGCGAGGACAAGGTATCAAATCTGAAAAACCCTATTTTTCACATTTGATAGTTGGAAATGGTAGGGGCGATATATTGTCATTAAAATATGGTCTTTCAAACAATTGGGATGTACCATATTTTTATAACATTCGAAGCGCTTTAAACTTTGTTGCAAACACACGATAAACACAGTTGCTCAAAATTATATAGTATAGTTTACCTCCGAGGTTCAGATATGTACTAAAGATATTGTGTGAATTTGAGTAGAATCAATCAAGTAGTCTTTGAGATATCATATCTGCAGGTTGAAAATATTGTGGTTTGAGAAAAAGTGATATACTAAAACAGATACAGTAGAGCGTCGATAATCCGAACTAATTGGTACAGGGGTAGTTCGGATTATTGAACATATGTTCAAAATACATACAAAGCTCATAAACATAGTACATATTATTATGTACATACGTTTTAGTTATAGTATTTTTACTACAAAAACGTTATTACGTAGGTCAAAATTTTTGACGTAAGAGAACTGTCAAAACATTAGAATGTGACTTTTCATTATTGCTATGTTTATTATATAAATACGGCAATAATGAAAAGTCACATTCTAATGTTTTGACAGTTCTCTTACGTCAAAAATTTTGACCTACGTAATAACGTTTTTGTAGTAAAAATACTATACAAGGAATAAAACACCTGCATAATAAACAAATACTTATATTGTATGTATTTCTGCATAAACAAAACAAAAATCCGCGGTCATATTTTTGCCCATATTATCATATATTAAATCCAAAAATTCGGTCCGTGATCATATTTTTTAATTTTACAATTTTTTTGCGTTTGGATTACCAGGGTTCTGATTATCGACGCTCTACTGTAATGAAATAATAAACAGGATGTCGGAACGGGTTTGTTGAGTCTAGTACACAAAAGAGATAAGCAGTTGGGCTTGAGAATATTCGATGTGACAGCCATCACTGTGCCACCCTGATGAGTGGGCCGAGCACACTCTATATACATGCTCAGGTTTATGGCTCTAACTTTTCAATGGCTTAAAATTTCGAAAAATTCTTTTACCAACGTCTTCTATACATGAATCAGTCATTTTAAAAACAACATAGTATATCCACTAAAGTACTTTTGAGAGAAACCATTTTAAATGTAATATTTATATTGTTTGAGGGGGCAATTATTGTGGCTTGGTACTTACTTAATAATATATACAACACCTTCGGGGGTAGGATTAGTGTGATTTTTTTCACAAAATAGTAGAGGCTGGTACCAACTCCACGAAAATGTTATAAGTTTTTGACAAAATGTGGATATATACCATTTTTAAGATGACTGATTCTCATGTTTTAGATGTGATATATGAAAATAAAATCGATTTTTTTGACCTGACACACTAGATGACCCCCTTAAATAAAATGTGGCTCCTTCCTGAGTTGCAGGTTGTTTTATTTGAATATAGTAATATATCCTTTATCCTTGTCAAACTTAACAATACAATAACAAAGATGTAGGTATTGTACACCCTATTAAATTATATTAAATAAAAGCTTCTGGATACTACCAGAGGCATACGATAGGAGAAAGTGAATGGTTGACCCTTCCAAAATTCTACCCCACTAGCGAAATTGCTATTTTATCACAATTAGTGATATTAGAAGAGAATATTCTCGTTCATTCTCGGCCAGAAAATTCTCTCGAGAATATTCTCGGCAAAAATTTTCTATATTTTCAAAAACCGAAACAAAAATAAAAACTAGATACCTACGGGTCAAATTACTATAATTTAAAAAATATGTAGGTATATTGTTTTTTCCAATCCCATGAACCACTAGCAAGGGTGTTGACAGTGTCAATATTTATTGTTTTGGTGCAATATTAACGTGCAAATATTTAGAATGGTGTTCATTTAAGCAGAGAAGAACAAGTTGAGGAAACTGAGGTTGTAGATAATTTAGCAACTTTAAAATATGGTGATTAGTCGGTTGAAATAATGGCAGATTTGGTACTTTATCGGTCAAAAGAGGGATTTTTTGGAAAACCATATGTTGTAAAATCAATTGAAAAACTAGACTTAATCATATGGTGAAGAGGTACATGTTTCAGAACAAAATTAACTAAAATAGTAATTGATTAACAGTGCAGCGACTGAAAGAAGTTTCAGTACTTATGGTTTTTTTATCCACTCCTCTAAAAGAAACCGGCTCACTGCTGAACGGGCTCGTAAGGTAACTTTTATTGCTCACAATTTAAAATTGTTAGACGTAGACCAAACCATGACTGAGCTGGCCACTCGTGAAAAACAAAATCCCACAACTCATCAGTACATTGAAATGCAGATTGTAGATGACTAGACTAGGATGAGCTAATGATAGAAATAGATTCTGAATCTGAGGTCTCATCTTTTATCATACCACATCGATTATTTGCTGTTAAGAAGAAAATTTCATTTTTTTATCAAAGAAATTTTGTGTTTTCTGTTGTTTTTATATTTTTTATATACAAAGAACACTGTTGTTTCGTCTCATAATTTTGTATATAAGATCATTATTTTTAAACCCTATTTTTAATCTTCAACGATATTCTCAGTGCATATCCTCAAGTGCGTCATGGGGTTCATTCTCAGAAAATTCTCCATATCGAGAATATTCTCCGATTTTTCATTCTTGAGAATTTTCCAACACTAATCACAATTTTTAGATTCTCCAATACTCTGTATGTAAATAATATACTCTTCATTCGTAACGATAAGATCATTATTTTTTGAGATATTTGAAGTTAAAAATGAAGCGACACAGTTATTTTGACTAATCTAGGTGTTAATAATTATGTCAGTGCTTTTAGGTCATAAGATTGCATTTATTATGCAAATGAATTTTTAATCCCAATTAATTAAAAACATAATGATATTTATTAAAATTTCTTGAAACAAATAGATTCATTCAATATTTAAAAACAAATTGAGGTTCTATAAAGAACCGTTTTGTTATACATAATCTAAATAAAAGAACAATTTTAATAACACGAAAATATCAAAAAACACATTTTAAATAAATCTTTTATAACAAATTCAATGTGATGCCCACTTACCTCAATAAAGCTTATCAATTCGTTCGTTAAGTGATCATTTATTTTTGTTTGTGAAATTTCATAAACAAGGGATCTACCTGTTTTATGAAATAATGTATGTGAAAGTACAAATTTCGAACGATGTCCCCCTGGGCTGAATATTAATGAGTTAGATAGATTATAGGACTATAATTTTTATTATTTTCTGGTATGAACAAGTGCATGGGATGAGAGGTAAAAAATATTATTTTATATGCTTTAATTTTTTCAGATATGAACAATGTACATGGGGATGGAGTGATAGTAAGAAAGTTGAAGAACTAACAGATGAAGCAGCATGGTACCTTGTAGCTAAATCTTCAGATGGTACTTTGCTTGGATTTTCCCATTTTAGATTTGACATGGATGAAGGAATAGAAGTACTCTATTGGTAGGAACAAATGTTATGAATATTAGTTATAATCATTAACACCTTTGCTGCGTTACAAGGCAAATACACCTCTTATTACACTAAGGTTAGCTGCATCGACTGCGTCGTAATGCACTGTGGCAAAGGTTCATCCATCCATCCAATGGTACTACAGCCCAAATCGAGCCTTGGCCTCCTTCAACAAGCTTCTCCAATCATTTCGATTTACCGCTGTTCTTTTCCATGAACGCGTTCCCAGGAAGTTCCTGGCATCCTCATCGACTTCGTCTTCCCATCTCTTTTTAGGTCTTCCAACAGGTCTTCTTCCCTGCATTCTTGCATTCAGCAATTTTCTGGGGATTCTATTCTCATGCATGCGGACCACGTGCCCTGCCCACCGTAATCTCTGCAGTTTAGGTGTATTGTGCTAGAGTTGGTTCGCTATATTGCTCGTATATTTCTCTATTATACCTAATTCGCCAGTTGTTATTTTCACTTATTGGGCCCAGTATCCTACGTAATACTTTTCTTTCAAACACATCTAATGCATTGGCAGATTTCTGTGTTACCACCCGTGGTTCGCAGCCATAACTTACTATGGGCCTGATTATTGTTTTATATACCCGGAGTTTTGTTTTCCGGTGTACGTCTCGCGATTTGAATATGTGGCCCATCGCGAAATAGGCTTTATTTGCCAGCACAAGCCTCCTATTTATTTCCGGTTCTTCTTCATTGCTTGCAACCAGATCCATTCCTAGGTAGGTGAATCTATTCACATGTTCTATATCGTCAATAAAATGTTGTTGCGCCGGTCTATTTGATCTGGTTTGTATGAGTAGTTTTGTTTTATTTGTACATATTTATTGCTAGCCCTACTGCTTCTGCACTGTTTCAACTCAACGTAGGTTTCTTCCGCTGCATTCATTGTTCTGCTCATTATGTTTATACCATCTGCGTATGCTGCTAATTGGGTAGATTTGTTTGTAAGTATGTTATTTCCGCTCACCGTCAACCGTCTAATTACATATTCAAGAACAAGATTAAAAAGCGTTGGAGCCAGTCCGTCGCCTTGTTTCAGTCCTTGCGTTATCATAAACGCATCAGTGATCTCTGTCCTTGAATACATACCTGTGCTTCTGTTTCTGTCATTGTCATTTGCAATAGTCATATTAATTTTGATGGTATGCCAAATTCTTCCAATATATTAGGTAGAATTGTTCTATCTATTGAATCATAGGCTTGTTTAAAATCTACAAAGAGATTGTAAACGTCCATGTCATATTCCCATGCTTTGGCTAGTATTTGTTTAACTGTAAATAGTTAGTCAATGGTAGATCTATTTTGCCTAAACCCTGCTTGATATTCCCCGATGATTTTTTCCGTGAGAGGTTGAAGTCTTCGATTAAGGATGTGTGTGAATATTTTGTATCCCGAACAAAGTAAAGAGATGCCTCTATAATTCTGACACAACAGTTTGTCTCCTTTTTTATGAATAGGGCAGATTATACTTTTCTTCCATTGTTGGGGGATTTCTTCTTCTATCCATATCTCTCGTATTAGCTGGTACATCTGTTGTGTCAAATTCCTTCCTCCTTGCTTGAGTAGTTCTGCCGGTATTTTATCTATTCCCGGTGATTTATGGCTTTTTTGTATGTGGATTGCCGTTTGGACCTCCTCTAGCGTTGGGGGTCTAGTTAATTCATTTTCTTCTCCATCTTCCCCGTGGCAAAGGTTCACTATGGGACATATATGCCTTGTAACGCACTCAACATAAGTTTATAAATATTTCTAAACACAGCCAAGGTGTTAAGCAATTTTGTAACCAAACTTATTAGGAATTACGACTGATGGATACAGGATTTGAAGTCATTATTGTATATTTTATATGAAAAATACATTTTTATTTATAAAAGCATCATATTTACTATATTTAATGAGAATAAACCACAATTTTGAAAATATGTTTAATTTTTACATGGTGTATCGTGTACACTAGGGTGGGCCGAAAAAGGCAAGAACATTTTTTTTTTTCGGAATAAGAGGTTGGTATATTAAAACCAAATCGGCAAAATGGGCAGACAATCAAACAGTTTTTTTTATTTTAATTTAAAAAAATAGCCCCGCCCCAAGGGGGTAGAAAAAAAATGTTTCTGATATTTTTTTTTGATTTGGTATAGCATAAAAATATATTATCCCATTTATGATGAGAAAAAAATTTGGTCAAATTCTTTTAATATTTAAAAATGGCGTTTTGAAAAAATGATGACTTATTCAAATTTTGCAATAACATTGTATTTTTATCATTATTTTTCAACCCACAACTTACCACGGGGAGGTGGCTGCATGCTCCCTTCCTTAAATGATATGTAGTAAAAAATTTAAATTTAATAATAGTAAAGTAAAAGTCAATTATTATTTGATGTTTTTACCTTTTTAGCTGTACAATAGCTTTATTGTGACTTATTTTCGAACGTAGGTAAATTCTGTCTTGCCTCTAGTCTAACTCTTATAAAACTGTCCCTAGCCGAGTGACCACAAACTTGCCTCTGTTACAATCTTTATTTTTTTATTTATTTATTTCAACGGTAGAACCATTTACAAACGAGTACAAAAAAAATAGTAAAAGTAAAATTCATGTACAAAAAACATCAAAAATCAACGAATAAAAGACAATTAAACAACAAAATTTGTAAAATAAGACAGTAAATTCATTCACAGAAGATGAAAAATATCACATATTTAAATCAATAAACTCTGAAGCTGCCTTTTGAAGACATTAATGCTTGGACAAAAAAATCTTTATACATCGCTCAACGGCTTGAGTGTGACTTGGTAATTTGCTTATAATTAAAAACGATCTATTTTTAATAGCTGCTAGCAGTTCTTTATTTTTAAGATTAATTGTTAGCGGGGGCTCTGTTAAATAGCATTCATTCCAATTAATTAACTCAGTATAATTCTCGGCATTCCAATTTATGGCAGGGATTAAAAAAAACGAACTTTTTCTGGTTGATCTCTAGTTCTAGCCTCTAATATGTGTCGAAAACCAAGTTCTCTAATATGATTTCTTTCGTCAGCAATCGTAGCTATCAATATTTTCATCCTGATGGGCAAAATAAGCTTTAGTTTGAATCACTTTATCTATAATTATTTTCACTTCTTCAGGAAGGGGTCTTGATTTATTTATGGTTTCCCATAAATGTATGGAGCCATATTCAATTGAAGGACGCGATTTTATGTTAAGCCACATAGGTGCGTAGGTACACTTTTGTAATAAACTGAACTAAAAGAAGAAAATTCTGAGGATTAGTTGTGACTACATACAAGCGCAGTAGTTGGTTGGCTGTGGTTAACCATCGCGCATGATTAATTTTTCGAGGATACCTTCTAGATAAAGATTCAAAACAAAAACCATTTTTAATAGCACAACAGATCTGATGTAGATAATATCTCTGATCTGTGCTTAAACTATTTTTGTCAACTTCAGGTTGATGGGTTTGGTTTCACATGATGCCAGCAATAAACCAATTGGTCCCGAAAACGAGTTTGGTCCTTTCGTTTGTCCATCAAACTGTTGGAGCAAGTGATGTAGGGGTAACTCATTTGCATGTAGCAAACGAACAACCCATTGAACTGGCTTTCCAATTTGAACTTCAATTGTTCTAATTACACCGCCCTTCCAGCCAGTGTTGACGTTCGTGCCATCACAGCCTATTGCTTTGAGGTTTTTAGGTTAACGAAATTTTCCTTCATATAAGATAAAATATTTTTCGCTATGTTGGCAGCATTTACTGGTGGATTTATTGATAGGTGACCAAAATGTTATCTTCCCGGCTCCTCTAATAAGGCTACATGTTCAACTAGCTTCATTGTTTGATCTTTTCTACCATCAAAGTAAATAGCTTCAATGTCTTTTCTTTCCTTGTCAGCATTTTCTTGTGTTTTCCAAAATCTTCCAGTGTAGCTGTTGCAATTTTGGCTATTGTTAGATTTGTTGCACCAGTCATATCAGCAATCTGAGCAACATTTGGTAATGCAACTCGTGAGTTGGTTGGATGTTTTTGTTAATGAATTTTTCTCCTGTGGCTCTTCTAGAGAATATGACCACTTAAAGTCTTCATCTTTGGGTCTTATTCGCTGGATGAAATGTCACTTTCGAGTTCACCTCTACATGAGCTGGGTTCTCATCAAACTCCTGACTACTTGTCGAAGGCATTGAAAGTTTCTTTATTCCCTTTTTTTGTTTTTTTCAGTGTTTACCTTATCTACCCCAGCAATTCGCATTTTTCTATCATTCCTCTGATCCTTTAAAAATGCTTATTAAACAAAGGCACTTTATAGAGTTTTTCACATTTACAAGATTTAAAATTACTGCATTTACACGAAGAAATGTCAAATAACAGGTTTACAAAAAAAAATATTTTTTAAAATTGTTTGGAATTTGATAACTGATTTTTATGTATTTTTCAGCGCTGATTGCAAAAATGCAATCCATTTTTTTCTATCACGTAAGGTTTTCTCACAAAAAAGGAATTACTTTTTGGTATAATAACAAAATTTTAGCAATTTTTCAAATTTTTCTTAAGTTAAAGGATTTTATTTCATGTATAATACATGTTATAAACTACATATCTAATACACTTACATTTCTCTTTAAGCTCATAAGTCCTTATAGTAACGCTTTTGCTTTCCGCCGAAGCTTCTTTTATTGCTTTTCCGGCTGTGTACTCGTTGAGGGTCATCTCGTTTTAGCATCCAGCAGTAGTCCGCTATCATGTTGACGTTCCATCTTCCTTGATACCTTCTTTCCATTTCCTTGATATCTTGGTGGAATCTTTCACCCTGCTCTTCACTTACATCACCAAGGTTTGCAGGGAAGTAGTCTAGATGTGAATGGAGGAAATGAACTTTAATGCTCATGTTACATCCCAGCTTCTTAAAGTTGTCGAGCATGTTTGCGACGATTGTCTTGTAGTTAGGATCTTTTTTGTTTCCTAGGAAACCGGTAACAACTAGTTTAAAAGATGTCCATGCTGCTTTTTCGTTTGTTTCCATTTTGTCCATAAAATTGGGATCTCTCATCAGTTTTCTAATGTCTGGTCCGACAAAGACTCCTTCCTTTAGTTTTGCCTCGGATAAACCAGGAAACTGTCCACAAAGATACTTGAAACAGTCCCCTTCTTTTGGCAACACCTTTACAAATTGTTTCATTAACCCCAACTTAATGTGGAGTGGTGGTAGTAATACCTTTTTGGGATCCACAAGGCTTTTCCTCTCAACATTTTTAACCCCCACCTGTAAGGTTTTTCTCAAGGGCCAAACTTTTTTAATGTAGTGTTGCTTTCTGTCTCTACTGTCCCATTCACAGAGAAAGCAAGGGAACTTTGTATAACCACTTTGTTGACCAAGCAGCATTGAGATCACTTTCAAATCACCACATAGTGTCCATTTATGGCCTGAATAGCAGAGTTTGTTTAAAACCAGTTCGAGGTTTTCATAACATTCTTTCAAGTGAACAGAATGTCCAACTGGCATAGAAGCATACTTATTGCCATTGTGTAGAAGCACTGCTTTAAGGCTTCTTTTTGAAGAATCTATAAAAAGTCTCCACTCATCAGGAGCATATTCTATTTTGAAACGTGCCATAAGTCCAGGAACATCACTGCAAAACACCAAGTCACCTTCTTGAGAGAAAAAAGATACAAACTCCTTTTCCCTGGAACGATACCAAGAAAAGGACGTACCCGGAGCCAACACATTTTTATCTTTTAATCTAGACCCTAAAAGTTCTGCCGAGTCTTTAGGAAGACCTAGGTCTCTAACTAAATCATTCAGTTCAGATTGTGAGAATGGAACGGGATCGGTTGTGCCAGGATCGTAGCCATCACTGTCTTCTTCACTTTCACCTAGCTGAGCCAATGGCTCGTGGTCATCTAAAATACCATCCAAAGAAACTGGAGGAGAGGGTATTGGTACTTCACGTCCATGAGGAAGAGGGCGAATGGCTGATTTGATGTTAGGGTAAGAAATATCCTTTTTGTTTTTCAAATTGAAACCTTGAACATTGCAAGAACAAAAATAGCAGTCATCACTATGGTTTTTGGGCTCCCTCCAAACCATTGGTATTCCAAAACGAAATGACTGCTTTTTACCTTGAAACCATTGTCTCAGTTCTTCAACACACACTGAACAAACTTTGTGTGGGGCCCAAGACTTGTCTTGATCACCCAACTTTATACCAAAATAGGCAAAATATACCTTTTCAACAAAATCGGAAATGTTTCTTTGTTGCTTTTTAACTGTATAGTTACCACAAATGTAGCAGAAGCAATCTGGTGAGTTGATACATCCTCTGGTAGCCATTTTTCATAAAACAACTTCACACCACAAGAAAACAATCTGTTTAGGCTGATGCCTTGAATTATGTTCTTTGTAGTTCGATAAAAAATCACTGAAAGTTATTTGATTCACACTTTATTGCCAACTATCCGTGTGTCACGAGATATCATTTAATACTACTCTCACAATCACTACTTCAAATCACTAGTAACCACAGCACGTGAACAGCACAGAGTGAAGAGATACTGTGAACTGAAGAACAGGTAGCAGAAGCTCACTGCTTGGTGATGGGGATGGGGATGGGCACTGTGGCAGACAGGCACTGACATGAAAGATGCTCAGTGAGTCAGTAAGTGGATGGCGAGGGAGGGGAGGCAATGGACAAGTACCGACATGAAAATAATGCTGGTTTCTCCTAATCAACTCTTTATTTTACATACAACTTGTATAGTAAAAAAACAGCTAAGTAACTGAAAATACCTTAAAGTATTTTTTTTTATATTTATTAAAAGTACTATGGGCTTAATAAACAGTTCATAAAGATCCAAAAAACAAAAATTCAAACTCACTAGAGTACGGAACTATGTATAAAAATATCGAAAAAAAGCTAAAAATAGACAAGCAGTTTGTGGAATAACTGTACGTGATGGAACTTTTTCACTATTTTTCCCGAAATTAGCGTTGAAAATACTATAAAAATCACTTATTCAATTTTAAACAATTTTTATGTCGCAGACCTGTGTAATTTTTTAGAGGCCATTTTGAAATTTTGCACTTTTTGTAAAAAAAATGGAGATTTTCGTGTTTTTAGGGGCTTTCTTAAATTGCGATATTTCTTATGATATGCTATTATCATTGCTATGACGCGTTTGGAACCAACTGTTGGAAGTGAAGCAAGTTTCCATGTAGCTTTTTTTATGGCCTTTGGGAACTGCGCCCATTTTGTCAGCAACACTTCTTGAAATCGACGCCTCACCATACACCAAGACCATTACGAATTTATCTCCGAATCCATTACAAAAACAATCCAGGGTAGTTCAGGGAAAAAAACTTTTCGCACCCACATCGTTCAGGGTGACTGCACATACTAAGTAGGGACACGGGGTATTATTAATTTACACGACTAATTTTATAATCTAAAGTTTCAATTTACACGACTTAACATAATTTAGAAGAATCCTAAAGATTGACGGTTTGTTCAAAGCTAGTAAGTTCATCAGATTACATGGGGGATAAACGTTTCTTGCAATAGCTGCATATTCAACAAATTTCTTTTTGTCACATGCAGAAAATATATGATCCAAGTCACTTATTGTATTGCAATTTTCGCACAAATCCGACTGTATTATATAGATGTGCGGGATAACAGGCATGGCCAAATTTTAGTCGAGAGATAGTAACAATATCGTGTCTTGAAAAATCTAAATTTTTATGCCAATAATCTGTCGGGATTTTCGGATGTAAAAGAGTATACCTTGTCGGACAATTGTTACAGTATTGATGCCATTGAAGTTTCCAGTTATCATGTAATCTGGTTTTACTTACGGTTATACATTCTTGAAGTCCAATATCATTAAATGTTTCCTCGCCACTGAAAATGCTGTCTTTTGCCAACTGATCTACTTTTTCATTATTTTCGAGTCCAATATTAGCTTTAATGCACGAGAATACTATATTACACTGCCTAGTTGTTAGATTAGATATCTTTAATTCTTTGATTATTAGATATTAGACTATTAGATATATTTAATTCTTTGATGTAGGGATTTACGTTAACAGAATTTTCGTCTAGTTGACTAGAGAAACTTTTTAAAACTGATAATGAGTCGGATAATATGTTTATTTGTTTTAGATTTTTATTTTCGGCGTATTGGCATGCTTTTATGATAGCTATGGTTTCTTCTGAAAATATTGATGTATTGGAATTCAGTGTAAATTTTTCTTTGACATCTAGTGATGGTATATAAAAAGCACACACCATCACTTTGTTTTGAAGCATCCATGTAGCTTCTATTTTATTTAGCAACCAGTTAGGCTGGGGCCACAGTATCGTCTAATGCCGTTAATTAACGGCAGACGTTACTGTGGCCCCAGCATTTCGCAACTTCCCACTCAGGCGGCTGCTTGCTCGAATTTCCCTTGATCTGTTGTCTGGTAAATAAATAACATCGAAACACATCTTTGGTCGCCAAACAATTTTTAGATTCCAAGTCGGAAGAAAAGCCAAATATTGGGCAAATGTCTGTTTTCTTAGCTTTAACTTTATCCATGTTTATGTTGTGTCGTGTCCAAATTGCACTTATAACACGACCAATGTTTTTTGCACGGATATGTTATGTAATTTATCACTAACTGATTGAATAAACAAAGGCAGTCCTGAATACGATGACACGATACGGCGTAACGTTCTCAGTTATCGCGGTAAATTGCCTTTAATGAAAAATACCTTGTTCTTCTTCTTCTTTTTGTATGGACATGACTCTGTCTGTTTTTTCAATGTGCCTCTAGTAAGTTGTCGTTCCATCGTTTTCGTGGTCTTCCCACTGATCGTCTTCCTATTGGGGAACCGTCTCTCGCTGTCCTGACTACCCTATTTGTTGTCATTCGGCTTATGTGGTCATTCCATTCTATTCTTCTGTTTCTTACCCAGTTATTAATGTTATCCACCTTGCATCTCCGTCATATATCTGTACTTCTAGCTCTGTCCCATAGAGTCTTACCATCGATTTTTCGAAGGGTTTTCATATCCGCTGTTTCGAGCAATCTTTTTGTCCTCTCTGTGTCGGGTCGTGTTTCTGCCGCGTAAGTCATTATTGGTCTGATGACTGTTTTGTAAATTCTGCCTTTCATTTCTTTTCCGATATTTTTATTTCTCCATATTGTGTCATTCAGGCAACCTACGGCTCTGTTTGCTCTATTCACTTGATCTTCCACTTCTGTTTCGAGCCTTCCGTGGCTAGATAGTGTGATGCCTAGGTATTTAAACTCCATCACTTGTTCTATTATCTGACCTTCCAGCTCCAATTTACATCTTATTGGATCTGCTGTTATAACCATGCACTTTGTCTTTTTTGAGGAAATCAACATGTTAAATTTTCTGGCGATTATTGTGTTGAATTGGTGCAGCATACGTTGTAAATCATCTTCACTTTGAGTGATTAGTATTGCATCGTCCGAATAGCAGATTATTTTAAGTTGTTTTTCTCCCATTTGATATCCTTTTTTAGTTTTTTAGTTCTTACTTTTTTTATTATTTCGTCCATGATCAGGTTGAACAATAAAGGACTAAAGGAATCCCCCTGTCTTATCCCATTGCCGACCTCAAATGGGGTCAGTTAGTTCATCTTCCACTTTTACTTTTATTGTGTTGTTCTGGTAGATGTTTTCGATCGTTTTAATTATTCCTAGAGGTACCTCTCTCGAGTATAACAAATGGATAACGTCCTTTAATGTGACCCTGTCAAATGCTTTCTTAAGGTCCACGAAACATAAATATGCCGGCTTGTTGTATTCCAACGATTTCTCGTGAACTTGCCTCATTATAAATATAGCGTCAGTGCATGACCTTCCCGACCTTAAACCTTGTTGTTCTTCTGCTTATGTTATAATTTCATTCAATTTGTTTGTTATCACTTTTGTTGTTAATTTTAATGTTGTGTTTAATAAGTTAATCCCTCTGTAATTCTCCGGGTCTGATTTGTCTCCTTTTTTGAAGAGAGGTATTAGCCGACAAGCCAGTGCTGGCGCGTGACCTTGAGCGAAAATACACAGCGACAAATGCAGAATACGAGAAGGTCAGCCGCCACCACTCATGCTTGATCTCCATTCTTGTGGTATTGTTTTGTTCTATTATTTTTTGTATTAGTTTTAATAGTTGTTTAGTTAGATCTTGTCCTCCGTATTTTAGGAGTTCATTCGATATTCTGTCCTCTCCTGGAGATTTTCTATTTTTTAATTTTCTTATTACTTCCTTTACCTCTCCCTCCTCGATGTTTATTTTTTCGTTTGTCGTAACTTCAGGTGTTGGTGGTTCATTATCGTCGCCTTTAGCAAATAGAGATTGTTCTAACAACGATTTAAGACAAACACCTGGTCCTGGTGTCTGTCGTGTCATATTCGTATTGCCGGTCGCCAACGCAGGCGAATTACTCAGGGGCGGTGCAGCTAAATATTCAAAAGTAGTAATCAAATTTTTCAAAGCTCCAGGAGCGCGGCTAAATATTAAAATAATTTAACTAAATTTTTTCCACATTATAAGTGAATTAATATCTTCTAGTTTTTTGTTATACCAAATTAAAAAAAAATTCAACCCCCTGGGGTGCGGCTCTTTTTTAAAAGAATTTTTTTTTTAAATAGGGTTAATTGTCTACCCATTTTGCAACTTTTTTTTATTATGCTAACTAAAATTTCCAAAGAAAAATTTCGGCCCATCCTAGTGTACACAATACATTCAACTGTTGTTAAAATTAAACAGTGATTACTATTTTTAGTTAAAGGGGATGTAATATAACTATAGAGAATCATGTTCAATTTTTACATTACTTTTGTAACAAATAATACAAATATTGTTTCTTAACAAAGTAAATTAATTATATATTTTAATTTTAGTTATGAACTGCAGCTTGATTCATCTTTTCAAAGAAAAGGTCTAGGAAAGTTTATGATGCAAGTACTGGAATTAATAGCATTTAAGAACACTATGAAAAAGGTTGTGCTTACGGTTTTGAAGAATAATCAATATTCAAAGTTCTTTAAAGCACTAAATTATGAATTAGACGAATCATCTCCATTAGATGATGAAGAAGATTCTTATCCATATGAAATTTTGAGCAAAGTAAATAAACGACTAGCTCCTCACATGTCTCCAATGAAGATGAACTCGAATCACTGTTGCTCAGGCCATGACCATCATCACTGAACTTAAAAAATCTCAACTTCCAATTTTTGTACATTTTAAATTAATTTTTTTAGTATTGACTCATTTTAAAAAATAAATAGGCTTTTAAATTAGACAATATTTTATTTGTATGAGTTTTTTTTTGCTAGATAAGGTTTTTTTAATTTTAATGTTAAAATTAAATGTTAGTAGACACAAAATCTTGGTCCAATGCTGTTTAAATGTTAAGGTAATGTAGTAAGTAAATTAAACTTATTGTAATGTGAAGTTATAATTATCAACTCTGAGTCAGTTATGAATGATTTTAAATTTTGACTAATTTTTGACAATTTTAATATTTTTTAAATGAAAAAGTTTTAACAAGTTACTATTGCTCAATTTCATCTTCAATTACAATTTTAAACGTAGCAAATAAATATTCACAAACAGATCACATCTATTACATAAACGACCAATCTTTTCTTAAAGTCGCACACCCAACACAACATCTAACTATTATATATAAATAAAAGCTACATTAATAATTAAAATAACATCACCATATATATAATTAAAATAACATTACTATATATAACTAACAAATTAGATTATCGGTTTAATGTCGTATTTTCCTACTAAACCATTCAAGACCCTATCGATGTTTATAGTTAATATATTACATTGAAATCTTTCCCTTCACCAACCATTCCTCTAGCAAAGTGCATTAAAAGTATGATATTGAATACTACTACATTTTTCCCTTATACCGGAAAGTAAGTATATATCTTATACTTGACATACTTTTGTTTGCCACTGCACATGAATGCATGCATGTTTGTGAGTATGAGGATTGTAAACCATGCGCACGTACATGTGATGGGTATTCATGTGCATGCTTTAACAGATGTACTTTGATATTGGCTGTATCATTAAATTTTACTCAAACCAGACTAACTAACTCTGGTTTTTTGTGTTTTGTAGCATTTGATTTTACCTTAACCGGACCTGATGATGCTGTACAAATTGTAAACAGCGAAACCGGTCGTCAGTGGTAAAATAAATTGTTTGTGAGAACGTCTCTCTTTTCTTTACTACACTTTTTCATTTTTCTTTCTAGAAGTTTCACCTATCTTTTGAGAAACACTTTCGAATTTCGATAAGATTGCTTGTTCTGCTGAGTGGAAGTGGAACGTCTTTGGGTCATCTCCATTCTTCTTGAGGACCTCCTCGAGTCGTGCTTTCAGGACTTTCTTGGACCCACTGGCGTCTAACTCGTACTCTTCTAATTGTTCACGGAGCTGTTTTACGGAGTTCTTCTAGCAACATCTTTGGTCGGCACGCACGTACTTTTCAAAATGTGTTTTAAGTCTTTCCGAATACCGAACAATTAACGCACTCCGATTATTCACGACGAATAAAGTTCAAAAGTCTTTTTAAATTCACTTTTAATTTATTTACACTCCACACCGAACACCACTGTAATAAAACGAGCGATTCGTATTTACATACGACTTTATTAATTATTTATTTATACAAGTTTTCTTTTACAAACTCTAGCTAAAACTAAACTTATTTACAAAATCCATTCCTATTTATAGCCCAGCCGTTATTCTGGACCAATCCACGCTCATCTCTAGCTATCAGCTCGCCACGCCTACTTGAGGTAGAGTCATTTTTACACGTCTCGAGTTGTGTACCGTTATACGGGGGTCGGTCAAGAGTTCTCTTTCGTTACAATATCTTTCACAATCAATATTTTTGTGAAGTTGGCAGCTGTTACCATGCACCAACATTCAGCAGTGGATAGATCAAATAATAATAATAATAATATTTAACATCTATCCACTGCTGAATATAGGTCTCTCTCAGTATTTTCCATTTATTTCTTGTAGTATCTCTAATATAAAATAGGGTGCAAGAGATTCAATGAACCCATGGGCTAATAAACAATGGTTAAGAGCGTAGGAGCAAAATTTCGAGCCAATGCTTTTTAAATACATTCATTTTTTCAAATCATGAAAAAACTAATAAATATTTTTGAAAAATTTAAAGGCATAATTATTGTTGAGGGCTTCAAAACTTCTATGTTTATTTTAATAAGTTACAGGGGTGAAAAAAAGAGAAAATTGAGTGTTGAATTGCAAATATCTCATTCAAAAGAAACTTTTTGTTTATTCTAAGGGACTTTTGGCCTCGGTAATAGTAATCTTTCATTCTGCATTTAAATTTTTCAAAAATATTTAGTAGTTTTTTCAGGATTCGAAAAAAATTAATGCATTTAAAAAGCACCGACCTGAAATTATGCGCTTACGCTCTTACTACTAGACACATACTGAGTGCAAAATACTAAGGAAGATATGTAGACCAACACATTGCAGCGATGGTTCGTGGAGAATTAAAATGAACCACAAGCTGGATGAACTAATGCAGAGCGCTGATATTGTTATATTTGTAAAGTCACAAAGACCAAACTGGCTTGATCACTTAGATAGAAAGAATGCCAGATAATCAAGCTGTGAAAGTAATCCAGAAATGAAAGCCCCAAGGAAATAGAACAAGAAGAAGGCCCCGTAAAAGATGGATAGGCGACGTAGAGGGGGATCTTAAAACCGTGAACATCAGGCAGTGGCAAAAGGAAAGTATCTGACAGGGGAGAATGGAAGAACATTGTTAAGCAGGCCAATACTCACGACATATTTATTCCATTGTTACTCCTATAAAATTTTAAGTTGTGACAGGAGCATCGAAACCGTTCAAACAGATGTATGTATGTAGAATTCGAATTTGACCTAATATAGACTTTTCATGTTGTGCGATATTCAATATTTTGTCCTGAATCTTTTAGTTCTATGGTTCTATATTGAAAATAACTATTAAAATTTAAACATATTTGATGTGTGTATTATGGATTAAAACAGCGTTTCTCAACGTTTTACCATTTGCGCCCCAATTTTCCATAATTATTTTTACCGCGCCCCCCCCCCCCCCTCGTTCAATAACAATATATCTACAGTCGGAAAAATGAAAGAATACCCATGAACGAACATATAAAACACGCTGTATTTTCCTATCACCGTGTCACAAAGAAAATTGCCCAGCGCAAGTACATGTAATAATAGTTATTATATGTACTTGCGCTGGCCAATTTTTTGTGTGACACAGTGACAGGAAAATACAGCGTGTTTTATATGTTCGTTCATGGGTATTCTTTCATTGTTCCTACTGTATCTATACAATAATAATATTCCTTGAGCAGCATGAAACCTAATAAACTAAAAAGACATTGGGAAACGCTTCATAGTGAGTACATTAGCAAACCCCAAGAATTCTTCGAGTTAAAATTAAAATGGCGTGAAAAGCAAAAATTAGTTTTAATAAAAACTTTGACTGTGAATGAAATAGCTTTGCTTGCCTCTTATAAAGTCTGATATTAAATAGCCAGATCCAAAAAGCCTAACACTATTGGTGAAGATCTTATATTACCAACTGCAATCAAAATTGTAGAAAGTTATTGGAGATTAGAAGAAGTTGGAGATAATTTTGCTAAAAAATTGGAGTTTATACCTCTATCAAATGATACTGTTGCCCGCAGAATTGGTGATATAGCTGAATATGTACAGGATCAGCTAATCAGGAAGTTGCGTGAAAAGCTGAGTTCGATTCAGCTTGATGAGGCAACAGTAGCAATAAATATGCTCATTTTATTGCCTACGTTCGATTTTGTGATGGCAGATCAGTAGTAGAACTACTTTTCTGCAAACCAGTAGAATTTATAGCAAAGTCGCTTGCAATATTTGCTATGTTAAATGTTTATATAAATGAAGCAAAAATATAGTGGAAGAATTGCGTTGGAATATGGTGCTCATACTATGTCCGGTAAGTCTACACCCGCTTGTGAAACAAAAGTCTCCAATGTGTATATGGACGCACTGTATGAACAACAGAGAAGCTCTGGCTTGAATATTGTGCTAACTACGGTTGTAACAATAGTTAATTATCTACATAAAAATGAGACCTTTGAAAACTAGAATCTTTTCTGTACTTTGCAAAGACATGGATGCGGTACATTCAGCATTATTATTTTATTGTGAGGCAAGATGGTTATTACGTGGGAAATTTTTACAACGTGTTTTGAATTAAGACAAGAAATCGCCATTTTTCTAGAAGAAGAAAAGAGGCCGCAAGTCAAGATGTTTCATGATGGTTTATTTTTGATGAAATTGAGCTACTTCGTTGATATATTCGAGAAACTAAGTATTTTAAACTTACAACTTCAAGGGGCCAATACATATACATTTGATACGAATGATACAGTTAACGCTTTCTGTAGAAAATTGAAATTGTGGAGCAGAAATTTAAAGCAAAAAACCTAGAAATATTTGAAAATGAGGATGAATGTTTTAAAACTTACCAGGTTGAAGAACAACACGTGAAAGTTGTTTTTGTAACCATTGAAAATCATTTAGCAATGCTGACAAAAAATTTTAAAAGATACTTTTTAGCCGACGACCAATTAATACGTACCTAATAGTTATGAGTGGGTCGGGAATCCGTTTCAAATTACACCCGAAGAGCTCTCTACTGCAGAAGAAGAAACCTTCATAGACTTCACAGCAAATGCCGAAATCAATAAACAGTTTAATATTAGATCCCTCTTTGAATTTTGGGCAGGGGTAAATGATGAGTTTTCTGCATTGAAAACCAGAGCGTTCCGTATACTATTACCGTTTTCACCATCCTACCTTTGCGAAACAGGATTTTCCGCGATGGCTGCTTTAAAGGCCAATTATAGATCGCGCAGCTAAATATAGAGAAAGAACTGAGAGCGTCTATTTCTAATATTACACCCTGTTTCGATAAGCTTTGCTCTGCAAGACAGGCCCAAGGAAGTCACTAATTTACATTAAACTTGTTGATTTAGTATTCAGTGCTCATAACTATGTATAGCTCCTTGTTCATGGGTATTTTATTTTTTTGCTTGTCAGAATTTTGTTTTGCTTTGATTTTAGTAAATTAGTCAATGTTTTAGGTTTTTTTTTTGATATTTTCACGCCACCCCCATTGCTAAAAGCGCGCCCCACAGGTTGAGAATCACTGGATTAAAAGTAATGTCAAAGGATGGTAAAATAATCAAGAAACTTCTTAAATATTTATTTATATCTTTAATAAAAAGTAATACTATTTATAAATATATCCTAAAAAATTACAAAGGCCCACCATTGTTAATAACGGCTATTTCGTTATCATCGATGGCTCTCCTTCTAAATCGAGGGGGTAATTCGAAGTCCCAAAGTGTTGCTCCCTGTCCTTGTGCTTGATGACCCCCTTGGATTCCACTTTTGGAGGCTGTGGCCGGTTGGGCCTGCTGGGTTTTGGCAAACCCATATCGAAATTTGATCAATCGATGAGACATTTGCGGAGAAAATGATACAGACCGTGTTGCTATATAATTAAGCATGGTTTTTGATATTCACGTTTGCCTGAAATTTTATAAAAATATTAAATTTTTTATATTGTTTTTATTATGTCATACCTACCCTACCAACCACCTTTAATTACTGTCACTGTCAATAAATTTTTCTTCTTTTTTAATCAAGTCTTTGTATCTACCTAGCTAATAAACTAACTTGTCAAGGCCTTAGATGAGTTCTTAACTTTGTTAACCTATAAACATAAACATCAAAATAATATATTTTAAACTTAATTTTAAAAATGGAATCTGAAGAACATACAATGGCATTAAAAGGTATAACGTAGTTTTATTTTGTAACTGTTATCAATTTATTTGCATTTTAGTGATGAGGCTGACTAGGCCTACCTTAGCAAGTCCCCTACCCATTACTTGTGATAGTAAAGATTTGCCAGGTAATTTACTGAACAATGCCTTGCAGCAAGATCCTACTTCTGTAGAAGGCACTGAAACCTTATCTGTAGGACAATTTTTGCTTTTACCACAGACTCCAGTTAATATATATTTAGGAGAAACTTTCTCCAGTTATATCTGTGTTTATAGTGAAGCTAAAGAAACTGTTAAAAATGTTAATGTCAAAGTGAGTATACCTACATCAGGTAAAAATTATTGACAATATTAAGGGCCCCATTCATGTTGAGATCGGTATCGATACATGTTGCAAGTATCAGTACCTCGATACAAATATCATAGTGTATTTGGCTGTCTCGGTATCAGAAGGTATCGCCGTTTGTATCACTGTCGTGAAACCTCGATACCGCAAGTATCCTAAGTGATCGCAATTTTGTCAATGAATAATATATACCTACACAATTATTAAATAATATATCATTCATTCGTAAATAATTTTTACAATCATTTGGATCATGCACTTTTCTTCTTGCAGAAAATTTGGCACTGTATATTTGTTTTTGTGATGTAACCATTGCTTTATACAGGGTGTTTCAAAAAGGTATGTCATAAATTAAATCACGCATTCCAGGGACAAAAATAAATTGATTGAATCCAACTTACCTTAGTACAAAAGTGTATACAAAAAAAGTAACAGCCCTTTGAAGTTACAAAATGAAAATCGATTTTTTTTTCATACATCGAAATCTCTTAGAGATTTTTCATTGAAAACGGACATGTGACATTCTTATGGCACCAACATCTTAAAAAAAAATTAAAGTGAAATTTGTGCAGCCCATAAAAATTTTATGGGGGTTTTGCTCCCTGAAACCCCCCCAAATGTTTGTGTATGCTCCAATTAAATTATTATTGTGGCACCATTAGTTAAACACAATGTTTTTAAAACTTTTTTGCCTCTTAGTACTTTTTCGATAAGCCAGTGTTTATCGAGATATTTTGAATATTTGTTGAATGCACCACATATTTTTATATGGTTAAGAACCTATGATATACCTGTTAATAATCTGAAAATTTATTTATAATTTACATTTTTAGGTATATTTTGAAGAAGAAGCCACATCTCGATAAAAGGTGACATCAAAAAAAGACTAAGAGGAAAAAAGTTTTAAAAACACTGTGTTTACCTAACGGTACCACAATAATAGTTTAATTGGAACATACACAAACATTTGGGGGGTTTAAAGGAACAAAACCCCCATAGAATTTTTATGGAAACATATTAAAAAAGAAGCCGCATCAGGATAAAAATTGGCTTTTTGAAAAATACTAAGACTCAAAAAAGTTTTAAAAACCTTGTGTTTAACTAATGGTACCACAATAATGAATTAATTGGAACGTACACAAAAGTTTGGGGGGGTTTGAGGGAACAAAACCCCCATAAATTTTTTATGGGGTGGACAAATTTCACTATAATTTTGTTTTAAGATGTTCCTGCTATAAGAATCATACATGTCCATTTTCAATAAAAAATTTCCAATAGTTTTCGATATATTGAAAAAAATCGATTTTCATTTTGTAACTTAAAAGGGCTGTAACTTTTTTTGTGTACACTTTTGTACTAAGGTAAGTTGGATTCAATCAATTTATTTTTGTCCCTGGAATGCGTGATTTAATTTATGACATACCTTTTTGAAACACCCTGTATATTATATTCTTTTTAGTTATCTTTTCCTTTTTGAAATATGTGACAATGTACCTGCTACTACAATAAGCACGGGTATGGGCAGTAACATGATTTCTAAGTACACACGAAATAAAGAAAATTTTATTCAACTGATATTTCATGAGAAACGTGTAGGTACAGTACAGATACGGATACAAATCTCAAGATATATGTATTGCAATTTGTCGTGATACATATGTATTGTTACCGATCTCAACGTGAATGGGCCCCTTTAGCATGATCTTTTTATTGCATTTGTAAAAGATTGTCTTGTAGGTTGATTTGCAAACTAGTGCTCAAAGATTATCATTGTCTTCAAATCCAACTACAGATCAACTTCCCCCTGATAAGACAATTGATATTGTTATACATCATGAAGTAAAAGAAATAGGAACACATATGTAAGTAACTTTTATCAGTAAATAAAAAGGCAAAAAATAGAATAAAACAATTATAATTTCATTATCTTAAAGTAAAATGTAAGTATATTATAAACTTACGTGCATAGAAATCGGCCCACTGAAAAATTTGGGTCATTTTTGATGTCTCGTATTTCCTAAACCTGTTTGACGATTTAAGTGATTGTTTTAATATGTTATAGCCTGATTCTTTAGCAATATCGCTGTAGTAACATTGTTGTTTAAAAGGTAAATTTTTATTGTATACCAGGTGTACAAATCAAACTGTGTTTTTTCTCAAAGTTCGCATCACCCTGTGGAATATTCTAGCACTTATAAAATACTGAAATTAAAACCCAACTACAGGTTCAGATTTTCTTAATATTCTGTTTTTTGATTCATTCGTTTATGTTGGATAATAAAAAAGTTAGGTACTTTAACAACTAGACATGTTCTTCATCAATACACAGTGTTTCTAAATAAGTGCAACAAAGTTTAAGGGGTAATTCTGCATGAAAAAATAATGACAGCTTGCTTTAACTACGTATGTTTGCAAATGTTTCGTTTCCGAGATACGGGATGTTGAATTTTGTCTTACAAACTGACGATTTATTTACTGCTCTAAAACCAGTTGAGATATGCAAATGAAATTTGGTAGGTTTTCAGAGATAGTTATTGCCGATTTTTTGAAATAAAATTGAGAATTTTATATTTAGCATTAGCGTGCATACGGGTAATATGATCGGTGATATTAGCCATATGTGCGGTAATGGTGAATATTAAATTCTTAATTGTATTTTCGAAAAATGGTCGAAAAATGTGCAATAACTACGTCTTAAAACCCACCAAATTTCATTTGCATATCTCAACCGGTTTTAAAACAATAAATAAATCATCAGTTTGTAAGAAAAAATTCAACATTCCGTATCTTGGAAACGAAACATTTGCAAACATACGTTTATAAAGCAAACTGTCATTATTTTTTCATGTAGAATTACCCCTTAAAGTTTGTCGCACTTATTTAGAAACACAGTGTATTAATGAAGAACATGTCTAGTTGTTAAAGTACCTTAACTTTTTTATTATCCAACATAAAGAAATGAATCAAAAAACAGAAGATTAAGAAAACCTAAAGCTGTAGTTGGGTTTTAATTTCAGTATTTTATAAATGCTAGAATATTCCACAGGGTGATGCGAACTTTGAGAAAAAAACACAGTTTGATTCGTACACCCGGTATACAATAAAAATGAACCTGTTTAGCAACAATATTATTACAGCGATATTGTTAAAGAATCAGGCTATAACATATTAAAAAAATAACTTAAATCGGCCAACAGGTTTAGGAAATACGAGACATCAAAAATGACCAAATTTTTAAGTGGGCCGATTTCTATGCACATAAGTTTATAATCTGCTCTATACAATTTCATATATTTTTTACACAGCAGTATAAATAAAGGACAGTGTTTGCTTATTATGTGTATATAATTGTAAAATATGCATTAATATTTATTTATTTTCTCGTTTATGAATACCAAATTAAAATATTTTTGGAGAAATTTTCCAATGTTTAAAAAAATGTTTGGCGAGTGTTAATAAAGCTCCACTATCTACCACAAATGTTTTACATAACATTGTTTACCGCTTTGCAAGATATATCTGTTCTTTGTTAATTTCTTGAGGTTTTGGTGGATTACTCCTCTATGTCATTTATAGCTTGCTGTGTGTCTTTGCCGCTATCGTGACTCCTTTCCATTTCTTCGTGTCCTCGTACTGAACTTTCCAGTCTTTAACATTCATTGCTCTTATGTCTTCTTCTTCTAGGTCTTATTCATCTAAACATATCTGAGTGTGGGCCTCGGTATAGGTCGTATTTATTCCAAACAAAAAGATTTTATGTATCTGACTATATTTTCTCCCTTTAATTCTTTTTCAATTTAAGCATTTGTTTTCATTCTTATATCTCCCTCCCTTGTTAGATTGCTGCTCAGTATTGTTCCCAATTTCAGAAGGCTATCTTTCTCTTGTTAATCGTCGTTGTCTCCATCCACATGTAACAGGTCTTATATAGGTTCATCCTTGTTCTCTTACTTAGACTCTTGCTTCTTAGCAGATTTCTTTTCATTCCCATATGTTTTTTTGCCTTTCAGAATTCTTTCCTCTGTTCTTTATTTTCTGTTTTCCCTATTGTTACTCCCAAGTAGCTAAAGGTGGATACCGTTTCAAATCTATCTTTATGTATTTTGTTTTGTGCTGGTTTACCTCTAGTCCTATTCTTTGCGCTTCCTTATCTAATTTCTCAACTGCTTTTATATTTACTACTTGAAGTTAATCTGTAATAATGTTTTTGTTTGCAAAGTTTGTCCTCCTTATTATTACTTCCAATATCAGGTTAAACAGTGTTGGGGAGATAGAGTCACCTTGTTCCATGCCTTTGTTTAATTTGATCTCCTTAGAAGTTGGGGTTAAACAGTGTTGGGAGATAGAGTCACCTTGTTCCATGCCTTTGTTTAATTTGATCTCCTTAGAAGTTGTTCCGTTGAAACTGATCTTTGCTGTAGTGTTCTTTAGGCTCACTATTAGCATATGTTTTAAATTTTCTGGGATTCCAAGATTTTCTAGCTCTCCCATCATTTTCATCTGATTAATTGTATCAAACACGCTTTTGAAATCTATGAATATTAGGTGCATTTCTCTGTTGTATTCTCTTGATTTTTGAATTATTGGTTGCACTGTATGTTTGGAATTAATTGGCGATCTCCCCGGTCTGAACCCGTTCTGGTATTCCCCTAATATTTGTTAAGTGCATGATTTAAGTCTCATGTTTAGTATGTTTGCTAGAATTTTATATGTGGTGTTTGTTTAATAAGGTTATTTGGTTATTGCTTTGTAATTTTCGCACTCTTCCTGATCCCTAATACTGAGTTATTTACCTATATTTTTCAAGAATTCTGTAATATATTTCTGTTTAGATTAATATGTGAAGTTACATATCAACCATCGGATGGCGCTCCCATGTCATTTAGGAAATTTTTTAAGATTATGGTTTTAAAGCCATTAGATGTTAAGACAAAATTCTATAATGCTGAAAATGACGATGTATATTTAGAAGCACAAGTACAAAACATAACAGCTGGTCCTATATGTTTAGAAAAAGTGGCTCTAGATGCTTCACATTTATTTAATGGTAAGTTTTCATACTGTAGGATTTAGTGATGTTTGCTTTTTTGATAGGTAGGTACTATCTTAGCAGTGCAGATCTATCATATCTTTTAGAAATCATATTATTAAATTGGAGTGCATAAAAAATGGCATTACATATTAAACATTTTAATTGAATGTTTTGAATATTGTGTGTTTTAATAGTGATATTTGATATTTTTTGTCTATATTAAACAAATCATAGTTGTGGAAATCAAATTCTTTAGAATTCACTGTTTTCTGTGACTATGCCAAAGCTTTTGATTGTGTAAATCACGACATTTTGATTAAAAAACTAAATTTCTATGGACTTCGAGGTATTTCTTTGAATTGGTTCCAATCTTACTTGAATAATAGGAAACAACTAGTTAGAGCAAATGATACTGACTCTAGTCTCAAAAACATTGTATGTGGAGTACCACAAGGTTCAGTATTGGGTCCGCTACTGTTCCTTATCTTTATAAATGACATCACTAATCTAAAAATAGATGGGAAATTTTTTTCTTTTTGCTGATGATACCAGTATCATTTGGAGCAACTCAACTAATGCATCTCTTCATGCAACTATAACTTCTGATTTGCTTACGATAAAAACCTGTTCTGACTCTAATTTACTTTCTTTTAACGTGGATAAGACAGTAGCATTATCCTATAAAAGTGCTCTTCAACCCCTGCTTGTTAAAAACAGCCAGATCTCTACCGTTGATTCTATCAAATTTCTTGGTATTTTTTTAGACAGCAACCTCAAATGGTCCCTTCATATCGATTTGTTAAGTAAGCAACTCGCCTCACCCTGCTATGCTATAAGATCTGTTTCGAAAGAACTCAACTTAGCATCTTCTAAACTAACATATTTTTCCTTTGTTGAATGGGTTTTCCTTGTTCGAGTCTCATCTTCGATATGGTCTTCCTTTTTGGGGTTCTAATACAGCTGCCCAATTAGATGTTATTTTTAAATTACAAAAAAGAGCAATAAGGTATCTGTTTGGCCTCAGAAGAACAACACATTGCAGAAGTTACTTCAAAGATCACGGAATTTTAACCCTTCCATCTTTATATATTTTAGAAACTGTTTGCTTAATTCGTAAACACATGCATGTCTTTCCAGCAAGGCCTCATCATGACTACTCCACCAGAAATTCAACTTTTGATGTCTATTTACCGATCCCGTCCTCTGAGTTAGTAAAGAAATCTATATTATATTCTCATTTTTCTCAAAAGTGATTTACTCTAACCATTTGAGTTCTGTTTTTTAAATAACTACATAACCACCTAAATACCAGACCATCAATACCATAAGAACGTAATTTATGTAATAGAAGGTCATGGTTTATCTTATCAAAGGCTTTGGAGAAGTCAGTGTACACTGAATAAACCTGCAAACCCTCCTCCAGGGCTTCAGATAGGTAGTCAATATAATTTTCAGTACTATAATACAGTGTCACCAATTCAGCATTACAGCGCCTTCTCCACTATCCTGTCAATTTATCTCTTTGAATCTTATATTTATAACATAGTATTAGTCCAATGATGATTTTATAGATTTTCGATCTTCGATTTTCAATGAACATTTTATAATATGATAGGTATGTGTGAAATATGTGAGTAAGCGAAAAAAGATTTGGTTACCCTATTATTCTTTTTTGAATGTCTGCTTCTTGTTCCATCTGTATTTAATTCGACTATTAAACACATTAATGTTGTTCTGAAGCTATTTCCTTGTGGCATTTTTATAATTAAGTATTTTCTATGGGAAAAAAGCCACAATTTTACTAAAAAATGAATTTATTAACGTTTCGAAGCCCAAATCGGGTTTCGTTGTCAAAATACAAAATACTATTAAGATAAACAAAAATGTTTTTGCTAAGTAAAAAAAAATTCTTCTAATAATTTATTTAATCTGACTCATTTATATTGGCAATTCAGACGTATATTATACATTTTAAAATAGAAGACTTTAAAATGATATCGCCAATATTTATGAGTTGCGTTCCTGGGACGACTTTACTAAAAGATAGTTCATTCGATTACATGAAATCAGTCCCAACTCAAGAATATCCGTCGCAAAAAAAATCATAACATGTGATCTGTCTTTAAAAAGACAACCAATTGCAACGATGACAGTAAAATTCTCGCGTTAGAGATTCCATAGTAAATCTCGAGGGAAAACCAGGAAAAAACCTCGTGATACTATCCCGACATCGTAAGTATTTGGTCTTACATTTAATTTACCTTCAAAAAACTAATACCAAATTCTGACTTTAATATGTTTAAATTATAAATAATATTAATAAAATCATTTTTTAGTAAAATTGTGGCTTATTTCCCATAGAAAATACTTAAAACACATTAATGTTTTTAGCACTTTAACATCTTCCTCTAATTTAGATTGAGTAATGTAGGGCTATCCAATCTTCTTGTTTTAGACAAGTGTTTGAGTTTTTGAAATTTATTTAACTTCATTTTACTGGCCAGATATATTTAGAGAGGATGTTGTGTAACAAAAATGAGAAAACTTCTGTTGGAGTGAAAGTAAAAAGAAAGATATACTCCAACAGAAGTAAGGAAAAAAAAGATTGACTACTTATCACTCAATAGTTGTGTCTATATTGAAAATAGAAATGAAGGGGCTTCAGCAGTAGCAGTGAAGCCGAAGTCGGAAAAAAAATACTACTAAAGTGCAGTAGTACTGAAGAAAGGGGAATTAGAAGGGATAGAAGTAGAAGTGGGAAGAGACAGAGGCAAACTGAATAGAGTTGGCTAGCAAGAGATGCAAGAAAACCACTTGACACTCAAGGATGGATACGGCTCGTTTGCATGCCTGTCGAAGAACAGTAGCTCTATATAGATAGTAATGATGACTAAAAGATGAAATAATAAAATAAGAATAATGTACTGAAACTGAATGAAGATGGATAATTGCTAAAGACGAACAAGATAAATAAATCTAACAAATCATGGGCGCCATGAAAATGATCTTCGATCATTCTCCCAGGTATCTTACACTGCTGTCAAATATTAAATATATTAAACCTGTAATAATGAACATAAAGGAATAATAAAATAATTGATATACAAAATAAATACATATTTATTAAAAGAGTCGACCACAAACCTCCGAGTAAGGCGGTCGCATTCAGTCCAGAATATTTTAAAACATTTTATATTGTAAACGTTAATTTCGATTTGTGTACAAAATGTGATTATTTAAATGTGATTTTAATTACCTACATGTTTTAATATCAGTAATTTGAACGTCTCCGTAAACTTGTTCTAATAAATAAATTCAGTTTTTATTTTTAATTACATTTTTACATTTTAAAAGTAAATAAGTGTTTTGGAATCGAGCTATTTATCATAAGGCAATTAGTGATAATAACTGAAGAAAATATCCAACAATTTCATACCAGTGGAGTGGAGTTAAAAAGGGATATCAAATGAAATGGTGTGCCAACTCATCAATCCGGATATCAGGTGAATAACAATAATATGTCTTATCAACAATATTTTTTTCCTACGTCAATGTCACAGCCCCAAACGGGTTACCATGATCAAAATCAACAGGCCATATATCAGCAAATTCCAGGCTCATCTACTCAAATGCAACCAATTTTCCCACAATATCTTTCACAACCAAATCCTTTACCTCTCCCCCAACACTTAGTATATCAAAATCCACAAAATCCACAGGTAGTCCAACACATGAATGAACAAGCAGCTCCTAACTCTGAATCTGAAGATAAATGGGAGAAAGTAACAAATAAAAAAAGAATAAGAAGTCCCGAAGTGGAAATATCCAGGAAACAAACAAAATTAAGTGATTATTGGCTGCAAAAGCCACTAGAAACAAAAAACTCGTATAGTATGCTTACAGAAGAAAACGAAGAAAGCCAAGACGAAGCAAAAGATCAAGAAAACAATACAAAACATGTACCCAAGCCCCCACCGATAACCATATATAATGTAGGTGTTGTCCAACACATTCATGATCTACTGAAACAAACCACAGGAGATAAATACACTATTAAAACCATTAGTTATGAAACAGTAAAAGTTCAAGTCGTTGAGGCCGAACATTTTAAAAAATTGATCACTGAACTTGATAAAAGGAATACTCAATACCATACTTTTAGGCCAAAAAGCGAGAAAACATTCAGGTTTGTCATAAAAGGACTGCATCATGGTACAGATACTGATGACATAAAGGCAAATCTAGCAGCACAAGGCCACGAAGCAGTGAACATTCACAATATAAAACATTATGTATCAAAAACCCCCTTGCCAATGTTTTTCATTGATATCGTATCGAAGGAAAACAACAAAGAGGTTTATAAAATAGAAAAATTAGGAAACAATATCATCAAATGCGAACCTCCTCGTACGAAAAGAACAATCCCCCAGTGTACAAGATGCCAAGACTACGGACACACCAAAACATACTGCCGCAAAGTACACAGATGCGTAAAATGTACAGGCAATCACGAAACAAAAGATTGTCCTCGGAAATCACGTGATGACAAAGTAAAATGTGTCAATTGTAACGGTGACCACCCGGCTAACTATAGAGGATGCCAAGTTCACATTCAACTACAGCAGAAGCTATATCCTACACTAAGAGAGAAAAGAATCATGCAACCGCATATCCAAACAAATAATACTCTACAAATACAACCTGATTTAACCTATGCTCAAATAGTCAACAAAAATCAACCACAGTGTAGCTATAACAACCAAACAATACCAGGACCTAACCAACCTAATAACAACTTAGCCAAGCTGGAAGAAATGATGCAAAAACTCATGGAGCAAATGGGTACAATGCTCAATTTGCTTACTACTGTCATCAATAAGATTGCTTAATGGCTTCACAACTTAAATATAAAATAGTAGTCTGGAACGCAAATGGCCTTTATCAACGGGTTAAAGAACTCAAAACATTCATACTTAATCAAAATATTGATATATTATTAATTTCTGAGACACACTTTACAGAAAAACACCACATGCGGATTCCCAACTACAAGTTGTATTATACAAATCACCCAGACGGTAGAGCTCACGGTGGAAGCGCCATGATTATACGTGATTCTATTAAACACTCCGAAATGGAAAAATATAACAAAGACTACCTGCAAGCAACCAGCTTAACAATTGAGGAAGCACACGGCCCAATAACAATATCTGCCTTATACTGCCCACCTAAACATGTCGTTAAAAAAGAACATTTCCTAAAATATTTTAACACTCTAGGGAACAAATTCATTGCAGGTGGAGATTATAATTCAAAACATCCGATGTGGGGTTCTAGACTAACAACTCCAAGAGGCAGAGAATTAGCTAAAGCAATGGTAGAAAATAACCTGCAACAAATTTCTACTGGCGAACCAACTTATTGGCCGTCTGATTTAAACAAAATACCTGATGTCGTTGACTTCTGCATCACAAAAGGCATCGATACCAAAAAATGTAAAGCTGAATCATGCTTTGATTTATCATCAGACCACTCACCCTTTATAATAACAATCTCCGAAAAAATCTTAAACAAAGAACATCAACCAACTTTGCATAACACCAAGACTAACTGGTCCCAATTTAGAGAAAAACTAGACAGCCTGATCTCACTAAATCTGTCCTTGAAAAATGAACTCGAACTTGAATCAGCTGTAGATAAACTAACAGAAAGCATACAAATTGCTGCATGGTACGCGACTCCCAGCTACGAACCATCTCAAAACAGAAATAATGTGTCTCCCACAATTAAACAAAAAATTTTAGAAAAACGACAATTACGTAAAAATTGGCAACAGTCAAGAACGGCAGAAAATAAGAAAAAACTTAACAAAGCAACAAAGGAATTAAAGGAATTAATCCATGAAGAAGAAAACCATGGAATACAAGAATATTTAGAAAATTTAACACCAACTGAAGCTACAGATTATTCACTCTGGAAAGCCACGAAAAAGCTCAAACGGCCCCAACAGCATAACCCACCAATCAAAGATGAGGCAAACACCTGGGCTAGAAACGACAAAGAAAAAGCTGATCTTTTTGGCAAGCACCTTCAAAAAGTATTTACGCCATACCCTTCTACAGTATCTACAGAGGAAGAAACAGAACTAACCAGATTCCTAACAGCACCGTTTCAAATGGATCTGCCCCACACGAAATTTACAGTCAACCAAGTAAAACAAACAATAATAGATGAAATCAACATCAAAAAAGCCCCTGGATTTGACCTAATCTCTGGCAAGATTCTAAAAGAAGTCTCGGATAAGTGCATAAAACTAATCACCTTTATATTTAATGCAATTCTGCGTCTAAAGTACTTCCCTAGTTCATGGAAAGTGGCACAAATCCTAATGATCCTTAAACCAGGAAAAAGACCGGAAAATGCATCTTCATACCGGCCTATAAGCCTTTTGCCTATGATTAGCAAAGTCTTTGAAAAAATGTACGTAAAAAGGTTGAAAACGATAATAGACGAAAATAAAATAATTCCAGAACACCAATTCGGTTTCCGAGACAAACACGGAACCATAGAACAAGTGCATAGGCTAGTCAACCAAATAAACAAGGATTTTAACTCCAAAAGATACTGTTCTGCTGCTTTCCTTGACATATCTCAGGCTTTTGACAAGGTATGGCACATAGGGCTACAAATAAAATTAAAGAAGCTCCTACCCTATCCTCACTTCCAGCTCTTAAAATCCTACATAGAAAATAGACACTTCCTTGTGAAGCACGGTACCGAGCACACCAAGATATATCCCATTCACTCAGGCATCCCACAAGGCAGCGTTCTCGGCCCAATTCTGTATCTTTTATACACAGCGGACATTCCAACATCTAGTACAACTACAGTTGCAACGTATGCAGACGACACTGCTATCCTGGCATCCCACACAGATCCAACAACAGCATCAAGGAATCTTCAATCAAACCTAAATAGAATTCAGCAATGGATGAAAGTATGGCGCATCAAATCTAATGGAACTAAATCATTACATGTAACATTCACGCTACGCAGAGAAACATGCCCCCCTGTATATATTGATAATTGTCTAATTCCTCAATCCGAGGACGCCAAATATCTTGGCATGCACTTGGACCGCCGCCTTACTTGGAAAAAACATATTTTTACAAAACGAAAACAGCTTGGACTTAAATTGAGAAATATGTATTGGCTCATTGGACGCAATTCCAAACTATCTCTGGATAACAAAATTTTACTCTACAAGTCCATCCTCAAGCCCATATGGACTTATGGGATACAGCTATGGGGCACTGCTAGCGTCTCCAATACAAACATCTTACAGAGATTTCAAAACAAGGTGCTGCGTTCCATAGTCAATGCGCCATACTATGTATCCAACGAGGTGATTCAACACGACATCCCCCTAGAATCCGTGAAAGAAGCCATACAACGTTTTAGTGTTAAATACTTTGAACGAGTGTTAGTGCATCCTAATGCGTTTGCCAGACAATTAAATGTGCGGGACGTCTTTGAAGTGCGTAGACTAAAACGGCAACTGCCGTCCGACTTAACCAACTGAACGTAATCAAAAGTGTATTCAGACTGATAAAATTTTAGTTTTAGAATTGTAAAGAGGTTACTCACTGGAGTAACTCTCTACATGTCTATATTTTTTACCATAACAAATGCTTAATGCCCAATGGGCAGATTGTTGTACTCAATGGAGTTAATAAAAAAAAAAAAAAAATATTTATTAAAAATAACTACTAGATTTTTGACAATCTCTGAGTTACACAAAGTGTATATCATGTGACTCTAAAATGACGTAAGTTATACAAAAAGTTATATTTGAGATAATAATAATGTTACCTGTTACAAAACTTAAAGGTATAAGTACCTCTTACTAACATATAGGGTACAACTCACATGAGTCTTCTACCAAATGGTTATAGTACGCCTGCTACGTACAACTAAAGGAAACAGACAAAGATGAAAATACTACAAATAAATAGGCCCAAGCCTCACTAAGGGAAAATACAATAATGAAGTACGCAAGTTAAATATACAAGGAATGAAATAGAAATGAAGTTGAGATAAATACCGACGATGACATAAATTAACCGAACAAATGGAATAAAGCAAATAACAATAAAATATTTGGGAAACAAGCAAGTAATATTACAAAATAAATTTACCCGAATTACATAAACCAATATCAAAGCAATAATAAAGTATTAAAAACCTAATTTTCTAGGCTTATTAACTTGTGCACAAGTAACTTACCATAGATCGTAAATAGGTTTGGGAACCTAATACACTAATATTGAAATATGTTATAATAAAAACCAAAGTTAAGCTAAATTGAAAAGAAATATTACATTAACCAAATGTCTGAAATATAAACACTATAGTTACTCAAATCCACACAAACTTAAATGTTCCCAAACAAATCCAAATGACTCCTGAAAGTCCGCTACTGCATCCCAAAATGAGCACCTGGACGGTACGAAATGGTACCTCCTGTAGGTCCAGGTGTAGAATGAAAAGGAGCCGGAATGCCCCCAAATAGCTTGTTCCCAAAATTACTACCCATGATGACTTGTGGTTGGAAATTGTCCTACCTCTCCGATGGTACTGGGAGGTCTAAGTTTTCAAGGGAGTGGCTAAAAAGACAAAATTTCCGTTTACTTCAGTTGCTTAGTGTGTGAAAAAAAAGGATCCAAGGAAAGATAGAAGAAAAACCAAGAAAGTGTTTTTTTGTATAGATAGTAATAAAAAACTCATTAGTGTTAGGCACAAGAAATTACTGAATACTTAACCTTGACAAACTTTATGTGAGAATTTCTAATTACAGCCACGTGGATTTGGAATTTAAATACAGAATAAATATGATTTCTTTAACTTAATTAGAGGATATTGCTTAATAATGGAATAATTCAAAGCTAAAAGATACAGATACATAGCTAAAAATTAGGGTTAGGATTTTCTCTGAAAGATTTTGGAATAATTAAAGATAACTACTAATTTTAGTGAATAAATTTACACATAAGATTTAATCGGAAAAAGTATATATTTCACCATGAAAGGGTGACAACAGATTGTTATAAAAAATTTAATATGAAAATTGTAGTTACCATGAGACTCGATGGTGTTGTATAGAAAACCCCATTGGAAGAATAATTATTTCTCCCAAATAATCCTCAATGGGTTGGAATGGAATTCACATTTTTTCTTTTTTTAAACTAGATATTAACCGGTACTTGATCTAAATTTAGTCCCATGCCACTCTGAACAATTCCCAACTAAAAGTGAAAGCTCAGCTGAGTTTCTTTCCGACTGTCACAAGGACGGCCTCAGAACACGAAATACTATTGCTCGATAGGTGGCGTACATAGTACGTTCCATCACCGAAGTGTGACGTCACATCAGAAGTCCTTTACGAGAAATTAGAGAATTTAAATGAGAGACCGAGGGAAAATAATTATAATAATAATTAAAGAGCTAATTTCGTAACGTGACCGTTACAGTTGAAGCTGTGCTATTTAACTGAATTATGTTACTAGAGTCATAGAACTATTTAAAATCAATAAAGATAATATGAATGTAGTGCTCCAAGATTTATTTAGAAATTGTTTGTATGTTCATTAATCTAATTGTTTATCCTGATGTTTGCGCTGTTAGTTTTACTAAATTTATCAGATACTATTACATAGTATCTTAGCTCTTGTTACACTAAGATTTCCATTGCCTAGACTTCCTTATGCAGTGGTCTTAAAAACGCGCTAAAATCGGCAACATTGCTCTATTGCTGTATATTATAGTTGTATTTTAATTTGTAAAAGATATTCAAAATTTATCTACTTGTTCCGATAGTAACAGTATGTTATTAAAAAGCTTATCAATTTTTCTCTTTTGTCGATTATTTGTTTTTATAGCATAGTATATATATAAATTATTGTAATCACTGAATACATAGTGAAAAAATAATCCTATTAATTATTAAATGAATGAACAATTTAATCGATTATGCAACTAGCGATTATCCAAGAATATTCAAAAACTAAACGAAATAGCCATCTCTATTTTGCTGGTGAAATTAATATTCCACCGTCTGCAACTCATACAACTATAATACACTTACTAATGTTTACGTCTAGCCATGATCGTCTAGCGTGCAGTGTTGCCATTTAAAGGGTGTATATCTAATGTAAATCTCAACAATCTGTATTAATAAACATTTATTTAACTTATCACTTATATTATTAAATAATAAAAACCCAACTCAAAATTTATTATAAATATTTATTTAAAACTTCCATGTTTTTAGTGGTTTCACTAAATTCAAATACAAAAGGTGACAGTATATTTGGCAAAATGACCATTCTTCAACCTCAAGCTATCTGCCAATTCCTGTATTGCCTAGTGCCTAATGAAAAATTATCGTCAGATTTAAAATCATTAAGTGGAGCAACAAATATTGGTAAATTGGATATTGTCTGGAGATCCAATTTGGGTGAGAGAGGAAGACTGCAAACTAGTCAACTTCAAAGGATGGTAAGTGGTTTATATACAAATCATTTAGCTCCATAGTGGAGCAAAGAGCACATCAGTGTTTCAGTAGCAAAAGTAAAAGAATTGATTGTAAGGTTGCTAGCCTCATGCACCATTGCTTGAGTCTCGTCCAATTTTATTGATTAATTTTCTCCACTCTCTTCTGTTCCTTGCAATATTTTTTGCTTCGTTTCATGTTAAATTAACGTGTCTAAGTTCTTTTTCTATCATTCTCTTCCATGTGGCTAGTGGTCTTCCTTGGTTTTCCCTTAACTGGTAGACTGTAGTGCAAAGCTTGTCTCGCTATATTTGATCGGGGTTCCCGTAACATGTGACCTATCCACCTCCATTTCCGCTTTTTATTGTAATTTCTATTTTTCCCCGTCCGTTATTCGCCACAGTTTCTCGATAATATTTGGCCAAAATACTTACTCAATATTATTTGTAGACATCTATTTACAAAGGATGGCTTTTTAGAAAAAAAAAATTGTTATATCCACATTTTGGCTCTTTATACATACTAAGACTGATTTCACATTTATCTGAAAAAGTCGCTGCTTGGTTCTTTACTAACACTTGTTGAGGCCCATACCTTGCGTAATGTGTTGAAGACGCTTTGTGCTAAGCCTATTCTCCTTGGAATGTCTTTTTCCGCGCCACCTGTTGCATTTACTAGACTACCTAGATAATTCTACTTCACCCGTCATTGGTTTTTTGCTTGATATTATTTTCGTTTTCTTAGCGTTGATTTTTATTCCAACAGTTTTTGCTATGTCTTTTAATCTGGTCGTTTTATCTTGCCTATTTTGCTTATTTGATGTTATGAGGCATATGTCATCTGCAAATTCTAGGTCCTCTATTTTGTTAAATAATCCCCATTGTAGTCCTGTTCTTTTATTTTCGGTTTGCTTCATTATCCAATCTAGTATTACTATGAACAGCGTATGTGACAGAACACGTCCCTGTCTAACTCCTTTTTTAATATTTATTTGTTCGGACAGTTCACCTTCGTGCTCAACTCTTGCAGTGTATTTGTCTGATATCCGCAGTGTTTCAGTATATTCCACATTATGTTGAGTTTAATTGAACCAAAGGCTTTTTCAAAGTATAAAATTAATAAAAATTTCTCCATTTTTTCCGTTACTTCTTCCAAAATTATTCTTAAAGTGTTTCCGTGATCTATACAAGAGTTTTTGGGCAGAAATCCTGCTTGGTTTATTCTAAATTTTTCATTTATGGGGTATTTTATTCATTCCAGGATGATCCTCGCAATTATTTTACTAGCAACATTTAATAGGTCTGCAATTTTCACATAAAGTAAGGTTTCCTTTCTTTGGTAATTTTATTATCATTCCTTCGTTGCATTCCATAGGTATATTTTCATACATCCATATTTTTTCAGTAATAAGTAAAATGTATCCACTGACAGGGTTAAGTGCGCCTTCATTATTTATGCTGGTATTCCATCTACTACAGATGCTTTGTCGTTTTTCAATAGTTTAGTGTATGTCGTCGGCCTAATCCGTAAACTGCGTAACTCCATTTATCAAAATTTTTTGTGATACACATATCACTAACATTTTTATATTATTTAATAAGTATCTAATATTAAAAAGATAAAGGCAGTTTTTGTTTATATTCGATTCAGAGTTAAACCACCATCTCCATATAGCTATTTCAGCATCCTCAGTGAAGCTATGCAGTCACAACTCTGAAAGGAATATAAACAATCTGCCTATTTAAGGGAAACCATCGCGATACAATGATTCCACCTTTTGAGACGCAATCTAGCGACATCTCTCGTATTACGAATAAAACAACGAAAAGCCCTAGATACAAAGTTTATTACTTTTTAAACAATTAGAATAATTGAAATAAAAATATAATAAACAATATTTTAAATCTAAGACTTTTCGTTAATAAACTGCTTTCTGGCTGCATCCCGTATCTCCGGATTTTACAATATATAATCACAGAGACGACGAAAATAGGAGAAAGCAAATAGAGGACACTTAGGCCACGCATTTACCTTCTCTTCTTCTAGGAAAAGGACCGAAAGACAGTTTCTAAATACTCAAAACTGAGTAAAAATGGAAAAGATAGAGGCAGTTTTTGTTTATATTCGATTCAGAGTTGGACCACCATCTCCATATAGCTATTTCAGCATCCTCATGCCTCCTCAGTGAAGCTATGCAGTCACAGCTCTGAAAGGAATATAAACAATCTTCCTATTTAAGGGAAACCATCGTGATACAATGATTCCACCTTTTGAGACGCAATCTAGCGACATCTCTCGTATTACGAGCAAAACAACGAAAAGCCCTAGATACAAAGTTTACTACTTTTTAAACAATTAGATCTAATATTACTTACTACCAACTTTTTCTTGAAAATATTTCAAATTAACGGTAAATAACGACAGTGATAGATCAGTCGTGCGGTATGACAAACTAGGGAGTTACGTATTTTGTCAAATTAGGGAGATACGCTGTATACGAAGAGGTCGCTATTTACTTATCTGGTAAAAATATGCACGTGCGCCTTTTTTTAAACGATAAGTAGGGACTTTTTGAAACAGATGGCAATAATAACTCATTTTCAGAGAATTATGGAGTTACGCAGTTTAAAGATTAGGACGACGATGTCTTATTTCGTCTTTCGTAAATTCCTGTTCATTTATGTTCAACACTTCATTTCTTTCTGTTTCTTCTACAAATATACTCAGTTCAATGTCCTCATCATACAAAATTCTGCAAAATATTGAATCCATTTTTCTGCTACTTCTTTTTATCTTGTATGTATATCTCCTTCTTTTCATTTTATATCTGTTTTTTATTTGTTTGTACCTCCTTTCAGTCTTCTTGTTATTGCTTGTAGCGTCTTTGTGTCATGCAGTTGGGCTGCGGCTTCTGCATCTATTGCAATTTGTTTTTGCAATATTCTTGTTGCCAAATTGTGTTGACAAAATAAAATCCAGTGGTAGAGCATTGCTGATAGGTAAATGAAAGATAACATACTGTATGCCTGTACCGCCAACTTCGAATAATGTAGCAGCATTTAAATTTTAATATGTTTGTTCTTTGTCCAGTGTGTGTTATTTGTTAGTCTTATTGTTAATTTTAAACAATTGTCTACGATATTCCGGGATATCTTCCTTTCTGACGAAATGCCCCTGATGATGCTCTCAGAGTGAAAGTATACTTGGGTAAGATTTAATAAATTACAGTGCTCGATATCTGCCTTTTATTTTCTAAAATTCTTTTTCTTTTACCTATTGAAAATGGACTTTTGAAAACAATTCATCACTGATATTACTTTTATAGAGTCCTGAATATGGAGATATAAGAATGACAATAGTAGAACTGCCAAATTTCGTTACTTTGGAGGAACTTTTTACTTTCAAATGCAAACTTATTAACAATTGGTAAGTACGGCGAATATATTTTTTTAATGTTTTATTCATGTATATATTTTTTAGTGAGCGGACAGTTGAGCTTATTATTTATTTAGAAAACGTAGAAGGTATTGGGTGGTGTGATATTTCTGGAAGACAACTAGAACCCCTGCTTCCCCATTCCCATACCGTTTTAGAATTCAGATGCATTCCATTGCTCCCAGGACTGAGAACACTTTCGGGAATAAAATTACTGGACACGTTCCTAAAACGTACATATACCTATGACGAATTAGGTCAGATTTTCGTTGTTGCCGATCATAATACACAAGAGACATCCGATAATAATACAAAAGAGACATCCGATCATAATACAAAAGAGACATCCGATAATAATACAAAAGAGACATCCGATCATAATACAAAAGAGACATCCGATCATAATACAAAAGATACATCCGATCATAATACAAAAGAGACATAATAAAGTGATTAAACTATGTATATATCGATATTATAATTATTTTGTTGAGTTATCAGTTTAAAATATTTAAAGTTTGTGAGATTTGAACAGTTATACAACTTGTTTGAAACTTTAACATCATTTGTAATTAGAAATACACTTGAAATTTTTACAACAAAATTACCTGTTGGATATTCAGCACCATCTTTAGAGCTACGCATTAAGGCATTAATTATTGCGTACTATCACGTCATCAGATAAGAAAAGCATTGTATCATCATCGTCCAAGGACAAATAGAGGGACGAAAGAAGAAATCTTGGCTGAGAAATATCAGATATTGGACTAACCGGTGTTGAACAAATATTTTATGTTGCAAAAGATAGGGAAGTGTTTAAAGAAGTGATCGTAAACCTTCGTTAGAAGATCGTACAATAAGAAAAAGATGACATTATCAAATCAAGAACAGTAAATGAATAGTACCTACGAGTGAAAGTAAGCTCAAATGTATGACCCTTTATTCTTTATGCCAAAATTAAATATATAACACTAAATATTTTAAACATCATAATTAGTCCTAATGTTCAGTTTAATATTTATTTTTAACTTTAAACTATGACCTTATAATTATTGTAATAAATATAATTTTTATATGTTCTTTTAATATGTATATAAATGTAATAAAAAACGTATTTATCAAAGTATATTTATTGTAATATTGAATGGGTTGCATATGTGAGTCCATATTAAATGTAGTAATGAAACACAGACTTACTCACAATCATTTAATTATACTTTGACGACCGGTTTCGATCTCTACATTATACAGATCATCTTCAGGTCGGCGTTACAAGTAGTTAAATGCTACAATAAAGAAAACCAGAGTTAGAACATTATCTGGTTGCACAAGTGTTAACAGAAAGCCAAATTTGAAAAAATTTTTTTGCAATAAAGGTTTTCAACTGTTGACATTTCAGAATATTGATACCTACAAATGCACACCTATGAGTTCAAATGCTCATAAGCATATATGAGCAAATGGGTGCATGTAGTTTGTGAGTATGTGTTGAAATTTAAATTATTAACAATTAAAAACAAATTAAACCATTAAGCAAGCTTAAATATGCATCCAAACTCAAAATAGTAATAACAAATAGATAGTAATATTGTTCAAACCTACTTACATGCCGTTACAAGGGGTGCGTTGCCACTTAGTTGTTATCATATTAATTCGTCCAACTTATGCTGATTGGTTTGCTGGTAGGGTTATACGGCAAACAGACATGTTATGCAGGTCAAAACAAAGTAAATTTTTGAATTTGGAAAGGATCCTGAAGGAAGATGCGTGCTGTGAAACTGGTGATGTCTTGTTAGAATGGAGAAAGACAATGCTCAAGTGGTTGTGTATTGAATGTAGCCAGGTATGAAAATCTTATTGTAGACACTAAACAGTGTAGACAGTGTCTACAATAAGATTTTCATACCTGGCTACATTCAATACACAATAGGGTGGTCCAAAAAACTCAAGTTTTTCTTAGGGACCTAGGGACCCTCCCATTTTGTTATATCTAATAAAAGAATAATCTATGCCAAATCTTAACACTCTAGAACATATGGAAGGCAGTGCTCAACAACATTTAGTTTTCGTAAATTTTCGTAAAACAGTTCAAGTTTAGAAAATGTTTGTTTGTTTGTCAGGATTCAAAAGTTAACAAAGCTGTTGATCTCTTTATTACAGTTGATATTAAACATTTTCAGCAGTTTCAACGTGAGGGTACCGGAGTGGAAAGGAGTTATAAAACATCAAATATTTGTTACTTTCGGGTATTTGACATGAATAATATTTGGACATGATACTGCGGAATTACCGCTTTCAAGAAGTTCTGTAGAAAGGAAACGAGAAGCAGCAAAACAGAATTTTTCAACAGAGATTAAATCAAACTTAGACATCAAAGAACCCATTGTTGTTCATTTTGACAGCAAAATCCTGCCCGATAATTTAGGTTCACATAAGGTAGATAGACTGCCAGTGCTAGTTTCCTATGCTAGTGGAAATGATAAACTTTTGGTGGTGCCAAAACTGGCTAGTGGAACAGGTTTGAACACTGGAGATGCAGTACATAAAACTCTTAAAACATGGGATCTCGATGATAAAGTCATTGGTATGGGCTTTGACACAACAGCCGTCAATACTGGTCTTAAGAGTGGTGCATGCACTTTCCTTGAAAATAAGCTGAATAAAGAACTTCTATAGTTGCCGTGTCGCCATCACATAATGGAAATCATTTTGAGCAAAGTATTTGCATTGTGTTTGGAACCTTCAAGCTCTCCTGAAATTCCCATATTTAAAAGGCTGAAGTAATCATGGAATGCAGTTGATCGATCCGATTACACACCATTAATTTTTCCCCCTGGACAAGCTGAGTTAAAAAACAGTGCCATCGAGTCCTTGCTACATCATCTTATTAAGAAAGACCAGCCTCGAGATGACTACCTAGAACTTATTGAACTGACGCTGTTGGTATTGGGACAACCAATAGAAAAAATTCACTGGAGAGCACCTGGGCCTATACACCACGCTCGGTGGATGGCTAAGCTTATTTATGTATATAAGTTGTACCTTTTCCTATGTGAAGGAGTTTACCATCTCACAAACAAGGAGAAAGAAAACTTGGACAGATTTATCCGTTTCGGTGCACTTTTGTATGTGAAAAACTGGGTTGAGGCTCCAATTAGCGCCAATGCAGCTTCCAACGACCTAACTTTTTGGAAATAGGCTGGGAAATACAGCGTCATTGATGAAGATATAGCTAAAACTATCAAAAAAGCCTTGCAGCCACATTTGTGGTACCTATCTGACGAAATGATCGGGTTATCACTTTTTTCCAATAAAGTGAGCCTTGAAAACAAAGTGAGCATAATGAATAAGATGTCTGTCCCGGCACCGCCAAGGATGATTAGAGGAAATGCTGATTTCCTAAGTGATAAATGTGAATTGGCAGATTTTGGTAATAGTAGAACAATGTTGTTGTTTACCAAGCTAAACATTATGCAAAGCTTTTTAAACAAGCACCCAAGTGAATGGGAACAGGACCCACAGTTTAAAGAGGAAAAAATACAGTAAATAAAATCAAAGTGGTCAAGGACATTGCAGAACGAGGTGTAAAAGTATTTCAAGATTTTAACAAACTCATAACAAATGATGAGGATGAAAAACAGCTGTTACTGCAGATTGTAGAGGCTAATCGAAAACAAGTCCCGACTGAGCCAACGAAGAAGGCTGTTCTAGAAAGCCTACAGAAACCATCCATTTCCAAAGACAAAATTTAAAGAGTTCATTTTTATTATGGTCTTGACTATAAAATGTACTTATTTTAAAGATGGGTTCCAATGTAAAATAAACAAATAAATTAAGTTTTTGTATCCTATCATGTGTTGTAATTTTTTCAAAAATCGATAAAAATATTCCCGTTTTCATTATTTAAACAGTATTGAGCACTGCCTTCCAAGTGACTTACGGCTTTCATATTTTGGCTCCTTACTTCTTTTATCAATTAGAAAAGAATTGGGGGGTCCCTTGGCTTTTACATTCAACTTGAGTTTTTCACATAAGATCTTGAACCACCCTAATACACAACCACTTGAGCATTGTCTTTCTCCATTCTAACAAGACATCACCAGTTTCACAGCACGCATCTTCCTTCAGGATCCTTTCCAAATTCAAAAATATACTTTGTTTTGACCTGCGTAACATGTCTGTTTGCCGTATAACCCTACCAGCAAACGAATCAGCGTAAGTTGGACGAATTAATATGATAACAACTAAGTGGCAACGCACCCCTTGTAACGGCATGTAAGTAGGTTTGAATAATATTACTATCTATTTGTTATTACTATTTTGAGTTTGGATGCGTATTTAAGTTTGCTTAATGGTTTAATTTGTTTTTAATTGTTAATAATTTAAATTTCAACACATACTCACAAACTACATGCACCCATTTGCTCATATATACTTATGAGCATTTGAACTCATAGGTGTGCATTTGTAGGTATCAATATTCTGAAATGTCAACAGTTGAAAACCTTTATTGCAAAAAAATTTTTTCAAATTTGGCTTTCTGTTAACACTTGTGCAACCAGATAATGTTCTAACTCTGGTTTTCTTTATTGTAGCATTTAACTACTTGTAACGCCGACCTGAAGATGATCTGTATAATGTAGAGATCGAAACCGGTCGTCAAAGTATAATTAAATGATTGTGAGTAAGTCTGTGTTTCATTACTACATTTATATTTATTGTGTATAAAAATAAAGTTTATAACTGTACAATTGTGTCTTTACTTTCATTGAGGAACAATACACTAAAAATATAATTGTAAAAATCTGGATAATAATCACAAGCTCGTTTACAATCAGGAGTAAAATTTATTTCTAAAAGTTTGGGCTAATATTCAAGCATAATATCAGCAGCATCTGTATCTGTAGAGTAGGGAGTGTGAGTCAAGTCCCACAGCACTTAGGCCACAATTGACCCACTGTACATCCTCCCAGGGGGTTGTCGTCCTTAGTTCATTATCCATCCTGCCATTTGCAGGAAGGTGGACAAATCACCTGGTGACATCTCCCCTATATCGGCAGGTGTAGGCCAAGGCTCGCCGAACGCATACTCTCGTATTGACGATAACTCCGGACATTCACATAGGACATGCTCGACAGTTACGTCATCTCGTTCACACCTCCTGCATAGAGATGTGTCTACTAGCCCCAGTGTGTAGAGGTGTTTTCTTAGTTGACAATGGCCAGTTAAAAAACCAACGGTCAAGCGTAGGTTTTTCCTGGTCATTCTCAAGTACTTTTCTGATGCTGACTTCCCAAGGTTCCTTAGTGTTACCTTGGCAAGTCTACATCCTGGCCCTTCTTCCCATCTTCTTACGGTTTGCGTGTGGGAGTGACATTTGACAGTTTCCGCGATTGTTGTAGTCGACAAGCCAAAAAGATCACAAGGTCCTAAGAGTCTTAGGCCTGCTGCCCTTCTAGCTAGCTGGTCAGCAATGCGGTTGCCTTTATTTCTGTTGTGTCCTTTAACCCACCTCAGGATGATGTTGTTACCATCCGAAGCTTGGGCTAGTGATTCATGACACTCCATTACTAGCCCTGATATGACGCGTGGTTTGTTCAGGGTTAGTAGCGCTTGTCTGCTGTCTGTGCAGATTATTACAGTTTTGCCGGCTATACCTTTCCCGATTATCTCTTTTGCGGCTATGGAGATACCAGCCAGTTCAGTCTGAACTACGCTGGCATTTTTGCCCATGCCCCATTTTATACTAAGGTTCAATGATCTGGAGTATATTCCACATCCTGAGCCTTCTTTCGTTTTGGAGCCATCGGTGTAGATGCAATATGCATTTGCCACGTTTGACTCCCTATGTTGTCTTGTTTCGATTTTGTAGGGTTTGTCGAAGACAAACGTAGGTTTAATTGAGTCATCGCATCCATGGCGCGCATGCAGCTGGGGCAGTGCCTCCAGCTCACCCCGCCAGAAACGACATCTCAATTGTCCCATTCCTACATCAAGGTTTGCACCCGCTGAGCGTAACCTCATCATCGTCATCAGCGCCACCTCTCTGACATATATGTCTAAAGGGGTAATGCCAATGAGCAACTCCATTGCAGCAGTTGGTGTTGTTTTCATGGCACCTGTTATATTTAAGCAAGCCATCCGTTGAATATGGTTTAGTTTGTTGATCGCTGTTGCCTGTAGCACTTTTGGTACCCAAGCAATGGCTCCGTAAGTTAGCATTGGCCTAATGACAGTAGTGTAGATCCAGGCGACCACCCTGGGCGAATGGCCGTAAGTGCGTCCGACCGTTCGTCGACACTGTTCATAGGCAATATATGCTCTTTTAGCTCTACTATCTAAGTGAGAGTTCCATGTTAACTTCCTGTCAAGGGTAATACCAGGGTATTTCACCTCTTCAGAGAAATTCAGACTGCAGTTTAGAATCCTAGGGGGTATTAAGCCCGTGATCCTTCTTTTTCTGGTGAAGAGGACCATCTCTGTCTTTTTTGGATTTATAGACAGTGAGTGTTCCTTACACCATGTTTCTATTAGTCTGAGAGCAACTTGTAATCTCTCGCATAGTGTGTTCTCAAACTTACCGCTTTGCAAGACGGTTATATCGTCTGCATAGGCTATTGTGTAGAAACCGTTCTTGCTGAGTTGGTAAACCAGGGTATCCAACACTATGTTCCAGAGGAGTGGTGATAGCACCCCCCCTTGTGGACATCTCCTCGTAACCATCCCTCTAACCAAAACGTCTTCTACATTTATGCTTATTGCTCTATTTGACAGCATACTGAATATCCATTCGCTCACGGCTAGGGGGACATTCCTGACATTGAGCTGTTGGGTGATGGTTGGGAAAGTTGTTTTATCAAACGCTCCCTCAATGTCTATGAATATACCTAGGGTGGATTCTTTATTATCCAGCGATCTTTCAATTCTTCCCACTACTTGATGAAGTGCAGAATCGGTAGATCTTCCCGAAGTATATGCATGTTGATTTGGGTGAAGTGGATTATGAACCAGAACTTCATCTCTTATGTACCTCTCGCATAGCCTTTCCATCGTTTTCAAGAGAAAAGATGTCAGGCTAATTGGTCGGAAAGCCTTCAGTAGGGTGTAATCCATCCTACATGGTTTTGGTATGAAGACCACACGTACCTCTCTCCACTCTCTAGGAATATATCTCAGAGCCAAGGAGGCTCTGAACATTCCCACAAGGTGCGGCAAAAGAATATCCAGTCCCCACCGTAGTAGGGCTGGATATATGCCGTCAGGCCGTGGTGACTTAAAAGGGGCGAAGCACGATATGGTCCATCTTATCTTTTCCTCACTAATTAATGTTCTGGCAAGATGCCAGTCATTTGGTGTGGGTATGATTATTTCTTCCGTCCAGTTTGGTGCTTTTGAAATGCTAAAACCGGGGAAGTGTGTTTTCATCAGGACCTCAGCACTTTTGCAAAGGTTGGAAGTTTTGCTTCCATCTTCCTTTGTTAGTATGCTGATATGCCGATGTGGATCTTTTGAGAGCGCTTTTTGTAGCCTGGAAGCTTGCGGAAAATCTTCGATTTCCTCACAGTAGGCTCTCCAAGCAGCTCTTTGTTTTTGTCTACAGACTTTCTTAAACTCTCTGAGGTTTGATTGATAAATATCCCAATCCTCTTTGAGTTTGGTGCGTTTTGCTTTATTAAAAGAAGTTCTTGCTGTCTTCCTAAGGTGTTCCAGTTCAGTGCACCACCAAGAGTTGGTTTTGCGACTTTCCTGGACCATCCTTATCGGACAGGATTTTTTATAAGCGTAGCTTATTTTACTTTGGATAGATACCGTGTACCTTTCCAATTCTGTATTAGTTCCTGGAGTTAAAGCCTTTTCATTCCGCAGAGCATCTTCTAAGAGGCGGTTGTAGAGTTCTACATCCGTCCTCCTAGGGTCGCGAGATTTGATAAGGCTTTTTTCCAGACTAATAATATAGGTCAACCAGCGGTGATCAGACATAGAGATGTCCTCCGAGACCTGCCAGTTCTGAATTTTATTAGATATTTCTGCTGTTGCTAGCGTGATATCTATAACAGTTTGGCTACGAACATTAATAAATGTAGGTTCCGTGCCTCTATTTAAGATATACAAATCTTCACTAATAATATAGTCATAAAGAGACTTACCTCGAGAGTTGTTATCTTTGCTGCCCCAGCCTAGATGGTGAGAATTCGAATCGCAGCCGATAATAAGTTCTACCTTCTGGCTGAGACAATGGTCTACCAGATCTTCCATCTCCTTTGTTGGTGGTAGGGGCTGCATCTGAGGGTAGGTAGACCGATGCTAGTATCAACTCTCTGCTTTTGCCTTTTCCCCATGGGCATTTTACTTTAACAGCAGTTACGTCTGAAGTACAAAACTGCACCAGGGGGGAGGCTTTAATTTTCCTGGGAACATATATTGCTGTTCTCGGTTGTTGGTTGCTTGGTAAGCTGAAGATTTGACCATTTAGACTGCCAAAACCAGTTATTTTAGTCTTAATTATCCAAGGTTCTTGGATAATATCAGCAGCATATAAAGCTCTGGATTGTGGACTATGGGCTAGACCACATGGAGGATCTACCGTTGTGGCACACTCCAACAACTCCTTTAACATTTTGAAGATGGAGTTTTCTACCTTTTCCCAGTCATAATCTGGATATTGATGGTTTATTATAAAATCTATGCATTTCATATGCTTTAGATTTGCGTTTTCTGTATAGTTCATAACAGTGAAGTGTTTTTCATAATCTTCAAAGCTATTCAGTTCAAACGTTTTATTAGCAAATCCCAAGAAAAAGTTTTTATATAGGTACATGAGCTTTAGCGGCTTAGCACTTTCTAATAAAGAGACATATCTAATGTCAAATTTAACCTTCCCATTGCAATCGGGTCTGTAAAATAATACTGGGTTGGTTATATACTTTTAAGCAATTTTAGTTCCTGTATGGGACACTTAAATTATAGTGTTAATTATTCGTTATATGCATATCTAATTCTCCAGCCAAATTGAAAAGTTTAACGATCCAGTAGTTATCCTTACCATCTTGTCTTTTCTGAAAGATACTAACAAAATTTGGAAGTTTTGTCAGTAGGTTATGAGGTAGGAACCCAGTTCAGACCAGTTTTTCTTCTGCAAATAATACATAATAGACTGTCAAAACATACTCAAATGGAAATTGGTTCACAAATTTTTCTGGAGTTTCACTTTCCAAACACCTTGCCCTAAAGAATGAGTTATTACAACAAGCCATATAATCTCTGTTCATTCCTTAACATGGCCAAGATATTCTAATTTGCGCTCTTTGGTGTAGGACTTCAACATTAGTCACATGATCCACCTATGAAACTCTTAAAAATTCTGTAACAGCATATCTCAAATGCCTTGAGTTTTCTTAAATAAATACGTTTGGTTAATATTTCACACTTAATGATTACGACGTATTTTTTTGTATTGAGATTAAGTCCTTATTCTGTACTTATATCCAATAGAGCAGCTTGTTTAATAGTACATAATATTACTAATAGTAAAAAATCAATGAGTAACAAGTTCATTTACTTCTTGACATCCAAACACATGATATGAAATAATCTGCATTTTGTTTGAGTCTATAAAATAACAGTTCTATAATATACTCCAGGCTGTGGGTGAAAAAATGTGATATAATTCAGGAATTTTTGAAACCTACCAGGTGTTGTCAAGGACGATGGCAGAAATAACTTCGACTAAAATGTAACCAAAAATTTTTGTGCGGTTTTTGATTTATGACGTTTTTCATTTGTTAAATTTGCAATTTTTAATTTTGCCCATTAGGATATTCATTTTAGAGGAAAACTTTTAAATAGAAAATTGTAGTAAATTAAAAAACCTACAATTTGAGCTATGTCAAGTTTAATTTCGTTAATACATTATTGCAAAACAGCCTGCGAAAGGTATAAAATAACCGTTTTTTGCAATTCCATTATTTATTGTAAAAATAACTTTTATGTATTTTTTAAGGCTTTAAAATAAGGATCTTTCAAAACCAAACGAAAAAAAATTGTATGGCTCGATTGGTGAACTTGTTGCTTAGATATTATAATTTGTTTATCCAAAGGAGTCAAATGTCGAAGGCTATAACTTAAAAAAAATCGTAGAGAGTTAATCCACGATCCACTCTCCTTCTAAAGACTTCTACGACCAACTGAAGCCGAGATAATTGTTTTAGACAATAATAGAATAAGAAATTATTTCACAGTCATTGACTAAAAATAGACTTATATTATCTTAAAATAAAAATTATTTTAACCGAAAATTACATTTAATTATTAAAAATGATTTTTAAAGTGTAGTGGAGATTTATTTTTGTGATTTATTGTGTCGATTGCCCTTAGCAACGGTTAGCAACTTATAATACATTTGAATCACGGTTTTTGCTTTAAATTTTACAGCACCGCTTGGATTGACATGAAGTTGGGCAAACACATAGATAACATGTCAAAGACTAGAAGTGATATTGGGCCTCTGTGTGCTTTTTCCCTGGGGGTAAGTTTCACCCCTTATACGGGGTGAAAAAATATATGTTCAAGATAAGTTCGGAAATGGATAAAACGACTTATTCTAAGTACCTTTTGTTATATACCATTTTTTCACCAAGTTAATACTTTTCGAGTTATTTTCGAGTAAATACCTTCATTTTTCAACAAAAAAAAACACGTTTTTAGGCGGGCTTTGACAAATAACTCAAAAAGTATTTTATTGAAAAAAACAGTTTTATCAAAAATAAAGCAAATTAAAAATTGAAAAAAAATATGTATCTGTGCATGAACTCTCTAGACCCAGTAAAACAAAGTTGTAGCTAATGAAAAATAGGTTCATATCCGTCAAATTTCAAAGTGAATTATTTCAACTTAAAATAACCAAAAAATCATGCACTTTGTGGAGAAAAATCATTACAACTTTTTTAAAATGTTTAAAAAAATATGTATGTATATCTGTTTTTTAAAAATGTTTATAGCATCAAAAGTAAGCAAGTTACTCTGAAAATAAAGTTGATCTCTTTTTTTTTTGGTAAAAAAAACTCGGGAAAGTCATCCTCTAATTACCATCTTAAATCAAATTAATCACCGCTTCACAAGTTACTGTGCTCATGTATTATTTATATGATCTGTAAGCATCATCGGTTCAAAGGGCTTATTTAAAAAAAATTGGTTTTAAAGTAAATCTGTTTTAATTTTTAATTTAAAAAAAATCTTTTTTTTTTCAAACCAAAAATTTCTTAGTGTGACCTTTAATTTCTTAGTGTGAATTTTTAATTTAAAAAAAATCTTTTTTTTTTCAAACTAAAAATTTCTTAGTGTGACCAAAAATCACAAAGAGTAAAAAAATGTAGTTTTTGGTTTTCTGAATATTTTGGATTTTTTTTTAAGGTAAAAGTTGGTTAAGACATGGCTGTTCTAAATTTGCATACACTCGTGATTATTGACTAGTTTAAGTCCTTTTAACTACAGCCCCTTCAAAAATATAAGCACTTTGAACCGATGAAACTTACAGACATAAACGACACATACACGGGTAAAAACAACATTGAAGTAAAATGGATTAATTTCATTTTTGATGCTAATTAGGGAGAGACTTTCCCGAGTTTTTCTGAGAAAAAAAAGAGACTAACTTTATTTTCCGCGTAACTTGCTTACTTTTGATGCTATAAACTTTTTTAAAAAACAGATATACATATTTTTTTAAACAATATAAAAAAGTTGTAATGATTTTTCTCCAAAAAGTGCATGGTTTTTTGGTTATTTCACGTTGAAATAATTCACTTTGAAATTTGACGGATATGAACATATTTTTTATTAGCTAGAGCTTTGTTTCTACTGGGTCTAGAGAGTTCATGCATACATCATTTTTTTCAATTTTTAATTTGCTAAATTTTTGATAAAAATGTTTTTTCGATAAAATACTTACTTTTTGAGTTATTTGTCAAAAACCGCCTAAAAACGTGTTTTTTTTTTGTTGAAAAATGTCTATTTACTCGAAAAGTATTAACTTGGTGAAAAATTATATAGAACAAAAGGTGCTTAGAATTAGACGTTTTATCCATTTCCCAACTTATTTTGAACATATATTTTTTCACCCCTTATAAGGGGTGAAACTCACTCCCGGGACAAAAGCACAAAGAGGCCCAATATCATTTTTATTCTTTGACATGTTATCTATGTTTGCCAAATTTCATATCAATCCAAGCGGTGCTTTAAAATTTAAAGCAAAAACCGTGATTCAATGTGTATTATAAGTTGCTAACCGTTGCTAAGGGCAACCCACACAATAAATCACATTCGTAACGAAAAACAAATCTCCACTACACTTTAAAAATCATTTTTAATAATTAAATGTAATTTTCGATTAAAATAATTTTTATTTTAAGATGACTGTGAAATAATTTCTTAATTTTTATAAATAAAATCACTACGATTTAAGAAAACAAAAACAATTATCTCGGCTTTAGTTGGTCGTAGAAAATTTTTATTTTGTTTTGAATCTTTACTTTGTCTTCAGCAATATAACCTGCAAGTTAGAAACTCAGGATGTACAGGGGCGGCTTCAGTTCTAAATGTTTATAACGAAATTTGCCCCCTTATTTTCAAACCCGAAATAAGAGGTTGAAAAATCTTATACGCATTTATTTACATCAGAATATGAAAATATAAGTCTTTAGAAGGAGAGTGGATCGTGGATTAACTTTCTACGATTTTTTTTTTAAGTTATAGCCTTCGACATTTCAGGTCTTGGGATAAACAAATTATAATATCTAAGCAACAAGTTCTCCAATCGGGCCCTACATTTTTTTAGGTTTGGTTTTGAAAGATCTTCATTTTAAAGCCTTAAAAAAATACATAAAAGTTATTTTTACAATAAATAATGCAATTGCAAAAACGGCCATTTTATACCTTTCGCAGGCTGTTTTGCAATAATGTATTAACGAAATTAAACTTGACATAGCTCAAATTGTAGGTTTTTTAATTTACTACAATTTTCTATTTAAAAGTTTTTCTCTAAAATGAATATTCTAAAATTAAAAATCTTCAAAAATTGTAAATTTAACAAATGAAAAACGTCATAAATAAAAAACCCCACAAAATTTTTGGTTATATTTTAGTTGAAGTTATTCCTACCATCATCCTTTACAACACCTGGTAGGTTTCAAAAATTCCTGAATTATATCCTGAAATTGACCTATTTTTCACTCACACTTGGACTAATATATATTTGATGTAACCTTATAATTATTATTATATAATTTTTTATATTTCCTTTTAATATGTATATATGTCATAAAAAAGCCTATTTATCAAATTATATTTATTGTGTATAAAAATAAAACTTATAATTGTACAATTGTGTCTTTACTTTCATTAAGGAACAATACACTAAAAATGTCATTGTAAAAATCTGGATAATAATCACAAGCTCGTTTACAATCAGGAGTAAAATTTATTTCTAAAAGTTTAGGCTGAATTTCTTTATCTTCAGTCCATTCAAGCATAATATCAGCAGCATATAAAGCTCTGGATTGTGGACTATGGGCTAGACCACATGGAGGATCTACCATTGTGGCACACTCCAACAACTCCTTTAACATTTTGAAGATGGAGTTTTCTACCTTTTCCCAGTTATAATCTGGATATTGATGCATCCAGTTTATTATAAAATCTATGCATTTCATATGCTTTAGATTTGCGTTTTCTGTGTAGTTCATAACAGTGAAGTGTTTTTCATAATCTTCAAAGTTATTCAGTTCAAACGTTTTATTAGCAAATCTCAAGAAAAAGTTTTTATATACATGAGCTTTAAGCGGCTTAACACTTTCTAATAAAAAGACATATCTAATGTCAAATTTAACCTTCCCATTGCAATCAGGTCTGTAAAATAATACTGGGTTAGTTATATACTTTTGAGCAATTTTAGGACCTGTATGGGAAACTTTTAAAATATATTCTAGATTATCCGTTATATGCATGTCTAATCCTCTAGCTAAATTGAATGGTTTAACTATCCAGTAATTATCTTTACCATCTTGTTGTCTTTTTTGAAAGTAACTAACAAAATTTGGAAGTTCAGTCATTAGGTTATATGAGGTAGGAACCCAGTTTAGACCAGTTTTTCTTCTGCAAATAATACACAAAAGATCCTTTACTGTCAAAACATACTCAAATGGAAATTGGTTTACAAACTTTCCTGGAGTTTCACTAAGCGTTTGAAAATCTTTGAAATGCTGAGTATACCACAAAATATCTGCTTCCTCTTCATTCTCAGCTATACTGAATTTTGGATCAGTTACATACATGTTGACTAAGCTATACTGAGAAAATACTTTCAATACATTTCCGTGCTGAGTATTATTCTCCAATTTCGACAAATCTGGTAAACTTTCCTTTATATGACCACTAAGAAAATATTCCTCAGATGGGGTGATTGGGTTTACATCATCGTCAAATAATTTTGGAACCCAAGGTACTAAGAAGGCGTCTCTTCTCCCTTTATCTGTAATTCCTTCTCCGAAGTCTCTGCAAATTATATCTTCCTTCTGTATATCTTTAATTGGAAATAGAATTGAGTAAGTAATTTGATCATTTACATACACAAAAGGTACTATCCTGCAGTTGGGGTCATCACTATGTATTACAGCAATACCTACTTCATCCATTATGTACCAGATTGGCAACCGATCTTCCACATTTTCATTATTGCTTATACAATAGTAATTATTAATTTTCCACATATGTTCAAACAATGAATCGGCTATTTCATATTTATCTTGAGTTATGTCTATGTCGAAAACGTTGCATAGTCTTTCTCGAAGGGCATCATGAGCCACAAGCTGCTTTTTCGCATCTTGAACTTTGTAAGTCCAGGCATGGTCTATAAGGTAGATATGATCAGGATCTGATAGTTTTATATCTTTAGAAGCTTGAAGAAGTAATCTTGATCGTATCACATCATCTTCGTCATCGTCTCGTTCAATTTTTAGTAAATCAAAGGTACTGGAAGCATCAAATGTCTGTTTTACCAACTTTTTATATAAGCTTTTCCACAAATGTTCCGGCACGCCTGATCTCATTAATTGGTCTTTATGGAAATTAAGAAAAGCCGTGATCTCAGAATCATGGCCCATGTTGAACAATTACTATATATTTAAATAATTATTTATATTTTAATGATGAACTGAAAAAGTAGGGTTATAAAGAGTTTTTCTTCTTCTCTTCATTTGAATGGCCTTAGCTGCCGAAAACATGTGTGTGTCAGGTCGTGTTAGTGTCAGTTTTCTTCTGTTTTTGAAGAAATATGTGATGGGATGGCCCGAATTGTGATTGTGGATAGTTAAAATCAAGTTTTTTAGTCGATAGAGAAATAATTTTTGTGATCCATTCTTCAGGAGGAAACTACAAAAGGACAAATTAATGTGAAAAGGTTAATATTGGTGAGTGTGAATTTGAAAAGGTAGAGTAGAACACTTTAAATATCATGGTTTCTCAGTTGTTAATGGAATTAATGAAGAAGCATAGTGTGGTATTAGGTCTGTTCGTACAGGAATCAGGGGGTGCATTCAGCAGACACAATCGCTAACTAATCGATTAGTGATTTTCTGCTGAATGCCACATAAATTATGACATTTAGCATGTAAATCACAAATCGATTACTAATCGATTAGTTAGCGATTGCGTCTGCTGAATGCACCCACTGACTATCAGCAACTGCACGACGCATGCGTGTTTCAATTGTGCGAACGCTAATATTGAAACACGCATGCGTCGTGCAGTTGTTGATAGTCAGTGATAGTTTCTGATTCCTGTACGAACAGACCTATTATAATATCACCCTGTACAAAAGATGTGTTATTCAAAGAAAAACATATATCATTCATCGTTCGCCCTTGACCAAGGCCGAGCGTGAGGTTGCGAGAGTTCATCATGTATATAAGTGACCCGTGTGGAGCTGGCCCCCCCCCCACTTGCAAAAATTAAAAAACAAATAGCCCTGATTTATGAGCTATTTATGAGCTCTCATATTCCGCAAACTAAAAATTTTGAGCTCGTTCCACTGAGCAGGAATTTAATACCCTAGTGGGGGGGGGGCTGAGTCAGCCCCCCCCCCCACTACTTAAAAATGGGAATATTGAATCGGTTTTTGCAGCAGAATTACGAGCTATTTATGAGCTCTTGAAATTATATAATTTCGATTTTTGAGCTCATCCCCTTCACCCCCAAACAACCCTTTAATTGATTTAACTTAAGAGAAAGATGCTGAGAAAACTTAAAATATATCGTATTGCGGGTATAATTCATATAGCTTATATACTCTAAGAATAAACTATTAAATCAAGAGCATTTCGATTATTGAGCTACAACCCCTTCGCAAGAAAACCACCCTATCTTCCCGGCTTAAGAGAAAGTTGTACTTAAAATGCATTAAACTAATTATTTGGCGACTACATATCATTTAATAATTTATAAGCTTCCAAATTATGCGCATTTAGATCAGTAGATTGCAATTTATTTTGTATAGTGCAGTCACTGAAGGTAAAAATCAACGATTACCTTCAATTTCGGTGAACCTTCATCGATTTTCACGAAAATTGGTCAGTAGTTAGAGGATACGTCAAGAAACAAAGGTGACATGGTACCACCTTGCGCCTTTACCCTGAGGGTGGATACCGCCCCTTCTCGGGGGTGAAAATTATTTTATAAAAAATAAATGCACAAATCAATAAAAGAACAAATTAAAAGCAAAATTTATTATATAAAGTTAATAAAATAAGTCAATACTTTTTAAGTTATTAAAGATCAAAGATTTTAATTATTTGTGAAAAAAATGCATGTTTTGAAAAGGTTTTTTTGTAAATCACTGAAAAACTTTAAGTTTTTACAAAAAAGTTAATAGTAGTTTAATTCGTATAGCTTATATTCTAAGAATAAACTCTTAAATCACGCGTCTTTCGATTATAGAGCTACAACCCATTCGCAAGAAAACGACCCCATATTCCCGGCTTAAGAGAGAGTTGTTCTTAAAATAATTTAAATTAATTATTTGGCGACTACATATCGTTTAATAATTTATGAGCTTGCAAAATATACGCATCTCAATTATTGAGTTGCCATTTTCTTTCTATAGTGCAGTCACTGAAGGTAAAAATCAACTATAGTATTTTTACTACAAAAACGTTATTACGTAGGTCAAAATTTTTGACGTAAGAGAACTGTCAAAACATTAGAATGTGACTTTTCATTATTGCCGTGTTTATAATAAACATAGCAATAATGAAAAGTCACATTCTAATGTTTTGACAGTTCTCTTACGTCAAAAATTTTGACCTACGTAATAACGTTTTTGTAGTAAAAATACTATAGTACCTTCGATTTCGGTAAATCTCCATTCATTTTCACGAAAATTGGTGAGCGGATTTTGATAATATCAACTTTTTCTGCATCTTATTTTTCATAGGTATTTCTAAGTACTTTGACAAGTATTTAGTACCTAAGTGTTATAAAATGCATCTCTTTCCCGTTATTTAAGCTTGAACCCTTAGATTTTAACAGTCGCGGAAAAAAATATACATTTAATTACCAATAACTTACTTTAAATTAACATTAAAGGGTTTTTCAAGTAAGCAATTTATTATATTTTTTATTAGCTTCAATTTTAGTGATGAAAACTTTTTTGTAAAAACTTACAGTTTTTGAGTCATTTATGAAAAATCGCTCTAAAGCATGCATTTTCTTTCCAAAAATTAAAATATTTGATCTTTAATAACTCAAAAAGTATTGATTTATTTTAATCACATTATATAACAAATTTTGCTTACAATTTGTCCCTCTCTCAATTTGTGGGGTTATTTTTAATAAAGTAATTTTCACTCCCGAGAAGGGGTGACATATACCCCAGGCTAAAACCCCAAGTTGTTATTGTCAATTCGTGAAAATAAATGGAGATTTACCGAAATCGAAGGTACTAGTTGATTTTTACCTTCAGTGACTGCACTATAGAAAGAAAATGGCAACTCAATAATTGAGATGCGTATATTTTGCAAGCTCATAAATTATTAAACGATATGTAGTCGCCAAATAATTAATTTAAATTATTTTAAGAACAACTCTCTCTTAAGCCGGGAATATGGGGTCGTTTTCTTGCGAAGGGGTTGTAGCTCTATAATCGAAAGACGCGTGATTTAAGAGTTTATTCTTAGAATATAAGCTATACGAATTAAACTACTATTAACTTTTTTGTAAAAACTTAAAGTTTTTCAGTGATTTACAAAAAACCTTTTCAAAACATGCATTTTTTTCACAAATAATTAAAATCTTTGATCTTTAATAACTTAAAAAGTATTGACTTATTTTATTAACTTTATATAATAAATTTTGCTTTTAATTTTTTCTTTTATTGATTTGTGCATTTATTTTTTATAAAATAATTTTCACCCCCCGAGAAGGGGCGGTATCCACCCTCAGGGTAAAGGCGCAAGGTGGTACCATGTCACCTTTGTTTCTTGCCGTATCCTCTAACTACTGACCAATTTTCGTGAAAATCGATGAAGGTTCACCGAAATTGAAGGTAATCGTTGATTTTTACCTTCAGTGACTGCACTATACAAAATAAATTGCAATCTACTGATCTAAATGCGCGTAATTTGGAAGCTTATAAATTATTAAATGATATGTAGTCGCCAAATAATTAGTTTAATGCATTTTAAGTACAACTTTCTCTTAAGCCGGGAAGATAGGGTGGTTTTCTTGCGAAGGGGTTGTAGCTCAATAATCGAAATGCTCTTGATTTAATAGTTTATTCTTAGAGTATATAAGCTATATGAATTATATCCGCAATACGATATATTTTAAGTTTTCTCAGCATCTTTCTCTTAAGTTAAATCAATTAAAGGGTTGTTTGGGGGTGAAGGGGATGAGCTCAAAATCGAAACTATATAATTTCAAGAGCTCATAAATAGCTCGTAATTCTGCCGCAAAAACCGATTCAATATTCCTATTTTTAAGTAGTGGGGGGGGGGGCTGACTCAGCCCCCCCCCACTAGGGTATTAAATTCCTGCTCAGTGGAACGAGCTCAAAATTTTAGTTTGCGGAATATGAGAGCTCATAAATAGCTCATAAATCAGGGCTATTTGTTTTTTAATTTTTTGCAAGTGGGGGGGCCAGCTCAACACGGGTATATAAGTGAACACCCGATGATACGGATCATCGTTATCGTTATAATTATTTATAGTAGTTAGTAATTGAGCAATGTGACGGTAGGTCATTACTGTGATATGTAAACCCATTGTTATGGTTAATCGTAGACGGAGTTAAAAGTAAATAATATAATGTTTTTGAACTAAGAAGAGAGTTTTAATTAATTACGACCTAGAAGGCAGTAACATCACACTATTTATTACATGGCGCTCCTGTAAATTAATTGGGAGAATCTTCTGAAAATGGGCGACAAAAATTGGAAACGGAGACGGCGAAGATGGACCAGGACGAAGATGCAGAGAACCCAGGGAACAAAGACAAAGTGATAAAATGTAAGTAAGAATGTCTATCTTTATTAAAAAATGCTTCCCTCGTTTTTATATTATTATTGAACATTGAATATTTATCTTTGCTGATTGTTGAATAATTTATGAAGTATCGATTTTTTTTATCTATGAATTTTGAAACATGAAGTGATTTTTTGAATTGAATATTTTTATCAAAGTTTATTATATATGTTATTATTGAATTTTTATTGAATTTTGAATCTTTATTGAATTTATTTGAAAAATCTCTATCCGATTTCGATTTTTAGTACGGTTATTTTTGAATATTTTATGGAATATCGAATTTTTTTTCAAAAATTTCTATCGAATTTTGAGATATAAACTTATTTTGAATATTTTTATCTAACTTTTGCATATGCTATTTTTTGAATTTTTATCGAATTTTTGTCGAATATGTATACTATTATTGAATTTTTATTAGCCAGTTGTTTTTATTATTGATATTTATTGATTCTATAGATAGGTACATTTTCATTGATTTTGTGTTAAATTTTGTATGAGATGAACCTGAATTAATAATTTTTGTGCGATAAATGATAGATAAAGGATATATAAATGATTTTTTAATGAATAATGATTAGTGATGACATACGTTGATATAAGAGCTTTAAGATAAACATTGCTATAAGCAAGAGATATACTTTTAACGAACCGACCTGATGCGTCGAGATAAGGAATTTGGAGAAGAACTATATAGATAAGAAGTAGAACTAACAATATTATAAGCTAAATATTATGAGGCAACTTGAGACAATAAGAAACCCACGGCTCTTGTCAAATTAGGAAGGTACTAAGTGATTTATAGAAGCTTGAACGCTTATTAGAGACCCACTCTGTGTTTTGAGAGTACCTATTTTATTCATGATTATTCGTGAATAAACAACGGCCTCAAAGCAAGGGATTGAGGTTGTGATATTTTTAGAGGAATTTGAACCGCATAAAATACCTATTTCGTGTTTTGAGTTAACTATACCACCTTAATGGTGCGTACAGATCAGGGCGAAAATTCGGGTAATATTGGCGGAGAACTAAGACATCCGAGTGAAACCTCTTTTATTAAGGTAAAACGAAGGTATCGGAGCTAGTATATGAAGTGATGATTATGATGTTATATGAAATGATATATGAGATAAATGATATATGATTGTTATATGAAAGATGTATATGAAGATGAATTATGTACACTGTAGAAGTGTTATTATGTGGAGAAAATGAAGAAATATAGTTGTAGTACCAGACAAGAAGAAGAAGAGAAAAAAAGATAATTTTTTTATTAAAATATGTGGGAAAAATGAAAGAAGACACATAAAAATTGCAAGAAAAGAAGCAAAATTAAGAATAATATCAAATAAGTAGCTAATCATTGAATTATGTCTAAGAATTAAAGCTGTAAATTTTTTTTTCTCTAAAGTAATGTTAATTATAAATAACTTATTTTTAAATGTAGATAATGAATTCAGGTTAAATTTTCGCGGAAAATGGAAGTATTTGAATTAAGGATAGACAATATCTTACAATAAGTTTTAGTAGATAGTAAGCAAAGGGACACAGAAAGTGAAATTTTTAGACATTCAGAAACATAGATTAAATATTTATTATAGGTACAAGAGAGATATTGAAAGTTTTATAGAGACATTTTAGAAGTTTTTAGAGAGATTAAATCTTTATTATAGCTACAAAAGAGTTATTAGAAGTTTTTAGAGAAATATTAGAAATTTTTAGAGAGATTACATTTTTATTATAGGTACAATATTTTAAAGTTAGTAAGGCGTATATAAATAAATCAAAATAAGACTGAAATAATAAGATGAAATAGTAAAGTAACGTTAAATTCTTTTTTATATACCATTTAATAGAAGTTTAGGTAATATTTAGCTTAGCTTAGGAAGTATTAAAGTCGAGATTTTATTACAATTAGATTAGTTACGGCTTATAGGCACTAAAAGACTATTTAAAAGTTAGGATCAATTTCATTCACTGTGGACACTGTTTTGATGAAGTGAATTAGTGAACGGAAAAAAAAAGGACGAAAAGACACGACGTGAAAGTACGTGAACTAGTAATAGGTTATAAAATACCAGTTTTAGTATAGGGAAAATATGAACTTTTGTGTAAAATAGGAAAAAGAATATACATGTTTAGGGAAAAATTGATTGATCTGAAATGTACCATGTTACAGTTAGTTAGCATAGTTAGGAAATTTAATTTTTCAAAATAGTATTAGGTAACCATAAACATTTTTTGTAAAAGGGAAAGAGGAGCATCACATTTTAAAAATATGTAATTTTAACAAAACGGGGAGGTGTGGTATTATAATATCACCCTGTACAAAAGATGTGTTATTCAAAGAAAAACATATATCATTCATCGTTCGCCCTTGACCAAGGCCGAGCGTGAGGTTGCGAGAGTTCATCATGTATATAAGTGAACACCCGATGATACGGATCATCGTTATCGTTATAATTATTTATAGTAGTTAGTAATTGAGCAATGTGACGGTAGGTCATTACTGTGATATGTAAACCCATTGTTATGGTTAATCGTAGACGGAGTTAAAAGTAAATAATATAATGTATTTGAACTAAGAAGAGAGTTTTAATTAATTACGACCTAGAAGGCAGTAACATCACACTATTTATTACAATAGCAATCGATGAAAGAATCCAGATAGGAAACAGAACCTACTGGAAATACAACAACTTCCTCAAAGATAGAAGCTTACTCAGAATAGATACTAAACCTAAAACATCGCACACATCTTATGGAAAATATAATGTCACTCAAATTCAATAAAATTTATACCAATAGATTCGTTTTAAATTAACGATCAAATCTTATCATTGCGCCAACTCTCTATTTTCAAAAATAAGAGCAGAAATTGATATAAATAAATCTGAAATCAAATGGGTAGGTACATAAGTTAGAGAGAGAAAAAATATTTTAAAATACCCAGATTTTCGGTACTCCATAAATCAGCGGATTAGTTTCACTAATCCGCTTAGGCCCAGCGGGATTTAAGCTGTTATGAATAGCACTCAGAGCAATAATGATTGTAAACTAACATTTTATGGATTCCAAAAATGTGATTTCGATAAACTTTAATTGCAATTTGCGCCGTAATTAATCATAATTAAGAGTTGGCGCAATGATAAGAATTGATCGTTATATTTAAACGAATCTAATCGTATAAATTTTATTGAATTTGAGTGACATTATATTTTCCATAAGATGTGTGCGATGCCCTTTACAGAGCATCAATTAGACCAGTAGAGGTAATCACCAGGGGCGTAACAGAGGGCCCCGCAGCGTGAAGCTTGCGGGGGGGGGGGGGGCCAATCGCTTAAGGGCCCCATCTTGTCATCTGATATTATGTAAAAATTTGTTATTGTTATATTATTTTTACGTTGTCTGTTTAAATTTAAAAACGTAAAAATTTCTAACTAGACCTATTTGCCAAGTGAATCATCTCATAATATCTATTATAGAAACTTAATCCCTTCCGGCGTACCGAAATTTTATGGCAGCGACAATAAACTACCTATATATTATAATGCTTTGTATGTGACTATTGAAAGATATTGGAATTGCAATTTGACGAATTTAAGAACAATATTTTTAAATCTAAAAATGGGTTTTCTTTCTCTCTGTTCTTTACCTACTTTTAGTATTTCGATACAATATTATCGCCAGTAATTTCATATTGGTGGTTTGCATGAAATGTTATTTATGTTTGTGTTGTTTTACGGTTATAGTTGCATCAGTTTGGTACGCATTTATTTAACAATTATTGATGATTTTTCTTGTGTAGGTAATCATTGGACAATCTCTCAACAGATAAACGGTAAGATAAGGAAATTATAACACTTACGCTTTAGGGGAGTCAATGTAGAAAAGCTTGCATTGTTTCGGTTTCGGAAAAAATCAAACAAGCTTATATTTTTCTAAAACATTTTTTGTTAGTTTATTTATATCTTATCTTAAAGTGAAAAAGTTATACTCACAGATGCCTCTAATTGTTTATTAATTCTTTAAACTAAACAATAAAACTGTTTTATATTAATAATTTTAAAAGATATCGGCGAATTCATCATTTTACTTTGTTATCAGGGCCATAAGTACTTAAATCAGGGCCATAAGTACGATGTTGGGGGCCCCGGGACAAACGTGATCTGGGGGCCCCCTACCGGGAGGTCTGGGGTTAATCATCCAGCAGAAGGAGTCCGGGAAAATTGATATTTACCCACTTGAAAACGCATTTTAATGTACTCCATGACTAAAGTTTCCTGTACCTACCTACATATAAAACACAACAAAAAATTGGAAATCACATTATTTTAAGCTAAATATTTACCATCAATATAACATCTTTTCTGTTTTCATAAAAAATATACTACATATAATGTTACTTACATTCTTCGGCTATAATGTAGGTTTTTAATCGCGTTATATATTGCCTATAGGGGCTATAGGCAGTATAACGCGATTACAATCGCGGGGCCCCGTGGCACTGCCCCGGTTATCCCAATGGTAGTTACGGCCCTGTCAGACATTACAATTTGAAAATTCAAAATAAATTTTTTGAGCCCTTATACAGTATGTCTGCGTGGCTTCGAACCATATGGGAAACATTTTTATTATCAATTTTACGAAAAAAGTTATTTTTCATGAAATGCTCTGAATGGTCTTAAATCTGAGATACAAACTAAGCCAGATAAACCATCAGATATCAAAGCTTTATCAATTTTATACGAGGTAAGTCAAAAAATAGGAATTTAACTCAAGGATAAAGTACTTTTATATTTAACAATATACGATTTTAATTTTAATATGTAATTACATCCTTGTAAATAAAAAATTAATTTTTCCAAATATTTCTCAAATTACCGATAACCAACATCATTTTATTACAATAATTATAATAACTATTTTATTATTAATTTTTTAATTTTAAGAAAAAATTCTTTATAAAATTCTTATCAGATTCTTTATAAAAAGCTCTGCATTATCTCAAAACGAAGATTCAATCGTAATATATCACATTTTACCAACTTTATACGAGGTATGTCGAAAAATATGAATTTCTCTCTAAGAGTTAATTAACTTAAGTACCTTTATAGTTCACAATATTTCAACTGGAATGATATAATTGCATATTTAAACATAGTTTTTAATTGCGAACAACTTTTTATAATAAAATTTTTCAATATTGTAAAATATAAAGGTGGTATAGTACTATTGAGCGAAATTAATATTTTTTGATATACCTCGTATAAAATCAATAAAATTTAATATCTGATTATTGCAATTTAGGTTTTATACCATGCAGAGCATTTTATGAAGAATAAGTTTTTTTTCGTAATATAGATATGTAATAAAAAAGTTTCCCATAGGTTCCAAGCTACGCAAACACACTTTTTTGGAATGGGTCTGTATACCGATAAAGATGAGAAATGTAAGTTTTTATGAACAGTGAATGATAACGCTAACACAAAAAATTTTTTGTTAAATAAGTCGTATTTAGTAATTGTTTAACGCGGGAGCAGTCGCGCTCACTTCTGTCACGTAAGTAGTCGCGCGTAGAACAAAATCTAACAATACGAATTTAAAACAAATTTCAATTTTATAATATTTTTGTTTGCTTGTTATGTTAAAAATATCTATTTCTAACAATTTTAAAACTAATTGGTTCCCACCAAAGCCATAAATTCCACCAAAAAAAAATAAAAATGAAATTAAAAAAAATTAAAAAAAAATCCTAAGCATTACTACAATCTTCTTCGAGACACTTACAAGTGGAAAGTTATGTTGCAAAATTGTTCATTAAGTTATCACGGAAAATGATAAAAAGTTGGATTTTTTCTAACGGCGCGACTGCTCCCGGATTAAAAGGGGCCCCATTTCAAATTCTGCGGGGGGCCCCACAGTTTGTTACGCCACTGGTAATCACATAGGGTAGGTGGGGGCAAAAGTACGCACGGGGCAAAGGTACGCACTTACATTTTTCAGTAACTTCTTATATGTTGGCGACAACATCTTGTGGCATATGTTTGTACTACTCAGTAGCATTGGATGAGAAACTTTGGCGCAATCAGGGCGAACACGACAACAAAAATGAGATAAAAATTATTTTTGTACCTTTTGATCTAATTTTTCTTAAAAACTGATTGATCCTAATTCTTAATCTTTCAAACTCAGATTATTATTGGTTAGGCATGTTGAAAAATGTTAAAAGTTTATTGTTAGAAGTCTTCTTCCACATGACAGTTTGAAGTTCATATGTGCATAGTTTCATATTGAGGTTAGATATATTATTGGTTGCCGGATGGGGCAAAAGTACTCACACAAATGGGGCAAAGGTACGCACTGCGAACGTTAAAATGTGGCAAACGTTCGCAGTGCGTACAGGAGCGTCATTTGAAATTTTGTTTGGGGGGGCAAGCACTATATATACAATACATTATATATGATGTTATGATGAATATTGATGTATTTTTTGTAAATTTCAGTCATTTTTTAGGGCCAGGGGGGCAAATGCCCCCCCTAGACGCCCCTGAGTGCGTACCTTTGCCCCCAGTGAAGTAGAGTTGGCAAATGCATGTTTCAAGTCAATCTTCAAAGTGAATATCAAATTGAGCTTGATATTCTATCAGCTAATTTTGTCTCAATTGCAAAATGTCTCAAATCCGCAAAAGTACGCACATGCGTACTTTTGCCCCATTGGGTGGGGCAAAGGTACGCATTTACATTTTTTTTCAAAAAGTTATCAACACTACAAAAATAATATTGAAGAATTTCCATTTGCCTAATATGATTACAAAATGTATCAATTTCACTTTCATCTATTGGGACCGTGCAAGTTCGGCAAAGCGACACCTATTTCTACGCTCTGCAACTTTATTCGCACTTTTAATTATATTGGCCAATTATATTAGTCCTGGTTACTGGATAATTGTCAGGCCATATTCCAAAAAAATAATAAGAAGAAAAAATAAGATTCAGGTTATGTTATTAAAACGTAAACAATTGTATGTACTAAATAAAATTAGTTATTAAAATGCAGTACTGCAAGCAAAATACAATTAATTAAATTTACCTTTATATAATGATTGCATATCATATCAATATTGTGGAGCAACATATCATTTTTCTTCTTAAATGACAGTAGATATGAAATGTACGTCAATTTGACAATTTCAATTGACAATCATAGAGGTATATATTAACATAGAGGGAGCCTACCTTCTGCGCTTCCTGACGACAAGATCTCATGGACTGGTTTGCTGCATCTCTTTCTAACACATTGTATCGAAAATCTATAATGACATTCAGTGTGAATATAGGCACGGAAGAGGAGGACAACTGTAGCAGCTTTACTATGCGTAAGAGTGAAACAGCACTAATCCAAATAAAAAAGATGGTGTCGTCACTTCGCTCTGAATTACACTCTCTCTATGCTAATATATAACTCTATGTTGACAATATGAATTATTTAAGAAAGTTGCAATATTTCTCCGCTATTCGCGCACGATCGTTTCTCAATTCCCTTCCAAGTACTTGCACACCGCGAATACCCTGTGCCAATTCAAGCATTAGGAAATTCACTAGAGATGAAAATTTAGAAAATGCGTACCTTTGCCCCCATCTACCCTATGGTGCTGAAGTAATATGTGTCTGACACAGAAAGATGAAGAACGATTGAGGATCCCTAGAGAGAAAAATCATTCGGAAAATAGCAGGCCCACTAAACTTAGGTAATAATGAATTTAGAACACTATGAACTACGAGGTGAGAACTTTTGAAAGGACAAGACATCGTCAAATTTATCAAGGCACAGAGATTCAGATAGATGGGACATAATATAGAAAGGAGAAATCCAGAAGCAGCTATCAAGAAAATTACCTAATGGAGACCAGTATCAGGCAGACCACGAGGAAGTCCGAAAACGAGATGGGAGAACCAGACAATTGCGGAACTCAAGAAGATGGGAATTAGAACAAATGGATAACCATGCATAGGCAAAAACGGGAACGAATGGAGAAGAATTGTAGAACACACCAAGTCACACAAATAATTGTAAAATCAAATTGTTGGACTGATTCCCCGCGAAAAATTCATCAGAAGAGCCCAAAAGGGCGGTAATCATTCTAATGGGAGTGTAGATGCCATGATGATGATCGTCATAAATTTCGTGTTCACACACGAAGCGGTATATTAACCGCGAAACAGGCAAAGTGCGCTCAAATAAACTATGAAAATTTATAAGATGTTTAAATCTGATCATTTTAGATGAAGTTAACAGGATAAGTCAACAACAAAATTAAAATCAAGTCAAACTACAATGACAATTATTATTATTCCACTAGTTCGGAATGTTTATGCTATCGAGTACTTAATTATAATTATATTCTTAAAAAGTATTTATAGGTATATATTTTCGATTTACAGGTTGTTGGATTTATAGTTTGACCTGATCATACCTTTTGTTCTTTTGTAAAGTTGTTTGTCAACATATTCGAATTTTGTTAATTATTTGTTACAATGGATGTTGTTATTAATTTAATAAAAATATATCATGGTGTAGTTTAAATATTTCAAATAAATATGAGTTGTCAGGCTATAGCCTGTTAATTCGGGGTTATCCACACATATACGATAATTAAATCCAATGAACATTTTTAAAGACCAGGAAATGAAACAACATAGTTGGAAATTCCACGGCAACAAAAGGAGCATACCTTCGTTTATTTCCTAATTCATTGTAACATACAAAACGGATAAATATTATAATAAATAATAGTATAAATAAATAAACACAAAATTTTGCTTACGGTTCGTATAATTTTTAGGCTATGTTGTTGAATTAAGTCACTGTTTCTACTCATGCGCAAAAATTCCGCTGCGTTAATTTATAAATTGACAAAATTAATTTTCTTACGTCTGCAGTCCGTTTCTTACGTCTACGCTACATCAAACTATAAATCCAACTTAATTTACGCTGAGTTTATTAACAGGGAAAATGGAATTGCCTTCTTCCGAAGCTATAAAATTAATTGTTCTTTGTGACAAATGTGTATCATGCTCAAATGCAGACAAAATTATTATGGAAAGGCATATAACTACAGACTTCGAAAATATTTCTCGCCATAACTGGCTACCCTCATCTAGTTTAGCCTGCAGACCAATGGAGTTGCCAGGGATGGAGCACGTGGAGCCATAAGTGAGAACTGGATGTCTTGTGAGGACCAGTTATGAAGAACCAGCTCCCGGCTATGACGCTCCGATGTGACCGTTCCGATAAAAGGTGTTACGATTAAGCCTTCTCGTTTCCGCTACATGCTTCGTTGTTCTCCCTTTTTTTAACTGCTCAAAATTCAGTAGGGATAGTCACAAGCCGAGCTGAGCTGAATTCGAAACGAGCCGAGCCGAGTTTTTCTTAACGAGCTTGTCAATATTTCAGCTACGACTGATACTTTTGTTTGAGAATAAGTAATTCACACTGCAAATATGTATTTTCAATATACGTCCGTAAAATATGGAATCAATTCCAGCCTAGCCAACACGAGCTCAACCTGCAGCTTGAAGTTCAAGCCGAGCTTCTATCTTAAGCTCGGCTCGAAAATTTACAATCTACTAGTAGTGTAGGCTTTTACGGTCGGTGTTTTGTAATGTTCTCACCAAATGAGTCTAAATAGGAAGCAGTAATAATTTTGTTGTTTATTCCCGACTCAATAAGTTTTCTCGCGTGCATTTTTTTATATCGAAGAAAACAAAGTTTTAGAAATTGTAGAAATGCATTTATTTATAAAGTTTATTTTATACATATAAAAATAATTGGAAGTAGAACAAGTGCTTATTTTGATAATATAAAATAGTTAAATAATTTGAATTTAAAAATATGTATATAAAAAATTCATGTTACATATACATAAATTGTATGCTCTCCATATTATTACAACATGAAATCAATAGGTAGGCACACGTGAAGGGAATTTTTGAAAACTTCGCCTGCCATCAATCAAATATCCCATTTTATCAGTAAGTTAATGCTACGATGAGTGCTGGATCCAGCTATACATAGTTTGTTTTTTTGAGGGGAGGATTATTTGCGTTAGTGGCCAGTTACGTTTACGTTATAGTTTCTACAGGTTAGTTATAGAAGACATTTCTACAGTTTGTTTTTTTAAACATGTACATAACAATGTTGATTAAATTGGGCTCCTAAAAATGAAAGATAAAATACAATCTTTAGAATTCACAGAAAATGATAAAAACCAAATAATGTTATTAATCAAAAATATCATGTTCTTAATCCATTTATCAAGGAATGCATGCTTTCGTATTAGTACATAAAGTAAAAAGCGAAACTTAACAAAAATATCGGAGAGGACCACAAAAAATCAAGTGGTGGCTGCTAAAAGAAGAGAAAGGAGGTCTATTCAGAAGAAGAATAGTGGAAAAAATATGTTGGAACATAAAAGGAAGCCCTAATACAATTTGGAGAAAAATGGCCAGATGATGGCCAGTAGTATTAGAGACTAGAGAACTTAGAGAAAAGTTTGAGGATAAAGAGACTTGGTGGTGGTCAAACGAAGTACAACGAAAAATAAAAGAGAAGAGACAATTATATAAAAAGTGTCAAGAAACCAGATCCGACACAGATCTTCAAAACTATATGGTGGCGAAAAAGGAAGCGAAAGTAGCAGTAGCAAAAGCCTAAGCAGAAGCGTATTCAAACCTATACGATCAACTTGATACCAGGGAAGGCGAAACGAAGATATATAAAATAGCCAAACAGAGAGCAAAGAAAGCAAAAGATTTTAATCAGATTAGATGTATCCGAGATGAAAATATTAAAATACTATTTCACGAAAGGGATGTCAAAAAGAGATGGAGAAAGTACTTTGACAGCTTATTAAATGAAGAATTTGACAGACAGCCTGTAGAGTCAACGGAGACAGTAGCAGCAATGGTCACCAAAATAACAAACGCGGAAGTGGCTCAAGCGCTTCAAAAAATAAAGAAAGGAAAAGCGGTATTACCAGATGATATTCCTGGGGAAGTATGCACAGCATTGGGAGAGACAGGAACAAGGTGGCTAGCAGGTCTATTTAATAGAATTATGGAAGTTGGACAAATGCCAGACGAATGGAGAAGCAGTATACTGGTACCTGTTTACAAAAACACGGGAGATATGCAACAATGTACAAACTACAGGGCTATAAAACTGCTTAGCCACACCATGAAAATATGGGAAAGAGTAATTGATAGACGGATATGTGAAGAGACCGAAATATCCGAGAATCAATTTGGCTTTATGCAGGGTAGATCAACAACAGATACAATTTTCATTATAAGGCAGTTGATGGAAAAATACAGGAGTAAAGAAACACACGCTCATATGGTATTCATTGATCTTGAGAAAGCATATGATAGAGTTCCTCGAGAGATTCTGTGGTGGGCACTCAATAAGAAAGGAGTCCCTGGTGCATATGTAAAGATTGTGAGGGATATGTATGAGGGAGTAACGACTAGTGTTAGGACAGGTGTGGGAGAGACTGATAAATTTCATGTGAAAGTAGTATTGCACCAAGGCTCTGTGCTTAGTCCGTATTTATTCTCATTAGTTTTGGACCAGATAACAGCGAAACTACATATTTACATTCCATGATGCTTAATGTATGCTGATGATGTCGTGTTAGTAGGAAATAGTGAAAGAGACTTAGAACAAAAACTGGAACAGTGGAGGCAAGCTCTGGAGGAAAAAGGTTTAAAACTCAGTAGGACAAAAACAGAGTATTTGGAATGCTCATTTAAAGATGGAGTTACTACAAATAAAATGGTATCTTTGGATTGTGAACTGATTGTAAAAAAGCAATAGTTTTAAGTACCTGGGATCGGTATTACAGAGTAATGGAGAAATAGATGGAGATGCATGCAGTAGAATTAGGGCTGGGTGGATGAAGTGGAAAGAAACGAGTGGTGTGTTGTGTGACAGAAAAATTCCAATGAAGCTGAAGGGAAAATTCTATAAAACAGCCATAAGACCGGCTATGATGTACGGAACTGAATGTTGGGCAGTGAAGAAGAAAGAAGAACAACGAATGCATGTGGCGGAAATGAGAATGCTTAGATGGATGAGCGGAGTGATAAAGAAGGATAAAATTAGAAATGAGTATATTAGGGGAAGTCTAGGTGTGGCACCAATTGATGCCAAAATGAGAGAGCATAGGTTAAGATGGTTTGGTCAGGTTCAACGGACGCGGACCAGCTCACACCGACGCACCATGGGAAGTGTCTCGTCCGTGGTAGCACAGACACGTCTGTACTGGTGCGTGCTATCCATCGAGAGTCGGGAAGGTCAAAGGTGTGGTATCATAGGCGTAACCAGGGGGTGGTTTTGGGGGTTGTAACCTCCCCCATTTGGTTGTACTTTGAGCTCTATACGCATAAAACCATTACTATTCCATATCCCCAGAGACCATCCAGTAGTTGTAACCCCCCCTTAGGATCATCCTGGTTACACCTCTGTGTGGTATGGGCCCGGTGCGGTTGCCCAAAGACGGTAAGTCAGAAGTTGTTCATTGGCTGACGTGAGTAGTTGTCTGTGATGTTGCAGTTGTTTTTAGGAGTTTTTTGCTAAAAACATGGACTGAACGAACGAACTAATTTTTGATTTTTTAAATCTGTATCAAGAACCAACTTTATGTAATTCTACAGCGCCAGAGTATAAGAACAGGAACGATATACGATGCATGGAACCGTATAAAGAATCAATTAAAGGATAGTACTGTTTAGATTAAAGAGTTTAAAAAAGAAGCGAGTTAAATGGTTAAATCAAACACTACACAGACTGTCACGGACTATGGGAAGAGCTCGGTCTGCGGTGCGTTGCCGTCCGTGGTCGTCGGCTGTACGTGATGATCCGTAGAATCGCAGACCGTGGGAAGGAGGTATAACTGTTAACACATGAGGTAGATTGAGTCTAACAGATCCTGACTTTCGGCGAGAGATATATGCCACAGCCGCACGAAGGCATTGTAGCGTAGCAGGTAAGGGAAATAGTACCTACGTCAAGTTTAAAAGTGATAAAATTAATGACCGCGTAACTTAAAGAAGCGTTTATTACCGGTCACGTTACAATCGATAAGCCGAACCTATTTTACGAAGTTGTAGGCAATGTTTCAATACGTTTATTAAGTTGAAGACACCTAACCAACACATTTATGTTTGGAGGCCAGTAAATATTGTTTTCAGAACGTACATAATAACATTAAATTAACTTACATATAGAGAGCAGTTTGTTTATTTCTAAAACATTCACTAAAAAAAACTAAATTAAAAATCTCTAAATATACATACAGTGAGCACAAAAAGGTTGGAATACATTCATTTTCTCGAGAATGGACGACTTTGGAAAAAAATCCCGAAACAGGTCAATTTTTATTTTTAAATTACGACTTTTTGGCATATATATCATACTAGTGACGTCACCCATCTGGGCGTGATGACGTCATCGATGATTTTTTTAAATGAGAATAGGGGCCGTGTGATAGCTCATTTGAAAGGCAATTCAATTCGCTATTCAGTAGTATAAACATTAACATAATTATTTCTACAGGGTGTCCAAAAAAATGTTTTTGAATTAAATTTATTGACATAAAAAGAAGAATGTATGTAATTTATTTAATTCAAAATACATTTTACTGCTCTCAGAAAACAGAAAAAAATGTTTATTTAACAAATAAATATTGTTTTTTACTTAAATTCAATATTAATGCAGCCACCCACCTGCCTCTTGACAGTTTGAACATTTAATTTAAGCGAAAAGTGATGATTATTTTTCATATAAACATTTTTTTCTGTTTTCTGAGGCAGTAAAATGTATTTTGAATTAAATAAATTACATACATTCTTCTTTTTATGTCAATAAATTTAATTGAAAAACATTTTTTTTCGACACTTTGTATAAATAATTATGTTAATGTTTATATTACTAAATAGATAACTGAATTACCTTTCAAATAAGCTATCACACGACCCCTATTCTCATTTAAAAAAGTCACTAGTATTATATACATGCCAAAAAGTCGTAATTTAAAAATAAAAATTGACCTGTTTCGGGATTTTTTTCCAAAATGGTCCATTCTCGAGGAAATGAATTAATTCCAACCTTTACGTGCTCACTGTATAACAATGTACACCAAATTGAAAAATGAGTAGGGCAGTGTTACAAATAGTTACAAAATATATATCTATCAAAAATTATGTTTACAATAAAATTCTTAATATTCTAAATAAGTCGTATAAATACATAATGTATGAGCCGAAGTCTCACGCTATACTATATTGTGTAATATGAGCACTGGATATCAATAACGAGTTGTGACAAAAAATTAATTGAGGTTGTATCAAAAAATTAAGGTAAGTTTCATTGCTAACAACTTAGCTGATTTACAGTCGCGAACATGATATTAGTTACTATAAAGCCAGGAAGATATGTCCTGTACTATCAAACAGGCTCTTACGGGCTAAGTACCACCTACCTTTCACAGCTGATTATGATCGTTACCTATTACAATAACCGCCAGTATGAGATTAAAATAGTCAATGGTTTTAGGACTAATTTTTTTTCGTATATGCGTTTTTCCATGGTTCATTAGGTTTTGCACCAACTCTACCTAACACATGTATCAATTATTTTCTTAACAATACAACTTTTTTGGTTCCAATAAAATTTACTATAGTTCAAACCAAACCCTTCTTTCAGTGCGACATAGTTTATCGAAGTCTCTCTAACGCCGTAAATTGGAAGTGACAGAAAAAAAGGTACATCCGTGGTTGTTATTCATAGAACTTACAAAATTATGTATTCGTTGACGGGTAGATAATTGGTTGACAATTAGCATACGCTAAATACATAGATGGTGCACCAACAACACAGATGCAATCAAAATCAAAACGGTCTTTATCAAGGCCATTTTTGATGACGACCTCAATTAATATTGAAGGACTATCAGCAGATAAAGAAGACCTATTGTCTAATATGTGCAGAGAACATGGTGTCGATGTTCTACTGGTTCAAGAAACCCATAGAAGTACTGCAAGCCGCAGACCAAGGATTCGGGGTATGAAGCTCATACTGGAGAGACCACACGACCAATATGGTAGCGCAGTCTTCGTCAGACCAGATATCGACGTAGCATCCACATCTCTAACAGATCAAAATGACATCGAGATCCTCACAGTGGAGATAAACTCCTGTACAGTAACGTCAATCTACAAACCACCAAACGCTGACTTTGCTTTTGAGGAACCGAATAACTTTCAATCACAGCAAATCAAATTCGTACTGGGTGACTTCAACTGTCACAGTGTCGCGTGGGGTTACAACGAAACAGATTCCAATGGCGAAGAACTAGAAAAATGGGCTGAAAGTATGAACCTAAAACTTATTCACGATCCAAAGCAGCCTGCGTCGTGCAACAGCGGAAGATGGCGCAAAGGTTACAACCCAGACAATATATTTGTCAGCGACAGAATTGGAGACCAGGTGACAAAAATCGTTGGAAGCGCCCTGCCAAAGACACAGCACAAACCAATAATTTGTCTTTCCAACGCGGCAATCAGATACGAAATTGTTCCTTTCAAGAGAAGGTTCAACTTTACTAAAGCAAAATGGCAAAAATTCTCTGAAACATTGGATCAAGAAGTTTCCCAGCTAGAACCTTGCCCTGATTCATACGATAAATTTGTAGAAATCGTAAAGCAAGTATCACGGAAATTTATCCCTAGAGGTTGTCGAACTGAGTACATAGCGGGGCTCAATGAAGAATCTAAACCCCTACTTAAAAGATACGAACAGCTATATGAAGAAGACCCTTTCTCGGAAGCGACAATACAGGCTGGGGAGAAAATGTTACATGCGATATCCGCCAACAGAACGGAAAGGTGGTGCAAGCTGGTCACGAGTCTGGACATGACACATAACAGCAGACGTGCCTGGAAGCTGATTCGGAATCTTGGCAACGATCCCGCTGCTCCGGCAGTCAACATGACAGAAGTCACACCCGATCAGATAGCCCATCATCTTCTAATGAACGGTAAGACGACATCAAGAAAGAACAAGGTGAGAGCTCAACGGAATATCGACAAAGAAAGAGATGTTCTAGGTACCTCTTTTTGTCTAGAGGAGATGAGAGGCGCGATCCATCAAATGAAAGATAATAAAGCGGCTGGCCTGGACGACATACGAACAGAGCAAATAAAGAACTTTGGACTAAAAACCGTAGAGTGGCTCGTAAAAATGATGAATTGCTGCATCCGAACATTACAAATCCCCAAAATCTGGAGAAAAGCTAGAGTGGTAGCCCTCTTAAAACCAGGGAAGGATCCGGCGGATACAAAGAGTTTTAGACCTGTATCTCTCTTGTGCCACCTTTTCAAGGCCTTTGAAAGAATGATACTGAACCGGATCGCAGAATATGTGGAGACTAAAATTATTCCAGAACAAGCAGGATTCAGGCCCGGAAAGTGCTGCTGCAGTCAAATTCTTAATCTCACCTAACATATTGAAGATGGTTTTGAACGGAAAGAAATAACAGGAGTAGCGTTCATAGACCTAACTGCCGCCTATGATACAGTTAACCACCAACGGCTACTCGCAAAACTCTACGAAACTACAAAGGATTTCCGACTAACAAGGTTAGTGAAATGTCTCCTCCAGAATAGACGCTTCTACGTAACGCTCCAGTCCAAGAACAGTCGGTGGAGGGACCAAAAAAATGGGCTACCACAGGGAAGTGTCCTCGCGCCGATTCTATACAACATATACACCAACGACCAACCCATACACCAACAAACAAGGCAATTTATTTACGCTGATGATACAGCGGTGGCAGCTCATGGAAGAACCTTCAATGAAGTCGAAGTGAAACTGACAGATGCCCTGGGAGACTTAGCTCTATACTATGATAAAAACCATCTGAAACCCAATCCCACAAAAACCCAGGTATGTGCTTTCCACCTGAGAAACAAGCATGCCCGAAGGTCGCTGGAGGTGGAATGGCGTGGTCAGATGCTGGAACACAACGAGACGCCAAAATACCTTGGCGTCCGTCTGGATAGAACTCTGTCTTACCGATACCACTGTCAAGATGTCAAGAAGAAAATAATTGCCAGAAATAATATCATCCGCAAGCTAACTAATACAAAATGGGGAGCACAACCACACACTCTCCGCACTTCTGCCTTGGCATTATGTTTTTTAGCCGCGGAGTTTGGAGCACCAGTATGGGCAAACTCTGCTCAAGCAAAGAATGTCAACGTGGCTCTAAATGAAACGGTCCGTATAATATCGGGTTGCCTGAAACCGACACCTATCGAAGAGGTATACCCCATTGCTGGAATTGCTCCACCACCTATCAGGAGGAAGGTCACGTCAGAGGTAGAACGGAAAAAGCAGGAGACGGACCGAAGACACCCCTTATATGACCACCAAACTCAGCCAAGCAGACTAAGATCTCGGAAAAGCTTCCTGAAAACATCAAGATCCATCCCCGAAGCGCCAGAGACGCGCCGAATACACCTATGGCAAGCGTCAGCTACCGCGACACATTTTCCTCCCTCAGAGGAAATGGCTGCTGGACACAATTTACCGTATCCGACTTGGAAAGCGCTAAACAGACTAAGAACCGGCGTTTCACGTTGTGCTAGTAACCTGAAAAAATGGGGATACCAGGAGGACGATACCTGCGACTGTGGCGCGGTTCAGACCAGCCGGCATCTGCTATCATGCACAGAGATGAGAGAGACCTGCACAGAACAAGACTTAATTATAGCAAATGACAGGGCCATCTATGTGGCCAACCATTGGAAATACAGAATTTAAAGTTGTTGGTGTTCCGGACACGGAAAGTAAGTACATAATACATAGATAACCAATCAATGATGCGAATAAAAATAATTTGACGCAAAAGTACTCAATCGTGACAGCACTTTCACAATATCAACGGGTAAAGGGACAATAGGGAACTTGCATAAATTTTTAAATATTAAAATAATATTAAAAAACATAAGATAACATGATCTTAAAACGCTTGCATGTAAAAAAAAACAAATATTCTTAACCCATACGCTTATTACGAGGTTTTGGAAATGCTATTAAATTCAAATTTCTTAGGAGGCGCTTGAACGTCTTTCTATTGGTCTGTCGCCACGGACCACAACCGGGCTACGAGTCGAGCCCGGTTAAAAATGCAATTAGAGTATTACGGGAATTGTATACAGGGTGTCTGCGTAACTTTGCACCATATGGGAAACTTTTTTACTTTTTATGGGAAATTTTACGAAAAAAAGTCATTCTTTATAAAGTGCTCTGCATAGTCTAAAACCTAAGGTGCAATCATCAGATATCAAATTTTGTCAACAGTATACGAGGTATGTCAAAAAATATTAATTTCGCTAAAGAGCAAACTACCTTTATATTTCAAAATATCAAAAAAATTTATTATGAAAAGTTATTTGTAATTAAAAACCATATTCAAATATGCAATATCAACCATCTACGAGAAAAAAAATTTCTGAGATTTTCCTAAATTACTGATTCCGAACATCATTTTTATTTATTAGACCTGTAATAACTCTTATTAATAATTTTAGGAAAAAAAGGTATTCTTCATAAAAATCTGTGCATGGTCTAAACCTCAAGATGCAACCATCAGTTATCCAAGTTTGTTAATTTTATACGAGGTGTATCAAATAATATGAATTTAGAAATAATTATTTCTATATTCTTTCTAAATTCATATTATTTGACACACCTCGTATAAAATTAACAAACTTGGAAAACTGATGGTGTTATCTTGAGGTTTAGACCATGCACAGATTTTTATGAAGAATAAGTTTTTTTCCTAAAATTATTAATAAAAGAGTTATTACATGTCTAATAAATAAAAATGATGTTCGGAATCGGTAATTTAGGAAAATCTCAGAAATTTTTTTTTCACGTAGAAGGCTGTTATTGCATATTTGAAAATGGTTTTTAATTACAAATAACTTTTCATAATAAAATTTTTTGATATTTTGAAGTATAAAGGTAGTTTGCTCTTGAGCGAAATTAATATTTTTTGACATAACTCGTATACTGTTGACAAAATTTGATATCTGATGATTGCATCTTAGGTTTTAGACTATGCAGAGCACTTTATAAAGAATGACTTTTTTTCGTAAAATTGATATTAAAAAAGTTTCCCATATGGTGCAAAGTTACGCAGACACCCTGTGTAACATTTTAATCGCATTTAATTGAAAATTACCAGATATTATTTATATTCCTGCATAGTTCTACAATCAGTTTATTTAGTTTCAAAGTGAAATTTATAAATTTATAGAAATTGCTACTTTTAAGTGCTTAAAACGCATAAGTAGATACTATTACTCACGAGAGTTTTTCAAAAGAAAGCGATTAGGCTATTCTGGGGATTGTATAGTACATTTTAATCGCCTTTAATCGAAATGCTAAGGGTAAGTTTAATTTAACTGGACCAACTTGAGGATTAAAAATACAAGATCTTAAATATTTACTAATTAATGGAACAGATTTTGCAAATATTCTCAAAGCATTGCTTCCGCTTATGCCGAAATCATCTCTAAGAGACATAAACGTGTGTCCTGTTCTTTTCTAGAGTTAAAAATAGATGCATTGTTTGTTTTTTACAATATTTTTCCATTAATTGAAACGTATACAATCTAAGTCTGTATTGTAACTTCATCACTGTACACGTACACTTCAGAGACAACATTTTAAATTGTTTTACTTCCTTTTCTTTCGCATCTTCATCACAAGATAAAGAATCACTTTCATTGTACCAATAGTCATCACTACCACTATATTCACTATTATCTTCAAATACAGAACGTCCTGATTCACTTTTTGTATCTTCAAATAATGTTAATGTTTGCAAGTCTTTTATAGGTGAAGTTCCTGCATCCTTATTATGTATTTTCAATGGCGACAACCCGACTATAACACTCGTTTGAAATTTACACTGAATACCTTTACTTCTGATTTTGATGCGAGTCTGCGTTGATGCATTATTCAGTTTTTGAGGTAAAGCTGGTTGGTTTAATTCAGGTCCTGGTTGAACTAAGTTTGTGAAACTAGGATCACACTGTCTCTTATCATCATTGTCCTCTAGAACAGACTTAGATGTAGAAGCGGCATCTTCAAGAAGCTGTCGTTGAACCCTTTTAAGGCCTGCTTCCCTCATGGGCTGAGAAAAAGTTCGTTTTCTGTCTGGTTAACAGTCAAATATGTGCGGGACAACACGTAACTTAATAATTTTGGGACCACCCATAATCTTGAATTTACATAGTTATCCATGTCTTGTTCCAATTGCAACAAATAAACGACAACTACCTAATATTTTTTCTTGAAATAGAAAATGTCTTATTTATTAGGTACCTAATTAGATAAATACTCAAATCGAAATGATCCCCACAGACATAAAGATCTTTGCTACTTTGTGAAATATCCTTTTTATCTCGCCTGCATGCCTTTAGCCATTTCAATCGACGTTTTGGTTCTACTGGTAGAGTAAAAAATATTTGTTGGATGGTCTGACAGTTGGCTTTGGCATTCCGGCACTATATAGTACTTATATTGCGCAGATTTGTTTTCCATTTTGATAAAGTATATTGTACACTAAATACAATAATATAAACACTGAGCAAACAATACAGTTATCCGACACGCACAACTAGCAATGACAAAATGCATTCAATGCAATAGCTCACCGAACGGGCGAACGAGAACGCAATGGTTGGTGACGTCAGACCCCAGCTCGCGCTTTTAAAGTTGTTTGAAACGGAAATTTTGGGCGCGGAACTATTATCAGTTGTTGTAAGTACACTTCATTGTTAAGACGTAATATTTTGAATATAACATTTTTAAACATAAATTAACAATTTTATGCAAACATATTTTTGTGTGCAAGTTCCCTATTGTCATTCTAGGTTAGTATGTTCTAACATTGTATAGTTAAAATTTCATTTTCTATATATTTTTTCATTAAAATATTTTAAATATTAATATTCCGGCAAATATTTAAATAAATATTCATATTTATATAAATATAAATAGTCTGACAACTGTCAGATTTAACTAAACTGTCATGCAATGATTCGTGACATTCTTAAAATCCTATTCGCTCCATGCGTGACCATGGTAGGGATACACGAAACTATGCCAGCGTCCGTAATGGCGAAATATGACAATTTTGGCAAATTTTTGTAATGTCAGTGTCATAATACATACAACTCTTGACATTTCCCGTTACATTTGAGGAAGCAAAAAATAGCGCCATCTAGGCGCTCTACGGTGATAACCAGAGCAATCTAACCTTACATTTATAAAATTGCTTTATTATTGTTTTTGTATAAGTGTTTGAACTATTTTTATTTTAATTTAATTTGGCAGAATTAGCTTGTTATTCAAAAATTTATAAAATTAAATTTGAATGTTTAAGTCAAATTTTACGTTGTCACAACGTATAGACCAAGAGGCAGCGCCGAAAAATCTATTTGAATTTACTAAAGCCACAGTTGATTACTGTGAGTGTGTAGAGAAACATACTGCGGTCGGTCAAGCGAAACGTAGAACAGGGGTTACTGAGAGGGTATCAAAGTTGCTTTCCTACGAAGGTAATTATTTCCATTTACTAAGGCTGAAAATCAGTACACACATTCTAAATTAAATATAATTTAAAGTTATTATAGTCGGTCAGCTGCATGACGGGACAGAGGCGGTCGGTCGGCCCCAATAGTCGATTGAGGAAATGAAGCATTTTGGCTCGCAATTTTTTCGTCCACCATGGATTTACTTGAAATTTTTACAGAAGGTAGGGAATAGCCCAAGGATCATTTTCTATATCATGCCGCTATCATACACTAAAACCTTGGGGGTGGTTGCCACCCCATCTCGGGGGTGGGGATTTTTTATTACATTTTAACCATGTAATTCGATGGAAAATGTGATTCTAAGAAAAAAAATGTTTTTTATATTTTCTTCGTAAAACTAATATTTTTCGAGTTATTCGCGCTTGAAAATAACAGTTTTTCGACGAAAAAATCGACTTTTTTAGAGGGTTTTTTGAGAATACCTCGAAAAATATGCATTTAATCAAAAAAACTGTAGATACTGAAATTGTATCTTTTAGTAACACAAACCAAATTATTTTCCTATAATATCTTTAAGACCAATACAAACCGAGATACGGCATGTTAAAGGTTAGCTTTTTTCGTCAAATGCACAATTTGAAATATTCAAAGCCAAATAATGGGAAAAATTTGCATTTTTCGAGGAAAACTTCAATAATCTTTTTTCAAGTATACATACAATTGGACCTTTCAAAAAAAAATAAAAAGTTTCTAGCATGAAAATTAAGCGACTTACAAAAAAATGTCGGTACCTGCTTTTCTCTACGAAAAAATCAGTGAAAACAACCCCAACTACCTTCTTAATTCAAAATTGGTCTTAACCTTTCTGTAGTTCCTTTTATATTTATATTATCAATACACTCGAGGAGTTTGACCTATTTAAAATGCCTAATTTTGGAAAAATTGGAGTTTAAAGAAAAATTGATTTTTTGCAATTTGGTATTTTTCACCTTTTACTTCAAAATATTTCCGAAAATATGAAGATATGAAAAAAATTATAAACTACTAAATTGTAGCTTTTTTAATGACTAAAATTATCCTGTACACAGATTTTTATTACAGTGAATAGTTAGCCAGATATAGCTGTTTAAAACCTCTATTTACCAGCAAACAACCCCTTATTCGAGCCCTTTAAACCCGCCCCAATTAAAAACTAAGGCATCTTACGGAATTTAATTTACACAGACTTATAGCTCTTTAAAAATCCTACAAAATCATTTTTGAGAGGTCTCATTACTGAGAGGGTATCAAAGTTGCTTTCCTACGAAGGTAATTAAATCCATTTACTAAGGCTGAAAATCAGTACACAGTGTGATATAATATTTTTCCAAAATTAGGCATTTTAAATAGGTCAAACTCCTTGAGTGCATTGATAATATAAATATAAAAGGAACTACAGAAAGGTGAAGACCAATTTTGAATTAGGAATGTAGTTAGGGGGTTGTTTTCACTGATTTTTTCATAGAGAAAAGCAGGTACCGACATTTTTTTGATTATAAGTCGCTTAATTTTCATGCTAGAAACTTTTTATTATTTTTTTTTAAAGGTCTAATTGTATACTTGAAAAAAGATTACTTAAGTTTTCCTCGAAAAATGCAAATGTTTCCCATTATTTGGCTTTGAATATTTCAAATTGTGCATTTGACGAAAAAAGCTAACCTTTAACATGCTGTATCTCGATTTGTATTGGTCTTAAAGATATTATTGGAAAAGAATTTGGTTTGTGTTACTAAAAGATACAATTTTGATATTTACAGTTTTTTTGATTAAATGCATATTTTTCGAGGTATTCTCAAAAACCCTCTAAAAAAGTCGATTTTTTCGTCGAAAAACTGTTATTTTTCAAGCGCGATAACTCGAAAAATATTAGTTTTACGAAGAAAATGTAAAAAACATTTTTTTCTTAGAATCACATTTTCCATCGAATTACATGGTTAAAATGTAATAAAAAATTTCCACCCCCGAGATGGGGTGGTAACCACCCCCACGGTTTTAGCGTATGATAGCGGCATGATATAGAAAATTATCCATGGACTATTCCCTGGGTGGGTTGTGATTGCGCGCAGCGGTCAAATACCTCCTGCGGTTCTCTCACTCTATTACCCGTAAGTTAGGTTTGGACCGAAGGGTTAGGTCTTCCTCCTTTCTGACCGCTGCGCGCAATTGCAGTCTGCCCTATTCCGTACCTTCTGTGATAATTTCAAGTAAATCCATGGTGGACGAAAAAATTGCGAGCCAAAATGCTTCATTTCCTCAATCGACTATTGGGGCCGACCGACCGGCTCTATCCCGTCATACAGCTGACCGACTATAATAACTTTTATTTATATTTAATTTAGAATGTGTGTACTGATTTTCAGCCTTAGTAAATGGAAATAATTACCTTCGTAGGAAAGCAACTTTGATACCCTCTCAGTAACCCCTGTTCTACGTTTCGCTTGACCGACCGCAGTATGTTTCTCTACACACTCACATTAATCAACTGTGAAAAATCTAGCTTTAGTAAATTCAAATAGATTTTTCAGCGCTGCCTCTCCGTCTAGTAGTTTCACCGCAAGCCGACAGTGGCGCTAGTGGCAACGTGCTTCCAGATTTCTGTGTGAGTTGGATGTATTACAGTCAATAGTATTTGGTGTCATTATGTTCATTCGCGGACCCTGTCGGTGACTTTTAGTCCACGAGAACGCATGCGCAGTTTAATTCCATATTATATTTATTTAATGTATTATCGTTTATTGATAAATATAGCAGTATATTAATAATTAATTAATAATATTAGTTAAGAGTAAATATACATTGTATATTTATTTACAAACGGTATTATTTATATTATTTTGAAGTTGTTCTGAAGCTATTTTCTTGTGGCATTTTTACAATTTTAACTATTTATAATGGGAAATAAGCCACAATATTATTAAAAAATGATTTTTATTAACGTTTCGACGCCCAAATCGGGTGCCGTTGTCAAAATACAAAATACTATTAACATAAACAAAAATGTTGTTGCTTAGTAAAAAAATTCTTCTAATAATTTATTTAATTTGAATCATTTATATCGGCAATTCAGATACATAATATGATACATTTTAAAGTAGAAGACTTTAAAATGATATTGCCAATATTTATGAGTTGCGTTCCTGGGACGACTTTACTGAAAGATAGTTCATTCGATTACTTAGAATTTGATAGATCTCAAATATGTCAACACGCATGGGATAATGAACATAGAGTTCAGTGGAGAGATTCAAGTATAGTCCTGAAAGAAACAGATAATAAAAAAAGAAAAAAATCAAAGAAGCGGCTCTAATTATGCTAAACGAAACCAATTGTGTCGCAAATTCCTCGGTGGAATGCAGTAGGATGTGGATACCCATAATGAAAGAGGAAGTCAATAGAAAGAAAATACCACAATTAGTAAGTCAATAGTCAAGTTAGTACATATTTTATATTTTAGTATTACTTATATATCAATGTATTATTGATATTATTTATAATTTAAACAAAATTATAGTAAAGTCAGAATTTGGTATTAATTTTGAGAGTAAATTAAAAGTAAGACCAAATACTTACGATGTCGGGATGGTATCACGAGGTTTTTCCTGGGTTTCCCTCGTGATTTACTATGAGATCTCTAACGCGAGAATTTTAATGTCACCGTTGCATGTGGTTGTCTCTTTAAAGACAGATCACATGCTATGATTTTTTGTGACGGATATTCTTAAGTTGGGGTTGATTTCATGCAATCGAATGAAATATCTTTCAGTAAAGTCGTCCCAGGAACGCAACTCATAAATATTGGCAATATCATTTTAAAGTCTTCTACTTTAAAATGTATCATATTATGTATCTGAATTGCCGATATAAATGAGTCAAATTAAATAAATTATTAGAAGAATTTTTTTACTAAGCAACAACATTTTTGTTTATGTTAATAGTATTTTGTATTTTGACAACGGCACCCGATTTGGGCGTCGAAACGTTAATAAAAATCATTTTTTAATAACATTGTGGCTTATTTCCCATTATAAATAGTTAAAATTATTTTAAAGAGCGCATGCTCAACTAGTCGTGGACTAATCCCTGACTATCTACGCGAACACACTTATTGTTTGTAAACACATTTTATCAAAACTGGTAAATAAATATTACCTACATATTAACGTCAAATATGTCATATGCGTATCATATGTTTAACGTCAAATTGTGGTCGTCACAAATGTCAGGCGACTACGCTAGGTGTCGCGTCAGTCATGCACGGGGCGAATATGACGTCAAAATTCATGATGCACTGAAAGAAGCGTTTGGTTTGAACACCTGGTTTATCATGGATTGAGGCTTGCTAATTAATATAATAAATTGAAGTTTTAACTTCGTAAATAGATGATCAAATTATACCACCATACAAAATATTCACAGCTTTTAAAAGAATTTGTTAAATATTTACATAATTAAACTCCGCATTGGGCAATACTCGTAGCGGAGTACTTCTTACATTAGCTTTAGGAGTAGCACAAAATCTCTTAGGCGTTCCTTTAATCGGCAATGTTCTTTTAATATGAGGAACTGGAGTGTTACCTCCCATTTCCTTCACATTGTTCTCTTTATTGACTTCCGAAAACTGATTGTATCTTTCTTTGACTAAAGTTCTTTTAGGAGTAACATTGCTACTTCGTCTCAAAATACGCCTTTCCCTTCGTAGAGATGAGTGTCGTGAAAAATTCTTGTCATCAGAAATGTTACCTGAAGATGCTGATTTTCCTAAACTATTCTCAGAATTAAAGCTATATCCGTTAGACTTGAACGTTATATGAGAAGTACTGTTAAAAGAGGGAGTACCAGTTACATTCACAAAATTCTTATTAGTCAGTGGAGAAGAAATGCTACGTGTTAATTTAGTTTCCTTAACTTCACGAGATACATGTTGGACATGTTGAAGGGAGTTATTTCTGACAAGTTCGCGAGATCTTCGACGTATATTACCGATTTTACGGGCACTAGGCGACCGAATAATTTTCTGTTCGGAAGTTCTAATTTTCAGTTCCTTGCTCAGTCTTCTCGCCAGCTGGTCAGTTCCCGGACTCAAAGCTTCAGCTTGGCCAAGTGTTTTCTCGTATTCTGATTGGATATCTTGTATAATATTAGCTTCGCGACGAACAACTGTAGAAGCGACTGTTTCTAGTTCAAAACTCAGTCGTTTCTCTATAGCAGATACTCTGTTTTTAATCTCTTCATACTCAACCTTTGGAACGCGAACATACGCCTCTTGAGAGGAGTTAAGGCTGTCTTCTCTGGGTTGATACAAGACAGATTCCCGTTTTTTTCGTCGGAGATTGGTCGCGGACGTAATAGCGGACCATCTACGTTGCAAGAGTGCCTTTTTGTTACGTTCTGGTTCTGGCTTGTGTTTAGTAGATTTGTTTTCATAGGAACTGAAATGTAAAAATTATTAGAACATATACAGAAAAACTAATACAGTTGAGTCCATGGTTCTTTACCCGTGCGTCATCATTTAAAGCAGGGGTCACCAATTGGCGGACCGCGGTCCGCATCCGGACCGTGAGCTAGTTTTGTGCGGACCGCGATTGAATTCAGAATATAGTGTTTGGTAATTTTGAAAATGTTTGGCCATGAAATCGTGTACTACCTTTGGCTCAACTTATGTGTGCGAAGGCGCTTTATCAAGAATGAACTTTATTAAAAATAGGTACAGATCTCAGCTAACAGATATCTTACTTAAGGTTGATATGAACCCTTAATTAATTTGTTTCTGATCCTAGAGATGGCTCTACTGTAGCATGCCATTGTGGTAACATTTTCAACTTAATTGTAGATTTCTACATGATGACTCAGTAATATGTAGAAACCTGAACACTTTTTTATCGTTACACCCATCGGCTCAATTGGCTATGATGCCAAATTGTTTAAACAGTAATTTTACCAACGCCTAATAACAATGTTAATAGCAAGAAACATTTAGTCCATGTTGTGAGGCCGCTCCCGTCTGAAAGAAAATTATGTTTCGGTTTCTTTGCGGATTCCTATTCAAAAATGTCCCCTTTAAGGAAATCTGAGTGCGAAATTTTTGGCCAGAAATTGTTTAAACAATTTTTTAAAGAAATTCAAACGATCACCATTTTTTGCTCCGGCAAATATTTTTTTAGGTTTTTTGGGTCATTCTAAACAAGAAAGGTTTCGTGTCATTTTTCTCAAAAGTTGATAGTTTTCGAGTTAGGGGCGATTTAAAATCTGAAAAATGCGATAATACGCATTTTCGAAGCTTAAAAGCTCACATTTATATTAATATATCGCACATCCCATTCAATACCGATACAACTGCGGTTTTCTTCTTCTACAAAATAGATATTTTAAGACAAGTAATTGAATATTAGAATATTAGTAATTCAATAGCACACGAATGGATATCTTTATTGAAAAACAAGCAATATTTAACCATTATAAATATTTGTAAGATATGGCGGTATTGCATTATATTTTTAAATAACTCATCAACCATAACTGCTACGATTATACAGATTAACAATGAAAAACCAGACAAAGTTATAAATGGTAGTTTACTAGATAAATTTATCTAATAATTATAATTATTGTATATTATAAATCACAACAAAGTGAAATTAACTCAACAAATTGAAATAAAATGATTGATGTACATTTGCAATAAGATTTTTTTTGCATAATTCCAGTAAATGCTCTTTTGTTTTCTCTCCTACAGTAGGAGGCTTTTCGTAGGCTGGTTTTGAGTTATATTGCTCTAAAATATTATTATTATCAGAAAAACGACGAGTAGAAAGGTCAATAGTTTTATAGGTTGTATAGTCAAAGTTAACTTTGTAAAAAAATTTTGTAGGAAAACACTTTTCTACTTTAAGAATTTGTATATTATTCCATATTACTTTCTCGTTATCCGAATTTTTGGTGAATTTTTGCCCAAAAATTTTTGAAAGGTACTTGTCAAAAAAGTCTTCAGCGTCCATTTCATTCCCTTTATAGGGCCTACCGTTTTTCTTTTTGCAGCACTTATTAGAGGTGGCCACTGACATGAATTGAGTTAAACTGTGTTTTTGCTTTCTCGATTACTGCATGCATCGAATCACCCTCATTTTGGGTATGACCAACAGTTAAAAATTTGTGAGTAATGTTATTTATTTCAGCATGCGTAACTGCATATAAGTACATAAGTACCACCAAAACCGCCTTATTCTTATTCTTGCCAACGCAGTTGTCGGAATAAAAAATAATATCTTTTCCTGCAGGTAAAGTAGATAGATAGCTAGAGAGGCATGTTGCAATTTAATTTGCTCCTCGCATAGCAATGGCCTCGTGCCAAAAACAGCAGGAACTGTTTGCGATGCTACTTAGAAAATCGTAAAATTAAAGCAATTGAGACAGGACTTATAAAAAAATGTAGAAATATCTCCGCAATGTGTAGGTAATACTGCTTGCAAATCGAAGCAAGCTACTATGAGTTTATTATTTTTTATGTAGGATTTGTAATATTTTTTGCTTTTTCTTCTCGGCTTCTTTCTTTACTACGAATGTGACGTGTGTATTGTTCTTGGCCTTTTTATTTTTCTTCTTGATTGCATTGTTTATACACCTCATAAGTTGCGCAGTGATCTTTCGTCGGTTTAAAAAAAGAAATATTACATTCTGTGTTAAAAAATATTTCATATGTACATCTTTTGACAGATGGCAACTGCTTTTCTTCTCGTTACTCTTTGTAGTATCTATACATCTAAGCTAAGGTTAATGATCCATCAAGGAATTCTATTTTCTGTAAAATACCCCTAGCACTCGCAACATGTGGCGGTATTACATTAAAACATATTATATTCTACGTGCAATATCCATACATGATATAGTTAAGGCGCTACAAACTACGTTTTTGAAGTTACGTCACTAATGTTCTCAGCAAGCGACGTGTATTCTCGCAATTTTCAGATTTTAAATCCCTTGTAACTCGAAAACTGTTAGCTTCTCAGAAAAATGAGAAGATATCTTTTTTGTTTAGAAGAAGCCAAAAAACCTAAAGAATTACAGGGCAAAATAGGAGATTGTTGAAATAGAGCCTGCTGCATTGGCATCAAAATCGGATGGACGCGCATAATTAACAATTAAAAAACAACGGTCTAAATTGAAGTTAGACCCGATTACTACTCAGAATTTCAAAAATGAATGTTTAAACTTCACTTTAAGGACTTGCCAACCTTAAATATAATAATTTAAATATGAGTTTTTACGCCTCGAAAATGTCTATCTTCGCATTTTTCAGATTTTAGTTCACCTCTAACTCGAAAACTATCAACTTTTGAAAAAATGAAAAGATATTTATTTTTCTTGCTTAGAATGACCAAAAAAAAACAAGAAAAAATATTTTCCTGGACAAAAAATGGTAATCTTGTGAATTTGTTTAGAAACATTTTTTTTAACAATTTTTGCCCAAAAATTTCGCTGGCACTCTTCTGATTTATTTAAAGGGGACATTTTTGAATAGGAATCCGCAAAGAAACCAAATCAGAATTTTTTTCAGACGGGAGCGGCCTCACAACATAGACTAATTACATATTATGTTTCTCCGTAACTAAATATTCCAGTTAGTAAGGAATTCATCTTATCTCACACTGACACTGAAAGATGGTAATAAAATTTTACGACCTCTTCCATTCACTCTCGACAAATCATGTAAAAGTGTATTACATTGCACAAATTTTGTTTATACACATAAACCTTTTAACACGTTGACGGACAGTGCGAATGCCTCAAAAATGTATAATCAAGTGTTGTGATACTATATGAATTTTGCAAAGTAGAATAGGGAAATTGCTAAATTTGTTTTAGCGCTTATATATTATGGAAACAATATGTTTTTTGTAAACATGTGGACGACGGCCATGGATGTATCATATTTTATATGCATCTGTAGATGTAATAATAGGATTTTGATTTTAAATTCCGCAAAATATGTTTAAGCAAGGCGAAAACCTCGCGTTTCTTGGGAAAAATATTCCCATGAGATCTTTTTGCGTAATCAGTTTCATGAGATACCTCAGAATAAGACAAAAAAGGTTATAATAAAGATATTAAAAATGACTTAACAGAAAAAAATACTGAAAACTATTTCACTAACACCAAAACTAGTTCGTCTCTGTCTTGCTAAGAGAACCGTCGATTTATTGCATTTCGATTTAATGTCCATGATTCAGTTCCATAGTAAAGCACTCTGTGTACATAACATTTAATTAGCCTTATTTTGAGGGCCAATATCAGATCTTTGCTGCATAAAATCTTTTTCATTTTCACGAAGTTGGCACGTGCTTTTTCAATTCTCTCTCTTATTTCTGCAGTCTAATCGTTATTTTCTGTGATTATCGTTCCCAAGTAAGTATATTTTTTTACTCTCTCAGACTGCTGGCCGCCTACCGTTAATATTTCATTTATGTTGTTGTTCTTGCTATTTTTCATAAATTTTGGTTTTTTGAGGTTAAGGGAGAGTCCGTATTCTCCATTACATATATCTTAATATTTTGTTCATTTTTCTTTCTAAGTCTTCCAAGTTGTCTGATATTATGACTGTATCGTCGGTATACCTAATGTTATTAATTAAATTTCCATTCACTTTTATGCCGACTGTCTCGTTTACCAAAGCTTCTTGTGTGATTTCTTCAGAATAAGAACTAAACAATAACGGCGACAGTATGTAACCTTGCCTGGCCCCTCTCCTTATCTCCATTTCTTCTGACACTTCTCCAAATTACACATTTGATCGTTGGCTGTAGTATAAATGGTATAGTTCAGATTTAGCCATATGGCTCACACTCCCTCTAAGGGGAAAATTGACTCATCCCAGATACCTACGGTATCAAAAGGATTGAGCTCTGGTGGGACTCTTTCCGTGTTATCGAGCCCTAGGTGACTTGGAATGCACAGGAGCGTCATTTGAAATTTTGTTTGGGGGGGGCAAGCACTATATATACAATACATTATATATGATGTTATGATGAATATTGATGTATTTTTTGTAAATTTCAGTCATTTTTTAGGGCCAGGGGGGGGCAAATGCCCCCCCCTGGACGCCCAAATGACGCCCCTGGGAATGCAGGTGTATCTCCCAAAAATTTTCGTACACTTCTGGCCGTCGCGAGTAATACAGCTTTCTGCATGGTCTTATAAAGATGTTCATTCAGACCCAGCTTTTTGATGCTTTCGAGGAGGGTCTTCGGAATGACTCCAGTAGTAGACATGATAATCGGTATCGTCTGGGTACTTTGCATTCTCCATTGCCTTCGTATTTGAATTTCCAGATCTCTGTACTTGGCGATCTTTTCAGTAAATTTACTACGTAGATTATTGTTGTTAGGTATCGCCACATCAATTAGTGTTGTTTGTTTTGTTAATTTATTAACTAGTACAAGATCTGGTCTATTATGTGCCACTGTTTGGTCTGTGAGCACAGTGCGGTCCCAGTATAGCTTGTAGTTGCCATCCTCAAGCATACTCTCAGGGACGTATTGATAATACGGGAGATGGTCCGTTTGGAGAAGTCCCAGCTTGAAAGCTATCTCCTGATGAAGGATTTTTCCCACTGCATCATGCCGTTCCTTGTATTCAGTTGCAGCAAATGCCTGGCAGCCCCCTGTAATATGTTGGATGGTTTCTTGGGCTTGACATCCATATCGGCATCTGTCGTTTTGAACCTGAGGGTCTTTGACGATATATTTCAGGTAATTTCTGGTTGGTATAACCTGATCCTGAATGGCCAGTAATGAACCCTCCGTTTCAGGGAACATCTTTCCTGATGTCAACCAATAGTTCGACGCTGTATTGTCGACATAGTCTTGGCTGACCTCATTGGGATGTCGCCCGTGCAGAGGTTTACCCATCCAGGTGCGCATTTTTTCGTCTTTAGTGAGGTGGTTTATGCGTATTTCTGGTTCCCTCAGTTTGATCGGTGTTGTGTCATCTACTGCGCAAATAGCGCGATGTAAAGTAGACGTCTCAGCTTGCAACTGAAAATAATTTCTTAAATTAGCAATTTGTTTATCTAATTGCTCACCTATATCCATAAGTCCTCTTCCTCCTAGATTCCGTGGTAATGTTGTTCTTTCTACTGCACTTTTAGGATGGTGTTTTTGTGCCTTTGTGAGGTGTGTTCTTACTTTTCGCTGAAGATTCTCTATGTCCGTTTTTGTCCACTTAACAATGCCAAACGAATAGCTAAGCGCGGAACATGCGTAGGTGTTTAGTGCCTTAAACAAATTTCTACTGTTAAGTTGTGAGCGAAGCAGCTGTTTTACCCTTCGTATAAACTCTGTAGTTATCTCTGTTTTCATTTGTTTATGGTCAATTTTCCGCGCTTGCTTTACTCCAAGATATTTATACATATCGTTTTCACCCATGGCCTCGATGTTCTGGCCATTTTGCATATCGAATCCTCCGGGCTGTACTTTTCCTCTGACTATATTTAAAATACGGCACTTGTCTAGTCCGAAGTGCATACTAATATCATTAGAAAAAGTTTCTACAGTTTTTAGCATCTCATCGAGTTGGTTTCGAGTGGAAGCCATTAATTTCAAATCATCCATGTACAATAAATGATTAAGCTTCGCCACCACATTGTTGTTATTTTTGATGCTAAAACCTGCGTCTGTGGAGTTCAATAGCTGAGATAGTGGGTTCATAGCTAGACAGAACCACAGAGGACTCAACGAATCTCCTTGAAACAGGCCCCGGCTGATTGCGATATTTTCAGTTTCGATGTTAATTTCACCAGGTATTTGAAGGTGAATTCTAGTTTTCCACTCTGTCATTATATGCTCTAAAAAGGTCACTATATTATCATCGACTTTATATATTCTCAATATATCTATAAGCCATTCATGCGGCACTGAATCAAAGGCCTTCTTGTAATCAATGAAGGCAGTAAAAAGATTCCTCTTTTTGGAATATGCCTGGTTAGAAATGACTGAGTCGATGATGAGTTGTTCTTTGCATCCCATGGAACCCTTAGCGCATCCTTTCTGTTGAGGTTCTATGATATTGTTCAGAGCACAGTGTTGGTAGATACGCCGGGCTACACAGGATGTGACCAATTTATACAAAGTTGGAAGACAAGTATTTGGGCGGTATTTGGCTGGATCTTGGGTGTTATTTTGATCCTTCGGTATTAAATAAGTGGTACCCTGAGTTAGGAATGCTGGTATATCCTGCGGATTAGAAATAACATGATTAATTAATGATGATAAGCATTCATGAACACTCCAAAACTTCTTGAGCCAAAAGTTTTGAACTCCATCTTGTCCAGGAGATTTCCAGTTATGAAGCTCTTTGATGATATTTGAGACTTCTTCAGTAGTGAAGGGTTCGTAAAGGGTAGTAATGTAGTGTTGGCAGTTCTGTGTCGTATCTTCTATCCATCCAGCATTGTTGTTAAGAGCAGCTGGTGTGGAAAGTTGATTTCCCCAAAACTCATGAATTTCTTCTTGGCTTGGGTAAGTCTTATCGACACGTTCTACAGTGGAATTGAGTTTTCGATAGAACGCCTTCTCAGAACTCTCAAAAAGAGCATTGTCGCTTTTGCGGTTGTTACTAACTTTGTACCTCCTTATTCGCCCTGAATAAACGGAGAGTTTTTGTTTTAATGTATCCAGACACTGATGGGCTGTGTTGTTTTCTGGATCATATCTTGAGTGTCTTGCGGTACTCAGCATTATTTCTGAGTATAGTTTATTACTAAAGTTATTATTATGGTATGGTTTATTACTAACGAGGAAGTTATAAATGCCTTAAATCAAATGAAAAATGGAAAATATAGAGACGACGGAATAACAAAAGAGATGATTAGAGATGGAGGTCAAACTACCTTGGAAGCAGTTAAAATCCCAATGAAGAAGTGCCTCTTTGATATTGCTATTCCAACCACTTGGCAAAATGCGCAGCTACTTCTACTACAAAATAAAGGAGGCAAACACAAACTCGAAAATTACAGACCAATAAGTCTGTTACCACATCCGTACAAACTGCTTACCACAATAATGACCAACAGACTATCAGATAAATTCGATAGTTACCAGCCTGTTGAACAAGCGGGATATCGCAAAGGTTATAGTACCGTAGAACACCTACTCCTACAGACAATAAGGACATTTCTCGAAAAGTGTAACGAATACAATGAACCTCTTCATTCAGCATTTGTTGATTACAATAGGGCATTCGATTCCATAGAACTCTGGGCCGTATTAGACGGAATGAATAACGCAAGGATTGATTCCAGATATAGAATATAGAATTATTTACTATTGAATTAGAAGATGCATAAGATGCCTTATGTCTTAGAAGAAAAAGTTAAATTGTCACTTAAATTTTTAAGTCATCTAAGATTTGCCGATGACATAGTGCTCATAAGCAACAATACAGAAGAACTAATCTACATACTAAAGATGCTTAAACAGGAATCTGAGAAGAAAAGCGGTTTAAAAATAAATTTAAATAAAACAAAAGTGATGACAAATCAAAATATCAGAATCGACTTAGATGGAAGTCAGATCGAAAGTGTCGAAGAGACACACGATCAAGCTAGGCAAAAAGAATCAAACGGCAGAGATAACTAGAAGAATCCGAATTACTTGGGCAGCAGTTGCAAGACTCAGTGATGTGTTGAAAAACAAAAAGATACCAATAAACCTAGAAAAAAGGGTATTCAACAGTTGTATTCTACCAGTTATGACTGATGGAGTGGATACCATGACACTTACAGGGTTATCAGCCAATAGATTAAGAACACAGAGGGCCATCGAACGAGCTATGTTAGGAGTATCTCTGAGAGAACATATTTGAAATGGGACGTACGAAACAGGACGAAGGTGGAATATGTAACTGGAAGAATTGCGCAAATGAAATGGAACTGGATAGGACACGTGGCACGGCAAAACAAAGAAAGGTGGACGAGAACATTGTACATTGGAGACCACGCGAGCATAGTACTAGCAGAGGAAGACCACAAAAACGATGGTTAGATGACTTCAAAGCAAAAGTGGGGAGAAACTGGTACCAAAGAGCACAAAACAGAGAAGAGTGGAAAACTCATGGGAGGCCTTTGTCCAGGAGTGGATGCAAACAGGCTAAATAAGAAGTTATTGTTTTCTTTAGGGACATTCACTTAACAAGCTACATGTTTTTATGGATTTGGCTGTCTCTAGAGGTGTATATTCTCGGGCTGAATACCGATAACCTTTTTCCAAGCACACAAACAATCCACATTGCTTTACTATATTTTTTGTTTTTGTTCTGTTAGTGTATCTTTGGTTGCCTATATAGATGTCATATAGGTGAACAAGGATTAGGATGAAGTTAGGTTAGGTCTGATCCGGGGAACCGGTACCGGGACAAGCGATGTAAGATGATCAAACTAAATAAAGATATCTTTAATCAAGAGTACTTAATAGTCATTATTAAAGAACCCAACTAAACATGGTGGCAGCGGTGTTGAGTGCAGCACGTATATTTTAAGTATAAAACTATATTACCCATTAACCACTAGCACATGCCAAGAGTAGCAAAGCAAGGTTAAGGGGCAAGAAAATATTCTGCATTGTGGTCAATTGTGGTTGAAGGTTGAAATCATACCCGACATAAAGTAACACTGAAAATGTCTACTAATACTACACTTGCGATCATAAAAAGCGGGTCACTCGACGAATTATTCGAGTTTGATGTCTCGAATTTTTTAAACCTTTGGTCCGATTTGATGGATTTTTTTAGTATGTTATAGCCTTATTCTCTAACAATATCGCTATAATAATATTGTTGCTAGACAGGTAAATTGTCATTGTATACTGGGTGTAACAATCATACTGTGTTTATTCCTCAAAGTTCGGAACACCCTGTGAATGTTTTAGCATAGATAAAATATTGAAATTAAAACTCGATTGTAGCCTTAGGCTTTAACATTTTCTTTTTTGTTTTATTTGTTTATGTTGGCTAATAAAAAAGTTAGACACGTTAACAATTAACCATGTTCTTCATCAATACAGGGTGTTTCTAAATAAGTGCGACAAACTTTAAGGGGCAATTCTGCATGAAAAAATAATAATTACCGTTTGCTTTATAAACGTATATGGCTGCAAATTCTTCGGTTTCAAGATATGGGGTGTTGTTTTTTTTTCTTACAAACTGACGATTTATTTATTGCTCTAAAACCGGTTGAGATATGCAAATGAAATTTGAGTGTTAAGAGGTAGTTATGGCGTATTTTTTGACATACAACTAAGAATTTTATATCCACCATTGGCGTGCATACGGGATGTATCTAAAATGTTTATACCCGTATGCACGCCAATGGTGAATGTAGAATTATTAATCGTATGTCAAAAAATGCACAATAACTGTCTCTTAACACCTACCAAATTTCATTTGCATATCTCTACAGGCTTTAGAGCAATAAATAAATCGTCAGTTTGTAAGAAAAACTTAAACATTTGCGGACATACATATGTTTATAAAGTAAACTGTCATTATTTTTCATGCAGAATTGCCCCTTAAAGTTTGTCGCACTTATTTAGAAACACCCTGTATTGATGAAGAGCATGGTTAGTTGTTAACGTGCCTAACTTTTTTATTATTCAACAAAAACAAATAAAACAAAAAAGAAAATGTTAAGAAAGCCTAAGGCTACAATCGAGTTTTAATTTCAATATTTTATCTATGCTAAAACATTCCACAGGGTGTTCCGAACTTTGAGGAATAAACACAGTATGACTGTTACACCCGGTATACAATGACAATTTACCTGTCTAGCAACAATATTATTATAGGGATATTGTTAGAGAATAAGGCTATAACATACTAAAAAAATCACTCAAATCGGACAACAAGTTTAGAAAAATCGATACACATAACTTGAATAATTCGTCGAGTGACCCGCTTTTTATGATCGCAAGTGTACTCCTGATGCAAATACTCAAGGTATAGTAAATCCAGCACCATTGAATGTTAACCCTAGGAAAAATTCAATTTTTTGGCCCCAGCAATTTGGCCTGCATGGAGGAAGAGGCTGGAACGCTACATGTCGGTATCAGGGCAGCTCCAAAAGACAGAAAAACAAAAAATAGATATCCTAGTGTACCTTATGGGAGAAGAATCCGAAGATATTTTGATACAATTTCAAAAAATTCCAAATACTTACGAGGAAGTTCTAAATGTTTTTGACAAATATTTTATCCCTAGCCGTAATATTATATATGAACGTTTCAAATTCAATTCTACAGTACAAAAACCAGGTGAAACCATTGACTTATTTATTACTAGCCTACATACCTTAGCAGAACATTGTAATTATGGGCAACTGAAGGAGGAATTGATCCGAGACCGTATCGTAGTAGGCATGCTGGACACAAAAACATCAGAAAGGTTACAGCTAAAAGAAACAGTTTTGATAGCAATTTCTGGCTTTTCTTCGTGTCTTATCAGATAAAACAATTGTTCCAGATATCGTTATCGCGTTTCCTTTTTTACTTCTTTATCGATGATTATTCTGCCGCGCCGTTTTCATTTTCTAATATTCCATACTCTTTCTCTTTCTGCTCTCAAAGAAACTGTTTATTAGATTTTTTTCTTTCTCATCTAATTTATACCGATCCAGATTAGCTCCATATAACAGTTCTAGTTCTACTTCTACTTGCATCAGACTAATCAATACGTTTATTTAACATATTATTAAGTGTCAACACATTTTTTCTTTTGTCTTCGCTAATATTTATTTATTTCTGTTGTTTTTGTACATAGAAGAAATCAATATAGATGTAAGATTTTTAAAATTGATTGTTATTATTTCTTTTATATTGATCCTTTTTTTATTTTTAATATGAAGGTGAAAATATTTTTTAACGTATCCTGAATTAATTTCAAAAGTGGTTATTTATTTAGGTACTCTTACTCCATATCTATTTAAATATCGTCCAATTGGTTTCCTTTAAATTTAGCTCACCACAAATGCAAAAAGTAATGAACAATGAAAATTTTAAAGATAAAATAATGATTTCAATTAAAATCTTTAATAAACATAAGTGCGACAAAAGAGAAACACCATGGATGGTAGTTATTAGAAAAACTATTTGACAAAAGTAGACTATTTATGCTCCAATTCAAAATACATATAGTCAAATACAAAGCTTCAGAGATACATGAAAAAGTACAAATAAAAAAGACAACTTCATGTTATTTAAAAACATTAAAAAGCCAACTCGGGTTTAATCGAGACAAAAAGTCCCGGCCCTAAATATATCAAAATCTAATACGGCCAAGGGGACTGACAATATTTCAAGAAAAGTAGTTAAATTAATTTCAGAAGGTCACGTTGATGCGTTATAAATAGACGTTATAGTAGGCTTATATCTGTATTATATTACCTACTAACTATAATACAATAACACGTTTTGTTGTACAAAGTAATTGATATAGCAACGCTGCTAGGATAAAGTTCTGTTTGACGCGATTCTAGCAGAAGGTACTGCTATCTATCGAACATAAATATTACCGATGTTGTAGATGGAGTCACTTCATGGCGGCACAAATTCACAGCGGCAATTCAAGATATAATTCTTGTTTAACGAGATTTTTCATATGTTTAGGAAAAAATATTCAACATTTTATTGCAAATATTTTCCACTCTTACAGTTTTAAATATGTTGTTATTAAAATTTTGTCCGATTTCTTACCGGTAGCTTTATTATAAGCCAAAACATATTATTTTTTCCTATTGTGGCAAAACTGTAAGATCAAAAATTTTCAAAAAATTCATAAGTATTTCTTAGGATTATATCTTTATGCTGTAAGAAAATTAACAAAATTGTATGTTTGGTTTTCCCGCTTTATACTTGGAAAAAAAGAGTATTTTTGAGTTTTTTCGAAAACGAAAACATGAAGTTCGCTCAAAATTTGTCAAAATACTTCTAGTAATCACATACACCTTCTCAAATTTTTTCAAAATTTTTGAACTTCAAATTTTTTTTTTGGGGGGGTTCAGATCAACCTTAAGAGGATCTAACGTATTTTCGGCTGCAATGCTATTCAAATGGGGATTAATTTTTTTCGAATCCTGAAAAAACTAATTAGTATTTTTGAAAAATTTAAACGCAGAATGAAAGATCACGTTATTAGCGAGGGCCGAAAGTCCCTCAGAACTTCTATAATGTTTATTTTAATAAGTTACAGGGGTGAAAAACTAAGAGAAAATTTAGTGTGATTTTTAATTTCAAATATATCATTCAAAATAAACTTTTTATTTATTCTAAGGGACTTTCGGCCCTCGGTAATAATTTAGTCTTTCATTCTGCGTTTAAATTTTTCAAAAATATTTATTGGTTTTTTCAGGATTCGAAAAAAATAAACACAATGCCGTGGTAATATTTTCCAAATCTATCTTTGTCTTACAACGCACTCAGCCGAATATAATATTGTCAGCATATATTGACAGTCAGACACTGACAATCAGTGACAATTTTAAATATTTGACATTGCATCGGGAATATGTTGAGTTATTGATTAAATATTATTGAAATATACTGTATTTGATAAATAATTGATTTAAGACGTGAATTTAATAAAAAGTTATTTATTGTGTATTATTTGTGGAAGATCCAAGCATAGAATACATCAGGATAATATATTCTGTGATCCAAGTATTTTGTTGTTAAAGATGTTCAAAATTGTAAGCGTTCCATAACAATATATTATTAAAAAATCACTTCAACACTTTTCCTGTTTTCTCGATTGAGTATTAGTCTTTGTTGTACAAATAAATTATTACAATCACTGAATACATAGTTAGTGAAAAATTATCACATTTATTAACTGAATTAATAATTTCCAATTATAAAAATAACAGTTATCCAAGAACATTCAAAACCCATCTCTTTAAATTAATGATGACATTTTCAAGTAGAATGACATTCTAGTAATGTTTACATATCCATACGAGTGTGAATTTTACTACGCGTAATTTGCCGTGTAAAGACAGAAAAAGTAGGGACACACGTAAAATATTTGCGAATTATGTACCCATAGCCTTAACAGATATCTTAACTCCCTAATAAGAATCAGTTGCACTAAACTCACTCAAAACTTCAGACAGGTTGTATACGCTGTGAGCTCGTACGTAGAGGGGATATTTATAAATTCGCGAGCGCCAGTAGTGGAAAGTCTGTAAACGTTTACCGGAAATTTGACATAAATGTCAAAGAGATTAATTTAAAATTAAAATTAAAAACATTAATTATAAAAAATATTATTTGGTCAAAGCTGTGGTATATATTTTTACCTTAAATATACTTACGTTTTAAATACTGAATTTACGTTTTTTTAATGTTCCGTAATATGTAATTATAAATTCTTAGCGCCATCTACACGATAATTGTGAAAGTATCCGAAGTAAGAAATTAATATTTCATCAATAGAACGTCAAATTGATTAGCAAAATCTTAAAAAAATCTATTACAATTTAATTACTTTTTAGCGTTGTAAATATTAAGCGATAACAATTAAATAATAAATTTAAAAATTACCGGTGAAAGTTGAATTAGTAATCCGCCAGGAGCGACACCAGCGAAGCTCAGAGCGTATATAATAAAAAATGTCATTTTTCTCACTGATAATTTAATTTTGTAAAGAGTTTTCCCCTTATTGTTATACATACTTATTATAATCATTAATTTTGAATTTAAGTAAACTGCTATATAAAATTGTCACGTGCCTTTTTTATATTCATTTCCTTTCTAATATAAGTCGATTTAGATGGGAGTACTTTTCAGATTTAATAAGTTTGCAACAAACAGCTTGCATTGAAACTAATGTAGAAAAGAGAACATGTTAATTACCATTTTGTACTATGACTATTTTAAATTTCTCAGTTTCAATAAGTGGATTTAAAGAAAGGGTCATTAACATTCACAATATAAATTCTTAACTGTGTCCAAAATAAAAATTTTCTGATTCGTTTTTTTGCGGATTCCTGTTCAAATATGTCCCTTTTAAACAAATCAGAAGGGTGCCGGGCGAAACAATTTTTTTAAACAAATTCAAAATTACCTTTCTGTCTTTTGTGGGCAATTTTAAACAAATAATGTCTCATGTCATATTTTTGAAAAGTTGATAGTTTCTGAGTTATCAGCGACTAAAATCTGAAAAATGCGAAAATAAGCATTTTCGATAGGCTTGAAACTCATATGTAAATTATTAGTTTTTAGGTGGCCAAGTACCTAAATTAAAGTTTATTATAAAGTTATATATATAAACAACGGTCTAAATAATTGAAATAAGCCACGATTACTCATCAGAATCTTGAAATTGAATGTTTAAACTTCAATTTAGGCACTTAACAACCGAAAAAATAATAGTTTAAACATGAGTTTTCAAGCTTCAAAAATGCTTATTTTCGCATTATTTGTCAAATTTTAAATCGCTTAAAACCCGAAATCTGTCAAGTTTTGGGAAAATGACAGATCTTTTTTGATTAAGATGACCCAAAAATGTTAAAAACATATTTTCGGGGGCAAAAATGGCGATGATTTGAATTTGTAAAAAAAAATTTAAACAATTTCTGCCCAAAAATTTCGCCTAGCACCCTTGTGATTTGTATATAGGGGATAGTTTTTAAAAAGAATCTGCAAAGAAACCGAATCAGAACAACCAGACACAGGTAGCATTAAATCCGGACTCCGGAAGTGTCATAAGTTTTCGAAACGGACCCTAATTGGGGTCATTAGAAACTAATTGGTGACCCCTGATTTAAAGCATACGAAATAAGTCGGAAATTTACTCCACGCAACAGCAAGTGACAGAAAGTGGCTACTGCTCCGATCACGGATTACATTATAAAATTTCACGTTATCAAATAAATAGAACGTAAAATGTTAGATTTGCTTTAAAATTTTAGTGCAGAATTACAGCTACATTTGAACTAGCTTATTTCTTCTTAAGGGAATAGGCGCAAAATGTCGCTTGTCAAAATGTTCAATGTGATTTAAATCCTGTCATTTTTTTCGAATACTGAGAAAATTAATTAGTATTTTTGAAAAATTTAAACGCAGAATGAAAGATTACGTTAGTACCGAGGGCCGAAAGTCCCTGAAAACTTCTATAATGATTTTTTTTAATAAGTTACAGGGGTTAAAAAAGAGAAAATTTAGTGTGACTTTTAAATTTTAAATACTTCATGTCAAAGAAACTTTTTAGTTATTCTAAGGGACTTTCGGCCCCCGGTAATAATGAAATCTTTCATTCTGCGGTTCAATTTTTCAAAAATACTTATTAGTTTTCTCAGAATTAGAAAAAAATGAATACATTTAAAACACATTGAACATTTTGACAGGCGACATTTTGCGCCTATGCCCTTAAGGTGCCTTCTCCATTACTGAAGGTTGGCTATAACTATTGGGACCGTGCAAGTTCGGCAAAGCGACCTCTATTTCTACGCTCTGTACTTTTATTCGCACTTTTAATTATATTGGCCAATTATATTAGTCCTGGTTGCTGGATAATTGTCAAGGCCATAGTCCAAAAAAATAATAAGAAGAAAAATAAGATGCAGGTTATGTTATGCAAACGTAAACAATTGTATGTAGTAAATAAAATTAGTTATTAAAATGCAGTACTGCAAGCAAAATACAATTAATTAAATTTACCTTTATATAATAATTGCATATCATATCAATATTGTGGAGCAATATATAATTTTTCTACTTCAATGACAGAAGGTATGAAATATACGTCAATTTGACAATTTCAATTGACAATATGAATTATTTAAGATAGTTGCAATATTTCTCCGCGACTCGCGCACGGTCGTTTCTCGTTTCCCTTCCAAGTACTTGCACACCGCGAATAGCAAATTGCTCTCTATCTTGAGCGGTTTTTAGTTCCTTAGTCTCGAATGTGTGTCCATGGCTGTCCAGTCTCTTACGTTCTTCAGCCAGGAGCACTTTCTTCTTCCTGGACCTCTTCTTCCTTCCACTTTTCCTTCCATTATGAGTTAAAAAGTATCTTTCTCCTCTGTAAATGTTCCAGATAACTTGTTTTTCTGTTTTTTACAATATTTAGGAGTTCTCTCTCGGTCCCCATTCTTCAATCTCGTTGTTGGTCGCGTGCTCTGCCCAAGAGATCTTCAGCATCCTTCGAAAAACCCGCATCTCAAAGGCTTCTATACGCCTCATACTTGTAATTCCTAGAACCCTTGTTTAGTAATAGCCTAGTCTTTAGCCTAGTAGTAGCCTAGACTGTAGAGTCCATGAGTAGCTCAATACATTGTTTTAATTCATTAGTGATTAAAATAAATAAACAATTTATATAAAAAAATATAATTAAATAAATAATATTTAATACATACTCAATTTTACGGAAACTTAAACAAAACAATTATTCCTTAACTGTGTAAATGAGGTTAACATTGTATGTAAATTCATGGCAAAATAAAAAACACTTACCATAAAATTTCAAACACCAATATAAAATTAGTTGTGAAAACAACTGTTTGTGTAATATAAATAACTTCTAAATGCAAAAACAGGACAAAAAACAGCAAAAAATAGCCACAAGTAAACAGACACAAGCGTCTTTTTTGTACCTCTCTTTTCGATGTACTGAGTCTAGAGCGTTCATGAAAATAACACGTGTCTTTACTTAATAACAGGTGGTAGCTGGTTTGTCTTTAGTTTCATACGTTGAAGACACTGATGCTAGATAAAAAGTATGTGTTTCATCTCGGCAGGTATTAATGATGTACGGGTAAAGAACCATGGACTTAACTGTATGTATGGTTTAAAAATATTATTCAATGTTGTAATTACACGATTAAACTATTACATGCATTCCAAAACTTTATTAATACAATATGTGTAGGTACATGTACATGCCATCTCTTCTGTTTTTTCATGTTTTCGTCAACCATATTTGTTTTTTTTATATAAGTTCTTTGATTTAGTGATAAAATTCAAAGAATAATGTAAAAAAGGATTGACGACATATTCATTACTTGGAATACCAATTATCAATTTCTTATTTCGAAAAAATTGCAACTAAAAAACTAACTTAAACAATAATGGATTAGTATACACAACGCAAATCTAACAACTTTAGGAGGTTTGTCTTTCTAGTTTTGTATATAGCCACTTAGAGGGCGCCACCAATAAAACCTTCCGACACAAATGTAACCTCAATATTTTGTTGACATAAATCCAGAATTCGATTGAGATACAGGATACAGCAAGTCATGTAGATACAGTGAATTTTTGAAAATAAGTCGTTCGAAAAATGGACTTTAGCTGAGAACATTTTCAAGCAATACTTTTTTATATTATTCGGATAGGATTATCACAACAGCAATGTCTCTCTGAAATAACCAGTCAACTATTTCCCGCTGGTATGAAGAAGCAACACACAACGCCGAATCATCCTACATTCCTATTCTGTTTTTGTTGTACGTATCTGATTTAACGTTCGGATGGCAGTCAAAATCAGTTTCATATGCCGACGATTTAAAGTTATATTACTGTCCCGATATTGTTAATACTCTTCAGAATGACCTTAAACAGCTATCAGAATGGAGCATGAAATGGGCTATTCCAATACATACGTGTAAGTGTTGTGTTGTTCAATGTGGATATAACAATCCATATATAACATATTTTTTGGATGGAGCTCCTCTGAAATCGGTACAGGAAGTTAATGACTTGGGCGTTACAGTCAACCAAACGTTAGGCTACGGCTCCACGGGCTGGAAATTGACGCTAGCAGTAGCCGCAAAACGAACTTAAGGTTCCACGGAACGGAATAGGAATAGCCGAACTGAACCGACTACGCACAAGTCCTGTAGTCGGTACAGTTCGGCTATTCCTATTCCGTTCTGCGGAACCTTAAGTTCGTTTTGCGGCTACTGCTAGCGTCAATTTCCAGCCCGTGGAGCCGTAGCCTTAGGTTGGACTACTCAAACAGCAAAAGTAGTCGGTAAAGCTAACTCTGCTTTATACCTCATATCAAAAGCTTTTCCTAGAATGTCTCCAGACTTGTTTTTGAAACTCTTGTCAGACCTCACCTGGAATTTGCGGTATCTGTTTGGTCACCTCATTTACAAAGAGATATTAATTTATTAGAAGGAGTACAAGGAAGAGCTACTAAGCTACCTTTTAATTATGCAAGATTAAGCTATGAATCTCGATTAAGAAAGCTTAAGTTGTCTCCATTGACCCATAGAAGAGAGAGAGGTGATTTAATATCTACTTATAGAATTCTTAGGGGGAATTTTGGGGAACATCGAATTTTTTTAATAACCTTTTAAAACTACTGAGAGGCAAAACTTTTTTGGAAATCGAGTTTTTGATAAATGGAACAGTTTAAGTGATGACATCGTAGGAGCTATTAGCTTAAATAGTTTCAAAAACAGGTTTGATAAGAACTAACTGGGCATTGTATGTGTAATGTTAGCAATTTTTGTTAAAATAGTTGTTATAAAATGTAAGGATATATTTTATGATTTTTTTTATGAGAAAAAAAATTGTAATTTTTGGGTATACCTACTTTCTAATTTTTTTATCTGTTTTTAATTTGCTATTGTTGTAAGAACTTTTGTAAAAACTAATTCTTTTGAATATTTATTATTCTATTATTATTATTCTATTGAATATTATTTAGTTTAAGACCTACAATTATTTTGTATTTTGAGCCATATAAGCTTTGCTTTGGCTCGATATTATTGTGTAACAATAATAATAATACATCTGGACAAAGTGCTCACACTGCCCACAAGACAATAGAGTTTTTGGAGCTTCAAAACATCGAAATGTTAAACCATCCACCGTATAGCCCCGACCTAAGTCCCAACGACTTCTTCACGTTCCCAAAGATCAAGAATTAAATGCGTGGGTAGCGATTCCAGTCGCCAGAAGAAGCCATCGATGCCTTTAAAACAGCGATTTTGCAGGTTTCAACTGAAGACTGGAATAACTGTTTTATCAATTGGTTTGAACGTATGCAAAAGTGTATCGATCTTCTTGGGACATATTTTGAAAAGCAATAAAGTATTTTAAGTATATATTTTTTGTCTTTGTGGCTATCGGCAAAACTAAAAAGACAACCCTCGAATTATATGCAGCAAATGCTGCATGTGTCACCTAAATGAACAAATATCAATTTAAAACTTACCTATTTTTAGTCATGCGTATGGAAGGTGTTAGAAGTAGATCGGGAGTGACGGTGTTAACACCAGGTATGTCATCAGACTTGTTAGTAACAATCTTTTTGAACCCATTAAAAATCCCTAAAAGCATATGAACATAATGTTAGTAAATGATTATTATCCGTGTCGGGCCTAAATATACGATGCTAGAAATTCTTGGGATTTGGGATCATAGGTTTATATATTATGTGACTGTGATTAACATGTGTTTTTAAGAAGACTGAAGACTAGATGTTACCCAAGATAGGGGGAAAGGGAAGGATAACTTCGAAAATACTCTCTGAAAATTTCCGATTGATCGGAGTAAAATTAGCAGAGATACAGCATGTTTAACATCACTATTTTCGACTCGCTTTGCTGCGATTTCGCGCTAGCACGCTTGAGCGTAGTAAGAAACGTTCAACAAATGTTCCCCTTCTCTTTTGTAGATTACTCCACGATTCAAAAACATATTCCGGTGTGCATCCCTATACTATTTGACAGACAAAAAAGAACACTAAGACCTTAGACCATAAAAACTGATAGACACGCCTTGTACCGAACCGTTGAAGCAAACATCTTCCGCGAAAGTGACGTCACAATACGGCAACAACTCGTTTGGATTCTTAGCAAAGCACTAATAAAATTACCCAATTTTAGATTAATTTTAATATAACTTCAATATTTTGAAAAAAATAAGGAAGATAAATAATTTAGCAAAGTAATTAATAAATATTTTTGACTTAAAGTAATTTTGTAAAAATAAATGTTTTTTTTAAAGTAGGTACATATTTATTATATCGTTGGTATATCTCTTCTTGTTTGATAATCAAAAATAACTTTGAAGGAGAGTAATTTTCTTTTGGGTGGAAGTTTCAGGTTAGGTGAAAAAATATGTAGGAAATCTATTAATTTATTGACCACAAAACAAAATAGCTTTTGTTAACTTACTTCTAACTCTTATTACATTATTTGGTTTTTCACCTTCGTGGTACAATCTGATGTTGCAATAATGGAAACAAATTCTCTTTATTAAATTAAACAAATGGTTTGTTTCAAAATCATGATCAAACATATGTTCTTTGTATGTACATATCTTCTCATTAATTTAGAATCGTTCAATTTTTTAAAATTGTACATAAATCTAATTCCGCTTTCAGCAATTTTGTAAATATGAATGACGTCTTTAGAAGGTTGTTTCTTAACTTTCTTAACTACAAACCCAGCGATATAGTCAACAATATCACAAACATAAGCTGACAATGTTTTTGAAAAACTTAAATTATTTACAGTATAATCATGGTTACTAGTTATTGTTCCCCTATTATTTTCATCAGTTATAAAGTTGTCAATGAGTTGATGATCATCTGTTTTCATTTTCACAGTATTTGTTGTGCTCATTGCTAAAATTATGGAAGGTGTCTGTTCTATACAATTAACCTGGGTAGATCCTGTAACACTTGTGTGCATTAAGAGTCTTTTATATGCAGCTTTAAATTGTTTTGCCGTTGGGTTGTTGTTGTAACCTCCATGACTCCTAATAGAACTAAAGAAAACTTCTAAGTGATCTTGAGAAAGTTTATAGACCGAAAGAACTTCAGACCTCCATCCATATCCTCCAAGTAATTTTTCCAAATTCCCATTAGTGACTTTAAACTAATGATCATACCAATAAAACCCGTTTTTCTTTGGCTTGGATATTATAGTGGTTCACCATTGTTGGAACATTTAAGTGATCTAAGATATTTTATAGATTCTTCAATTTTTTGAAAAATCGCTTGTTTATTGTGCTGCTGTAAACTGGATTTTAGGTGTTTTGCCAATAAATTTGGGCTATTTAAAATATCAAAAATATCATTAATTTGTTCAATGAAATTTTGAGTAGCTTCGCTACGTACAAATTCTTTTGAGCTTTTATTTCTCAAATAATGTATTGCCTTAGCAACTTTTTGGCTGAACGTTTGGGCAGCTAATTTCACCTTCATTTTTTCCTTATACCAATTTAAATGCCTTCGGATTATCCTAGTTGCAAGATGAAGGCCTTCCTTTTCTTGAATGTCTACTAATTCTTCCAAATATTTCCATTTAATCGCTTTATTCCCGTCAAAACAAATTTGTAATATAATATACGTTTATTCAAATCAATAGTTATTACAATAATTTACAATTTCAGTTTACTTACAATGAAATGAACGTAAAAAAAGTCTTAAAAGCATGAACATGCTTGTTGACCTAAATAACCTAAAGTATTGCGAATAAGTTTTAACATATGTGGAGGGTCAAATATTACATATTTTGATTTGTTACTGAATGCAGAAAATATACTTTATTTTAATTCACAACGCCTATAAACACTTCAAATCTCTAACGTTTTCTGCCGTAAATTGACGTCACACACAGCTGTGTGAATCGTTTTATGTTGGCTTCACTCTTCGAGACGAGAGAATAGCATTACGGCGTGTCTATCAGTTTTTATGGTCTAAGACTAAGACGAAGTAGTCAAAACTTTAAACGAGTTTTTCTCAAAACTGCTATTTCAAAGGCGGGGGAAATTGGAACTCAAATACTACTAGACTGATCCGCTTGAAATTTTGTTTAGACGTAACGCTGTCGAAATTTATTTGTTTTATGCTTGTTTTTTGTTCAAAAACAATAAATATGTTGATTTTCACTGTTTTGCTACAAAGAATTTCGTTTTTTACTTCCGATTGATATCAAGAATTCAAAAATCGTAAATTATAAAAAAAATCTCAATAGCGTTACATCGAGAAACTCATGAGTTAATAAACTCCTTTTGAATTTTTGTTTTACATGATCCTGTGAGGAGTTCTGATGTCCACGACAAAATCCCTTTTTTGGAGGTGTCTGTAAAAAGTTGCCACTGTTGGCTTATTTTTCAATATTTTTCCTTGAATTTTTTTTTAATATTCTTTGAATTGTACTTAATATGATTATTTAATTTAAAAGTAAAATAATTATTGTACCACAGTTTAAAAAAAAAACAATCACAAAAATGTACTTGAAATGTTGATTTCAAACCATCCGCATCCCCCCTTAACATACCTAATGTTATGCTGCCACCAATAGTATTACATAAATTTAGGTTTATGTACTTACTAGTAAGTGATCCACTTCTTCTCCTTCTTTTTACTTTAGGGCTCGCTAGAGCCAATTCACCTGGCCTTAAATTCCCAACTTGTTCAAGAATGGAATCAGGTATTAGTCCTATACTATTTGCATTATCAATCATTATCTAAAAATATAATTTTATTAATGTTGCCTACAACAAATACTTCTTGCGCTGTACATACTTGTGTAATATCAATGGTTTTCTTGACCACCAGCTCATTCTTTGGAGATATTTTTTCAGTCAGTGTAAAAATATTAGGTGCTATAATAAGAGATAAGTTGTATGAATCCATCCTATTACTGTCTGAGTGTAGTGTGATCTCATTAAAAAACTGAAAAATATAAACTAACTCAGTAAATCAGAAACAAAATTAATTTAAGTTAAAAACTGGAAAGTCAATCAATTAAAACATAATAATCCAAATGTAATCATTAACAAAGTAGAAAAAATAATATAGAGTCCATACAATATAGATACCGTTGCACGTCATCCGCGTCATAGCACGTGACGTCACATAATACTAAGACGAACTATTTAAGTCCTAGGTGTGTTCCTTTTTAGAATCGTTTAGCTGAGTACACTGGAATTATAGCCACTAGACATATTTTATTATATATTGGAAGATTTCTATTAAGGGGATGGGTACGTATTTTCGGCTGCAATGCTATTCAAATGAGGATTCATTTTTTTCGAATCCTGAGAAAACTAATACGTATTTTTAAAAAATTTAAACCCAGAATGAAATATTACGTTATTAGCGAGGGCCAAAAGTCCCTGAGAACTTCTATAATGTTTATTTTAATAAGTTACAGGAGTCAAAAGCTAAGAGTAAATTTAGTGTGATTTTTAATTTCAAATATCTCATTCAAAATAAATTTTTATTTATTCTAAGGGACTTTCGGCCCTCGGTAATAATTTAGTCTTTCATTCTGCGTTTAAATTTTTCAAAAATATTTATTGGTTTTTTCAGGATTCGAAAAAAATTAACACAATGTCTGTGGTAATATTTTCCAAATCTATCTTTGTCTTACAACGCACTCAGTCGAATAGAATATTGTCAGCATATTGTCAGTCAGACAGTGACAATTTTAAATATTTGACTAGAGTTGCACAAGTTTGACTTGAATGTTTGAACTTGACTTGAGTTTGACTTAATTCAAGTCAAACTCAAGTCAATCCTTCTGTCAATTAATTCAAGTCAAGTCAAACTGGTCAATGGTTAGAGGTTTGAAAATTCAAACTGTTTGTCAAACTAGTTTGAAAGAGTTTGAAAATTAATTTATTAAATAGATATACTTTTCCTCGAGATAAAAATGTTTAGTAATTTTTCAGGAACGCAACTCATAAATATTGGCAATATCATTTTAAAGTTTTCTACTTTAAAATGTATAATATTATATGTCTGAATTGCCGATATAAATGAGTCAGATTAAATAAATTATTAGAAGAATTTTTTACTAAGCAACAACATTTGTGTTTAGTTTAGTAATATTTTGTATTTTGACAACGACACCCGATTTGGGCGTCGAAAGTGTTTGAAATGTGGTGCCTGCGTCGAATACATAGAATATCATGGATGGACAGAGTCAGAAAGGAGGAAGTACTAAGAAGAGCCGGTTTACAGGATAGGGAACTTTTTAATTATGTTGAAAGTAAGACTACATACTTGGGGCACATACTACGAGGACGACGATACACTTTTCAGTAACTGATACTCGACGGAAAGATAGAGGGTAAGAGAGGACTGGGACGTAAAAAGATGTCATGGCTGCATAATCGCCAATGGACAGGAACCCACAGCTATGAAATGCTTCGCAATGCTGCTAAAAACAGAATTATGTAATCCTGACTATCTAACGTTTCACCGTCTATGCAGAAATGCACAGCATCTTATGAAGAAGAAGAAATATGAATTTATAATTGCCAGACATTTTTGCACGTTTTATGCCTGGTTGCACCAACAGATCTTAAGCTCCAGCTTAGCTAAGCTCTACTTATAGATAGGGCCACCTTGAGTATCACTTACGTTGCACCATAATTTTAGATTCTTACCTTATTATCAATTATATCTATTATTATACAGGGTGTAACCAAAATATAGGTCATAAATTAAAGTACGTATTCTGGGACCAAAAATAGCTCGAATGAACCTAACTTACCTTAGTACAAATATGCACATAAAAAAAGTTACAGCCCTTTGAAGTTACAAAATCAAAATCGATTCTCTCGAATATATCGAAAACTATTGGAGATTTTTTATTGAAAATAAGCATGTGGCATTCTTATGACAGGAACATTTTAAAAAAAAATTATAGTGAAATTTGTGCACCCCTAAAAATTTTATGGGGTTTTGTTCCCTTAAACCCCCCCAAACTTTTGTGTACGTGACAATTAATTTATTATTGTGGTACCATTACTTAAATTCAATATTTTCAAAACTTTTTTTCCTCTTAGTATTTTTTCGATAAGGCAGTTTTTATCGAGATGCGGCTTCATTTTTTAATACGTTTACATACAAAATTTATGGGGGTTTTGTGTCTTTAAACCCCATAAATGTTTATGTGTATGTTCCAATTAAACTATTACTGCGGTACCGTTAGTTTAACACAGTCTTTTTAAAATTTTTTGCCTCTTTGTATTTTTTCGATAAGGCACCTTTTATCGAGATGTGGCTTCTTTTTTAATATGGTTCAAAATATACCTAAAAATGTAAATCATAAATAAATTTTCATATTATTACCAAGTGTCCATAATCGTACTTAACCATATACAAATATGTGGTGGATTTGACAAATATTAAAAATATCTCGATAAAAACTGTTTATTCGAAAAAGTACTAAGAGGCAAAAAAGTTTTTAAAACATTGTATTTAACTAATGGTACTATAATAATAATTAAATTGGAACGTATACAAAAGTTTGGGGGGAGGGGTTTAAAGGAACAAAACCCCCATAAAATTTTTGAGGGATTTCCAAATTTCACTATAATTTTTTCTTAAGATACTACTGCCATAGTAATGCCACATGTCCATTTTCAATAAAAAAGCTCTAATAGTTTTCGATATATTGGGAAAAATCGATTTTCATTATGTAACTTCAAAGGGCTGTAACTTTTTTTATGTGCACATTTGTACTAAGGTAAGTTAGGTTCAATCAAACTATTTTTGGTCTCAGAATATGTGAATCAATTTATGACCTGTATTTTTGTTACACCCTGTATATGTTATGTATTATGGTATTCTTATTGTATTGTAATAACCTGTATTATGGTATTCTTATTGTAATATATTATAATTATATTATATTAATTCTTATGGTATTCTCGACTTAAGCTTTTGCTGTGTTTCATAGATTATAACAAGGCCTTTGATAAAGTGCGGCATGATCATCTAATCAGACTCCTGGCAGAAAAGAATTTAGATAAACGAGACATCCGACTAATAGCAAATATGTACTACAATCAGAAAGCAGTAGTGAGAGTAGAGAATAATACCACTGAAGAAATTGAAATAAAGCGAGGTGTGAGACAAGGGTGTATACTGTCACCAACCCTGTTTAATCTCTATTCCGAAGACGTAATGAATAGAACACTCTCTGAGCAATCCATAGGTATTAAAATAAATGGTGTTAGATTAAACAATCTGAGATTTGCCGACGACACCGTTCTGATCGCAGAAACACTTGAAGAGCTACAGACATTGGTGAATAAGATAGCAGACTGCAGCGAAGAATATGGACTATCTTTGAACATAAAGAAAACTAAATTTATGGTAATATCGAAATCAACACGAAATGTCCAAAATTTATATTTACACAATGAAATTATCGATCGAGTTAGCAAATACAAATATTTAGGTACTTTTATAAATGAAGACAACGATAGCTCAGCAGAAATCAAAATAAGAATAGAAAAAGCCAGATCCATATTCACTAAAATGAAGAGAGTGTTCTGTGGAAGAGATTTGAGCCTTGAAATGAAACTTCGCCTGATGAGATGTTACGTACTTTCTGTGCTGTTCTACGGAATGGAGTCGTGGATGCTGAAAAAGATTGATACCAAAAAATTATAGGCATTTGAACTGTGGATGTATCTCAGAATCTTGAGAATATCATGGACGGAGAGAGTCACAAACGTCGAGGTCTTGAGAAGAATGAATAAAGAAAAGGAAGTCATATTTACGATCAAAAAACGAAAATTGCAATACTTAGGACACATTACAAGAGGCGAAAGATATGAACTGCTTCGAATAATTATGCAAGGGAAGATAGCAGGAAATAAAAGGTCCATAGGAAGAAGACGAAACTCCTGGCTAAAGATTTTACGGGAATGGTATAGCTGTAGCAACAACGAATTGTTTCGGTCAGCGGTTTCGAAAATACGTATAGCTCTGATGATCGCCAACCTTCGGAACGAAGATGGCACTTGAAGAAGACTTAAGCTTAAGATCTGTTGGTGCAACCGGGTATTATTTATCACAAACTATTAGTTGATAATGATAGATTTAAATTAAATATTAATAACTAAAATTTATCGTCAAAATTTTCAACAAAATAAAAAATACCTGGATAAATTATTTTTGTTTTAAATTAAATAATTATAGAATACAGACAGGACAAAATGAAATTGAAGTCGTATCAAAATTTATGCTTATATTTAAGAAAATGACATACATATCTTTATTATTTTCTCATTTTTTTCCTTGCAGAACACACATTGCATTTTTTAGCTATTATTGTATTAAAATTTCACTTTCACTAACAAGAAACACGACTTTAAACTCAAACAGTGACTGGCCCATTTTAAATACATGTGCGGGCAATATGCCTTCCCGCATTTGTCGAAACTTGGGTAAAAATGGGTACCTGTCAGTAAAAGGTTCTTTGATATTTTACAGTATTTGTTGCTTTATTGTTGTAACTCTAATAAAAAATCCTACTATTCTTTATTCTATTATGAAAACGAATTGGCAGAACGATGGTCCAGAAATACACTTTGGTAGTTTTATATTTGTTAGATGACTAATAAAACTACTGCCATTAAGAGTATAAAGTACCTGGTATATATAGTTATAGGAATTGTTACAAATAGTCAAAAATAATGAAAATTTACGTCACTGCTAAATACATATTATTTTTAAGCTTTTAAATCCATCTGGCTGGTGACTAAAACCGAATTAAGTCTGGTAATGCACTTATTTTTGTACATATACAAATATTATAATATTAAAATTATAGACCTACAAAAATAATTATTAATTGTTTATTTAAATTTTACCATTAAATATATTTTTCATAATTCATTTGTTACTTTCTTAAGTTGAAATTTTGAACAAGTACTTAAGACTTGCATAGAAGTCACCTGTTGCAAGAAAGCGGAGGGTTAGCAGCATTCTTTCTTTAACAGTACAGTAGAACCTCGATTTCGAACCAAAAATTCATTTGTTACTTTCTTAAGTTGAAATTTTGAACAAGTACTTAAGACTTGCATAGAAGTCAGCGGAGGGTTAGCAGCATTCTTTCTTTAACAGTACAGTAGAACCTCGATTATCCGTCAGGGCACCGGACCAAGGGTATGACGGATAATCGAAAAGACGGTTAACAGAACATTAAAAAAAATTGAGAATTCATAGTACAACTCTCAAATTTCACTTGTATGGTTTGTTTGACAATATAAGAGGGATTTGTGTTCATACAATCGAATCAATTTAAAATATTCTGAAATCTGTATTTGTTTTACTGTTGCTTCACATTTTGCGACGGCTGAATTTCTTAATCGGCATAAGATCATGCAATCTACTTTATCGGCTTCTTCTTGTTGAGAATACCACTCAATGAATTATTGCATATGCGATGCAGTTTCTCTAGATTATTAACGCATCTTTGTCAGTTACAATAGGTGCATCAACATATCTACAGTCAAATTCCAAGTCTGTGTCAGCTTCTGAATCGGTTTGGTCCGCCTTTGCTGCCATTTCAACAATTTTTTATCTATTAGCAATGGATAGCCGTTTGTGTCCTCATCACAAATTAAATTAACTTTTTTTTTTATTTTTTTACATTAAAATTTTTGCTTATGTAGTCAATACAACTTCTGTATGTGCCCTGACGGTTAACAGAGGTGACTCCAAATCTTCGATAGACATTCTACAGAAATTTGTAACTTGGAATAAATTGTCAGTCATTAATGCCTGGTTGCACCAACAGATCTTAAGCTCCAGCTTAGCTAAGTTCTACTTATAGATAGGGCCTCCTTGAGTATCACTTACGTTGCACCATAATTTTAGATTCTTACCTTATTATCAATTATATCTATTATTATATTATGGTATTTTCATTGTAATATATTATAATTATAATATATTAATTCTTATGATATTCTCGACTTAAGCTTAAGATCTGTTGGTGCAACCGGGCATAAATCACTTAACAAGGCATCGCCTCCTCCTTCTTTTCCCTTTTGTAACAAACTCGAACAGCACACTCTCTTCTTCCTTTTTTTTTTCGGCAAGTCCTGCAATAACTATAAAACTAGCAACGCTAACAATTATATCATATCTTCACCTGTATCCGACATTGGTTCGACAACATAGTAAATATAAGATACACATCATAGTAAATATAAGTATATAATATTAGATTAGAATAAACATAATATTAGATTTTATTATTCTGTGGTCCTACTTTGTAGCGAACGAATAACCAAGCGAACACCTACGAATTCGTTCCTTCGTTCGTTCGTTCGTGTTCGCTTTGATTTAAATGCACCTTCAGATGTTTTAAAGAACTACATAGTTCCACTATGTCATTTTTATAACACTGTTTTTATTTTTACATAATGTGCACTTTGCAATTTTCATTGTTTTGGAATCGCCTGCCAAAACATTAAATAAATCAGTATACCTACATATTTATTTTTCTTGTTAATTAATTCTGCTTCGTCTACAGATTTTTTTCTCTTAATTGTTGCAGTGGGGAAATTTTCAAAATCATACTCATTTTGTTCTGGTACGTATTCTGAGCGTAAAAAAGTTCAGGTTCAGACATTATTGCACAAAGCACACCTTTCAAAACTAACGTATTACAACAAACAAGCAAAGCGTATGCTTCTAAATATGAATATAACCTATAATAGTGTAGGAAACAAAGGTTGAACCTTGCAAAATGGACACAAGTCCGGTTTTATTTTTTTTCTGGTATATCAAGGGGTGCTTATTATAAGACTAACTTTTTCTGAAAAAATTTCGCCCCGGAACCTCCCTTTTCACCCCTTTAAAGGGGGTAATTTGTGGTTTTTGCGGAACGTAGCCCTTCCTGTACCTTTTATAAAAAATTTCTTTTATAGAAATATGAAGAGGACTATATTTTCTACGATTTATTTCCAACAGTATCTCTCTATCATCCACCGTTTAGCAGGGGTGGCGCCCTAAAGTTGACCAGTTTTTAAAAAAGATGTTTTTAAAAAAATATATATTTTTCCCTAACTGTAACGGAAATTAAGAAGAAATCCTACGGAAATTATTCAAAAATAATTGACTGATTTTTTGGTATAGGTTTCACTTCAGGGTAATTGCCCTTTTTTTAATTACAGGGTGTTACATTTTAAAAAACCTCTTTTTATACCATCTGAACCGTTTATGCTAGAGTAAAAAGACTTTCAGCGATTACCCATGTATTGGTGCTATTTACAAATGTGTATAATGCACCCCCATTTTTTCCCTGGAACCACCCCAAAAAAAAGAAGAATTAATAAATAAATTGATTTTCTTGGAATCCTTCACACACAATGCCCTTTATTAGTATGCTTCATATATCATTTTGTGCACGTTATTATTACCCATGGATGGACACCAAAAATGATTTCCTAGTGCAACCCCTGTAGCAAAAAAAAATAAATAAAATGGGGGGTTGAAATTTTTTTTTTGTTTTTTGCTTTTTGATCCATATGGGCATATGCTTCATCAATAGTGCTTTTCAAAAATATATATGGTTATTGCAACATCTCTGAGGAAACCACCCCTATCCTTGAAAATATACTGCAGAAACTACCCCTATACCTTGGCGAGCATATTTTTACGATTTACTCATTACCTATTCATTTTTTTTTAAACAAAACTTATACAAGATTAAAGACCACTATTTACTCTAAAAATTAGGTCCTATTCATTTTTTTCGTTTAAGCAACCGTTACGGCACAGTGGCGCCGTAAACCTCATATATGCTTTGGCGGGCTCCAGTTTTTGTTTTTTTTTTCGTCATCTGTTCATTTTATTGATAAAGTACTTATGTAAAATAAAACAACACAGTGTAACCTACAAATTATGACTTATGCACATTTTACATTCTTTGCTCCCCAAAGCCACAGTGGTGGCCCAAAATAAATTTTTGCATATTTTCGCAACCTACACGCATTTTATTGCATTAATGCTACCTTAATAGCACAATATTTACCCTTAGGTGGCCGCTAAGCAGTGGGGGATCCAGGGAGGGGTGATGGGGGTGATCAGCTCCCCCTCTCAAACCAAGTGATATTATATTCAAAGATGATAAAATATTCAAATATTTTTATAGAAATTTAACCAATTGGCACCCCCCTGTAGCACCAATTTAAAAAGTCATTCTTATAAAAATAATATTAATATAATATAAGTATTAATATAATATAAGTATTTCTATAAAAATAAATGAATATTTTTATAATCTTCAAATATAATATCACTTGGTTTGAGAGAGGTAAGGGGTGATCGCCCCCATCACCCCTCCCTGGATCCGCCACTGCTTAGCGACCACTTAGGGGTGAATATTGTGCTATTAAGATAGCATTAACGCAATAAAATACGTGTAGGTGGCGAAAATATGAAAAAATTTATTTTGGGCCACCACTGTGGCTTTGGGGAGCAAAGAATGTAAAATGTGCATAGGTCATGATTTGTAGGTTACACTGTGTTGTTTTATTTTACATAAGTACTTTATCAATAAAACGAACAGATGGCGAAAAAGAAAACAAAAACTGGAGCCCGCCAAAGCATATATGAGGTTTACGGCGCCACTGTGCCGTAACAGTTGCTTAAACGAAAAAAATGAATAGGACCTAATTTTTAGAGTAAATAGTGGTCTTTAATCTTGTATAAGCCTTGTTTAAAAAAAATGAATAGGTAATGAGAAAATCGTAAAAATATGCTCGCCAAGGTATAGGGGTAGTTTCTGCAGTATATTTTCAAGGATAGGGGTGGTTTCTGCAGGGATGTTGCAATAACCATATATATTTTTGAAAAGCACTATTAATGAAGCATATGCCCATATGGATCAAAAAGCAAAAAACAAAAAAAAATTTTCAACCCCCCATTTTATTTATTTTTTTTGGCTACAGGGGTTGCACTAGGAAATCGCTTTTAGTGTCCATGCATGGGTAATAATAACGTGCACAAAACGATATATGAAGCATATTAATGAAGGGCATTGTGTGTGAAGGATTCCAAGAAAATAACTTTATTTATTAATTCTTCTTTTTTTTGGGTGGTTTCGGGGAAAAAATGGGGGTGCATTATACAAATTTGTAAATAACACCAGTACATGGATAATCGCTGAAAGTCTTTTTACTCTAGCATAAACGGTTCAGATGGTATAAAAAGGGTTTTTTTAAAATGTAACACCCTGTAATTAAAAAAAGGGCAATTACCCTTAAGTGAAACCTATACCAAAAAATCAATCATCTATTTGTGAATAATTTTCGCAGAATTTCTTTTTAATTTCCGTTACAATTAGGGAAAAATATATTTTTTTTAAAAACATCTTTTTTAAAAACTTGTCAACTTTGGGGCGCCACCCTTGCTAAACGGTGGATGATAGAGAGATGCTGTCAGAAATAAATCGTAGAAAATATAGTCCTCTTCATATTTCTATAAAAGAAATTTTTTGTAAAAGGTACAGGAAGGGCTACGTTCCGTAAAAACCACAAATTAACCCCTTTAATGGGGTGAAAAGGTGGGTTCCGGGGCGAAATTTTTTCAGAAAAAATTAGTCTTAAAATAAGCACCCCTTGATATGCCAGAAAAAAAATAAAACCGGACTTGTGTCCATTTTGCAAGGTTCAACCTCTGTTTCCTACACTAATAACCAATATAACTAATTTGCGGACTAGCAGAGTACAGGTAGCAGTGTAGCAGAAAACCAAATCCGCAGAACAGACAACATAGATGAAAAATTGAAGTATATAAACACTATAATAAGAACTACGGGAAAGAAACACCTAACCAAATCTACAAAGAATCATAAGGTGTGGATGACACCAGACATACTAGAACTAATGGATGAAAAACGCAAATTGAAGAATAATTCAGAAAAATACAGAGAGGTTGATAAGAACATAAAGCAAATAATAAAGAAGGCCAAAGAATCATGGATTAAAGAACAATGTGTAGAAATGGAAGCATATGAAAGAAAGTATGACACATTCAATATACATAAAAAAGTAAAAGAACTGACAGGAACCCAAAGAAGACATGAAATAAGTTTGCTTAAGGGCAAAGACGGAAATATTATTCTAGACTTAACAGAAAAAATTCATAGATGGAGTGAATACATAAGAGAATTGTTTGAGGGCAACATAAATAACATTGTCCAGGTAAATGGTGTAACGGGACCTGAAATCCTAACATGTGAAGTAGAAATGGCACTGAGAAATTCCAAAACTGGAAAGGCAAATGGACCCGATGGGGTTCCTACTGAATTACTAAAGCTCTTGAATGATGAATCAATAGGTATAACATTGCACTTATTTAACACAGTATACAATACTGGTATTATACCTCAAGAGTGGCTGCTGTCTACATTCGTTACACTGCCAAAAAAATCCAATGCAAAAGAATGTTCAGAACATCGAACAATATCTTTAATGAGCCATCTACTAAAGATATTTCTAAAAATCATCCACAACCGAGTTTATCAAAAGTTGGAGTCAGATATTAGTAATACACAGATGGGGTTCAGAAAAGGACTAGGTACTCGAGAAGCTCTCTTCGGTTTGAATGTTCTTACACAAAGATGCCTAGACATTAATCAAGAAGTAGATGCATGTTTTCTCGATTTCGAAAAAGCGTTTGACAGAGTACGCCACGATAGGCTAAGAGACATTCTTGAAAGAAAAAACATAGATAATAAAGATCTGCGAATAATTCTCAACTTATATTGGAATCAGAAAGCTAACATCAAAATAGAAAATGAGATAGAATAGAATAGAATAGAATAGAATACTTTATTTGTCCTGCAAGATCATTTACATGATATAGGATACGTCAGTTTAAAATACAAATACATATATGCATATATAAAATATTACTTAAAAATTATTATAAGATAAAATACAAACAGTACATAGAATTAATTATTTACATCACCCATATATTCGCTTACACTATAGAAACAATTTTGCAATAGGTACGATTTTAGTTTGCCTCGAAATTTATTTATGTTTATTTCAGATCTAATACCATTGGGAAGATGATTGAAAAGTCTTATACCCATATAATACTGGGATATCAAAAGCAATAGAAATACGTAGAGGAGTAAGACAGGGATGCATTTTGTCACCACTGCTATTTAATGTATATAGTGAAAGCATCTGTCAGGAAGCCCTTTTGCAAGCAAATGAAGGAATCGTAATCAATGGAGAGGTTGTAAATAATATTGGATACGCAGACGACACTGTACTAGTTGCAAGAACAGTAGAAGAATTACAACGATTACTTACAAACATAAATATTACTTGCAACAATTATGGCATAAACATTAATATCAAAAAAACCAAGTATATGGTCTTCAGTAAAATCATGACACAACCAGCATATATTAGTATAAACGGCATTCAAATTGAAAAAGTATCAAGTTACAAATACTTAGGAACTTTAATAAACGAAACTGGAGACGAAAACAATAAAATAAAAAGACGTATCGAAATTGCCAGGGCCACCTTCATAAAGATGAGAAAATTCTTCTGCAACAGAGATATAAGCATCACTCTACGATTAAGAATGCTAAGAGGCTACGTATTTAACACGCTATTATACGGTGTAGAGGCCTGGACTCTCAAACAGAACGACATAAAGAATATTGAAAGTTTCGAGATGTGGTGCTACCGTCAAATGCTGAAGATAAGTTGGGTTGAAAGAATCACAAATCTTGAAGTAATACGAAGGATAGAAAGAGACCCAGAAATTTTATTAACGATAAAACGAAGAAAACTCGAGTATTTGGGTCACCTGATGAGAGGTCATAAATGCGCATTACTTCAAAATATAATGCAAGGAAAAATAGAAGGAAAACGGAATCCAGGCCGTAGAAGAATGTCATGGATGCGGAATTTGAGAGAGTGGTTTGGCTGCACCACTAATGAACTTTTTAGGTCAGCTGTAAACAAAGTCAGGGTAGCCTTGATGATTTCCATCTCTGATAGGAGTAGCACAAGAAGAAGAAGAAGAGTACAGGTTCAGATCTGTCCAAATAAGTCAAAACAAAAGGCGGTATGCTGTCAATTAGAATTAAAAATAAACACGTTGCACAATATGATATTCAAACTTCAAACTATTTGAAGAAGTTTGATTTCAAGTCAAACCTAAAGATATCGAAATCAACTCAAGTCAAACTTTTTTACAAAAAAAGTTTGGTTTTCAAATCAAGTCAAGTTTGTTGAAAAAAATCAAACTAGTTTGACTTGATGCATCTCTATATTTGACATACCATCGGGAATATTTTGAGTTAATGATTAAATAATATTGATATACAGGGTGATTGATTAGTAGGGTAAAGCTCAATAGCTCCGCTATAGTAATAGATAGCAATAAAAGTTAATAACAAAAATTTTAGCCACCTTTGAGCTTCACATTACAAAATTAGTTAGAATGTTACAGGGTGTTCGATAACACAGTGGCAGACCAAACTTATGTTTTTTTTAAATGGAACACCCTAAATTTTATTTTAAATTCGAAATCCTGTTAACTTCTCCATCACAAAAATATAAAGGTTTGTTATGTTATACAGGGTATTTACAAAGTTATAACCAATTTTATATGAAAATCGTCACAAGTTCAACTCCCTGTATAAATAAAAATAAGCAAAACAGCAATGGTTTATTAATGCCATATTTTTTAACGTATTGTCAAAATTTTCAAGAATTATTGATATTGCTAATTTTCTTTAGATCAAATACAGGGTGAATCAAAACGCAAGTACATTATTTTCTCAGTAATTTTAAATGGAACACCCTGTATTTTATATCACTACTGAAAAGTACCATTACCGTACTTTAATTTTTAGATAACATTGCCTATGTCTAAATTTATTAGTTTTCGAGATATTTTCATTTTTCAATGGACCAGTAGCGTGGCCACCCAAATCACCAGAATTTAATAAACTGGACTGATTTTTTTGGGGTTACGTTAATAATGAAGTTTATAAAATACCTCCAACAACAAGGGATGAGATGAAAAATAGAATACAAAGTGTATTTCGATGTGTTAATTTACAAATGCTCCGTAGAGTAAGTAGCTCATTCAATGATCGTTTTTAGGCGTACATAGTTAGGAGATAATTTTGAACACCTTATGTAATTAAATATTAAAAATATTTTATTAAAAGTATGTAGCTTCTAATTTTTTCAAACTTTTTTTGCAAAATGTATTACTGATAAATTATGTTTCGTTCTTTATTTCTTACATTGTTACATTTACATACAAAAGTAGTGTTTAATTTTCTTTACAAAATATTGTATTTTGTGTTTGTGTGTTTTTTGTAAAATTTATTACTAATTTTCTTTGTTTACATGTTGCAAAAATGTTGCAGGTAGTGGTTGTGTTTTTGTTTGTAAAATGTATTACTAATAAATTATTTTTATTTCTTTATTTGCTGCAGTGTTACATTGATTACCGGATTGATAATCGGTAATCTTCAATTGTCAATTCAGTCATGGCTTACTTAAAATTTAGATAAATTTAAACACCAAAAATAATTTGCTCTGAAAAATGAAAATATCTCGAAAACTAATAAATTTGGGCATAGGGAATGTTATATAAAAATTAAAGTAAGTTAATGTTACTTTTCAATAATGATATAAAATACAGGGTGTTCCATTTAACATTACTGAGAAAATAATGTACTTGCGTTTTGACTCACCCTGTATTTGATATAAAGAAAATTAGCAATATCAATAATTCTTAAAAATTTTGACAATAAATAAAAAAATATGGCATTAATAAACCATTGCTGTTGTGCTTATTTTTATTTATACAGGGAGTTGAACTTGTTACGATTTTCATACAAAATTGGTTATAACGTTGTAAATACCCTGTATAACATTACAAACATTTATATTTTTGTGATGGAGAAGTTAACAGGATTTCGAATATAAAATAAAATATAGGGTGTTCCATTTAAAAAAACATAAGTTAGGTCTGCCACTGTGTTATCGAACACTAACACTATAACATTCTAACTAATTTTGTAATGTGAAGCTCAAAGGTGGCTAAAATTTTTGTTATTAACTTTTATTGCTATCTATTACTATAGCGGAGCTATTGAGCTTTACCCTACTAATCAATCACCCTGTATAGTGTATTTGATAAATAATTGATTTAAGACGTGAACTTAATAAAAAGTTATTTATTGTGTATTATTTGTGGAAGATCCAAGCAGAGAATACATCAGGATAATAATATTCTGTGATCCAAGTATTTTGTTGTTGAAGATGTTCAAAATTGTAAGCGTTCCATAGTAAAATATATTATTAAAAAATCACTTTAACACTTTTGCTCTTTTCTCGATTGAGTATTAGTTTTTGTTGTGCATATAAATTATTACAATCACTGAATACATAGTTAGTGAAAAAATTATCACATTTTTTAACTGAATTAATAATTTGCAATTATACAAATAACAGTTATCCAAGAACATTCAAAAGCCATCTCTTTAAGTTAATGATGACATTGTCAAGTAGAATGACATTCTAGTAATGTTTACATATCCATACCAGTGTGAATTTTACTAAACGTAATTTGCCATATAAAGACAGAAAAAGTAGGGATAGCCGTAAAATATTTGCGAATTATGTACCGATGGCTTTAATGTTTTAAAGAAACATACCATAACTTGTTTCATTTAATTTGTATAAGTGGAATATAAAGCATTTTTATAAAGTACACTTGTTCGGATTACACTCTAACTGCGATCGAACAATGTTGACATTTTGGCATAAATTGGTATCATTTATTAGACAGTTGCGGTATTGACACTTCAGATTTGTTTTTATTCTTTACTATAAGTATTTGTTTTATTATATTTATTGTTTTTATTATTTACTTTAACATAAGATAATAACTTAATTCTTGTTTTCTATTTCTAATGTTTTTATTTATTTACATTGAATATTAATTTGTTTTGTTGTATAATCCACTTCGCAATAATTATGTGATATATTTGATTTAAAATTAATTCAAGAATTTTTTGTAATTGAACAACAATATCAACTTAGATCTCTGACGTAGATAATGACGTGCAACGGTATCTATATTGTACAGACTGTATTTAATCTTTTGTAAAAGAAACAAATGAAGACAAATAAACAAACAATTATAATAAACAAACAAATAATTTATAACCAAAAAACTTTAAAATACAATAAGTAAAAAAATATTCCATCCATCCAATGGCACTACAGCCCAAATCGAGCCTTGGCCTCCTTCAATAAGCTTCCCCAATCATTTCGATTTACCGCTGTTCTTTTCCATGAACGCGTTCCCAAGAAGTTCCTGGCATCCTCATCGACTTCGTCTTCCCATCTCTTTTTAAGTCTTCCAACAGGTCTTCTTCCCTGCATTCTTGCATTCAGCAATTTTCTGGGGATTCTATTCTCATGTATGCGGACCACGTGCCCTGCCCACCATAATCTCTGCAGTTTAGTGTGTTGTGTTAGAGTTGGTTCGCTATATTGCTCGTATATTTCTCTATTATACCCAATTCGCCAGTTGTAATTTTCACTTATTGGGCCCAGTATCCTACGTAATACTTTTCGTTCATAATCAGGCCCATAGTAAGTTGTGGCTGCGAAACATGGGTGGTGACATAGAAATCTGCCAATGCATTAGATGAAAGAAAAGTAAAAAAATATTAGTTCTGATAAAGGTTAATTTTTAATATTGTTAATATTAAAAGGAAAACTTTTGTTAGTCTTTAGCAGATGCCGCCACGACGTCCATGTCATCATAATTTTTCGTTTGTGGGCCAAGGCTGACGGCCAGAATTTAAGTGGTTCAGAGAGAATCAAATATGTGCTCTCTGAAGAGACTCTAACAAGAGTTGAAACTAGTTAGAGCACTTTTGGCGCTCTCTGAACTTACTAAGACGGCTCTTGTTTCGATTCACAACGAAATGATTATTTATTATAAAAAAATATTCTTCTTCATCTTCATACATCTTCTTGCAGTTCGTCAGCTGCTTTATTATATTAATTGATTGTATTTACAGTTTTAAACATTATTTCCGAGAGTGTAAAATTGACCCAACTCTTTTGAAGATAAACTGATGGGATGAATGCATAATGTCATATAGTGTCTATTACCAAGCAGTTCCTCTACTTCACAACTTGCATTTGAATGAGGTAAAGTGAACACAGACAAAGTCACTCAAATTGCTGTCAAAATGTTTTATTTAACCCACTTTAAAATATAATTCATTCAGATATTCGAATTCTATAGGAATATCCTGGTATTGTTGAAGTTTCCTGCATTTGTCATCAATCTTTTGCATTTTTTGTAGGTCTTGAGGGCTACAAACAAGCAACTGTTAAAGCTATTTTTATTTAGAACACGTATCTTGCCTATGACTGGTTCTGCAAAATCATTTCTTTTTTTACTTCCATACAAGCTGTAATCAAGAAACTCCTGCATCTTTTGTAAAAATCCTGTTTGAATTCATCATCTTAATCATGAATACAGACTGTTTAGTGTTGGATTAGAGAGAGCCCTGAAGGAAGCACTAAAATCGGCAACATTGCATATGACAATGAGTTACATTGCCACTGTAGAATGACGAATGACTGGATGAATCGTTGTAGATCAGGTGGGAAGCGGGGAAGCAGTGTTGCCATTTTAATGAGTTACATTGCCACTGTAGAATGACGAATGACTGAATGAATCGTTGTAGAGCACGTGGGAAGTGGGGAAGCAGTGTTGCCATCTTATAGTGTGTGTATCTACTTTAAAACTAAACAGTATGTATGTTGCCTCATCCCAATTCCTGGATACATGTTGTTACTGTTGGCAGATTTTGTAATATATTGAGAATCAATTGTTTCAACATTAGTTCTGCGGCTTGATGCTACAAGGGCCAATGCCAATTTTTTACGGTTTTGCTTTGTCAATATTGAACTCAAAAAAAGCTGTACAAAACAGCAAAACATTGACGTTGGCCATTTTAGCACCAAGCCACATAATGTGGCTTAATGCTAAAAGGGCCAATATCAATTTTTTGTGTTTTGTTTTATCAATATTAAATTAAAAAAAGCTGTACAAAAAAGCAATACACACTTGCATGGACCCACATATTATCGGTCCATGCAAGTAAGCAATACATCTTTATACATTGTGATCATTTCGCTGTGCAAATTTGTGATAACTAGTTTATTGCTTTGAAGAAATTTTTATAAGCTTTAATCAAGAAATCATCCACAAAAATTGGGGTGTAATGCTAGTTCGCCTCCATGTGGTGCACCCTGGGTAACGCTAAATGAACTAGCAAAAATTTGGCGGCAGACGAACGAAAAACAAAAACAATATCCTGCCAACATCACAAACAGAAATCTTATCTATACGTAAACATACGATGGGAACAAATAAAGGTTCTTCTCAGAACCAACTGACTAGAGATCTCGGACCTTGTATCCGAGTCTGTCACCTTAACATCGAGGGCATAAGCCAGGCAAAATGCCAAGTGTTGCAAAAAATCCTACATGATAACGACATTGACCTGGTTGCCATACAAGAGACCCATACTGAAGATAAAGTCCAGCTTGATTTAAGGGGAAAGATACCTGGCTACGATTTACTGGGAGCCACCTATGATAAACATTACGGCGTCGCAACCTACATTCGCTGCAATATAATAATAATTTATTCAACCACTTAGTTATTATACAATATACATATAACAGACCTAATTAATATACTTATACTGACTGATTCATCCGGAGGCAGACCTAGACACAAGGCATCTGTTTGTCGGATACCTCCCACTGATGTCAGTCAATATAATATACAATGTACATATAATTTATTAAATACACTGTCTATAATATGTATAAATTAAAGTAAAATATAAATCAAAACATTCAATAACAATAGCAAATCGATACATTTCTTTTTAGATTTTAACTGTTTATGTGATTTAGTTTTTTTTTTTATTAGATGATTATTAGATGATTAGATGAAAGAGTAAAAAAGGAGAAAATACGAATTGGTTGTGCAAATCAAATTCAAACATTTTCAAATATTTTAAACATTTCCGGGTTACTGATAATTAAACTCTTTACTTCTTTACTAAATTTATGTCTTATATTAATTTCTTTTAAATGCGTTGGTAACATATTAAATAGTTTAGGACCATAATAGGAAAATGATCTCTGCGTCACAGTTTTTTTAAATAAATTAGTATTTAGATGTAGATTAGTAGCTGCTCTAGTAATTGAAGTTTTTTTATTGTTTTTTACTTTTGAAAATTGGGTCCTTAGGAGACATTGGTGTATATAAATTTGACGTATTTTGAATAATTTTGTTTCTTGGTAGAGTAGAGATATTGAGTGTAATCTAGGTTTTTTAAATATTATTCTAAATAAAATATTTTGTGTAGTTTGCAAATTTTTTAAATTAGTAGAGAATGCACCACCCCAAATAGTTATACAATATCTTAGAACTGATTCAACTAATGAATTATACATCATAATAAGATTGGACTTAGATAGGATGAACCTTACTTTATAAAATTTATGTATTAAAGCTCTTATACGTTTAGAGACATAGGTAATATGATGTGACCACCTTGTGTGATGATCAATCATAACACCCAAATATTTTATTACAGGGGTTTGTTCTAGTATGGGGCAATCACATATATTATCTTTACATCTGGGATTATGCAGTCTAATCTTTAAAGATGGTTGGTCCGTAACTGTTGGGGAAAATGTTACATATTTTGTTTTCTCGACATTTAAAGTTAAAAGATTATGATTTAGCCAAATTCTAATATTTTTAAGACAAACCTCTGTCGCAAAATGCACTTCTTCCCAAGTATTTCCTGTAATTATGAGTGCAGTATCATCTGCGTAACATACCAACTGTCCCTCAAAATTCTGGATTGTTGCAATACTATTTATGTATACGAGAAATAAAATAGGTCCTAACACCGTTCCTTGTGGTATCCCCATCTGTACATTAATATTAGTGCTTATTTTGTCACCGATTTTAGTTTGCTGCGTTCTGTTTGTTAAATAATTTTTAAAAAGATCTAATGCAATACCCCGAATACCATAATTATTCAATTTACCTAACAGTTTGGCATGAGATACCGTGTCAAAGGCTTTAGCCAAATCCAGAAAGACTGCTAGGCATTTTTTAGAATTATCGAGAGCTTTAATTATTGTTTCAACTAGATTCAATGCGGCATCTTCTGTACAGGATTTTTTTCTGAAACCGTATTGAATTTTAGAAAGAACATTATGCTGATCCAGAAAGCTAACCAATCTATTTGTTAATACTTTTTCAAATAATTTAGCAAAGTTATTTATTACAGATATCGGTCGATAATTAGTTAGTTTATTTCTAGAACCGCTTTTGAAAATGGGAGAAACTATAGATTGCTTCCACTGCGTAGGTATTTGTCCTGTTGAGAGACTGAGATTTATTATATGGGTTAATGGGCCCAATATATTAAGATGAATATATTTTATTAATTTGCTACTAATCTTATCGGGACCAGGAGAACAATTATTCTTTAAATTAGATATCAAAATAGTTATTTCGGCCTGCGTTACCGGTTTTAAGAAAATAGACGATTCTATATAAACATCTCTCAACAAATTATCAGGTAAATTTGAATTTTCTATTTTATTTGCCATTTTCATTCCTAAGTTTATAAAAAAATTATTAAACACATTTGCCTTATCTGTATTATTTTTAACGCAGTCCCCATTTTCATTAACAATATCAATATTAGAAATATCTAGTGTATTTTTACTTCCTGCAACCTCATTAATAATATTCCATAATTTTTTAGTATTCCCATGAGTACCGTATAATTTTTGTTTATAGTAATCATTTTTCTGTTTTTTTATTAACACATTAAGTTTATTTCTATATTCCTTATACTGTGCTTCTAGAATGGGTGTAGGCGTTTTATTTAGTTGTTTTTTGAGGATATGACGTTTATGAATGGATGTTATTATTGCCGTAGATATCCATGGTTGTAATTTTTTGTATTTGTTATTTTTGTTGACAACAATTTTAGTGAAAGAGTTTGTAATTGTGTTTATTTTATTAATGAAATTGTTGTAAGAAATTTGAACATTATTATTATTAATTACTTCAGACCATGATTCATTTTTTAAATAATTATTTATTTTTTTAAAGTCAATTTTTTTGTTGTAATTTTTTTTCTTTATGTTCTGTATTTATACTGTCACAGCTTTTAAAGGATATCAAAACAAATGGCGAAAAATGATCTGTCATATCGGTTTGAAAAACTATCGAATCTATATCAATTTTACTTTCTATATTATTAGTTTTCCTAATAAATATATGATCTATTGTTGTCTTAGAATCAGAAGTAACTCTTGTAGGTTTATTTATATAAGAGATGAAACCATATGTATTTAATATGTTTAGATACCTAGTTGTATCGGGTGTATAGGATTTTAACAAGTCGATATTTATATCACCTACATAAACTTCAAGATGTTGCATATCCAACTGCTGCAGATATTGTTCCAGATCGTTTAAGAATATTTGAGTATTTGTTGCAGGTGGTCGATAATAGGCAGTTATCCCAAATGAATAATAAGTATTTAAATGTTTCGTTAAAAATTTCACGCGGAGAAATTTACTATCATTTATCTCTATAGTACTAATTGTAGATGATATACTATCTTTCATATAAATCACCGTACCATCGCATTTATTTATACACGATTCATTATAATATATTCCGTAATTCGGAATATGAAAATCATTTATATTTACCTCCCTAGTTTCGGATAAAATAATTATGTCCAAAAGATCCTTACCTGATTCTAAATATATGAGCAGTTCATCAAAATGCTTTTGTAAACTTCAAATATTAAAGTGAATCACACCAATTCCATTCTCCCATTTTACCCTCTCCAGTTCAAGTAAGTAATCTTGAAAATTATTATATTCTTTGTATCGATTTCCTGACTATTATCTAAAATTTCTAGATATTCAAGCATTTAGTCATAAATTGTACCTGATATCCCAAAATTTAATCAATCGTTTATTAAAGCGAAATAGAAAAATGGTATCGAAAACAAAAATTTAAAGCCTTAAAACCTAGAGAGCATTAGCAATAATACAATTGATAAAACACATATTATTTACAAATTATAATGAGTTCTGTATTCATCAAAGTCTTTAGAATTTTTTATTATTTTTACGTTACCGTTTCGACAGACGTAGATTTTACCATTGTCAGTCCACACATTTTTTAAACCCACAAGACTGGTTAGCTGATTTACCAATTCCAATTTTAAGTTAGTGAGATCTTCCTTAATAACTACCCCAGTACCCTTTAGTAGCTTCTTCTTAGCGTAGACTGTTTGCTTATTCTCGATTGTATTTAATTTAAGATACACAGCCCTAGCTTTATCCTTGTTTTGTTTACCAATTCGATAACATAAGTTAATATCTTCATATTTTAAATTTAAACCCATTTTAGAATTTATTAGGTTAATTATTTCGTTTCTGGTGTCTTCTTTCTCCTTTTCCTTTAGATTAAAAATTCGTAGACACATGCGCCGGTTCCCTTGATCTAGTCGATCAAATTTCTCGTTCAATTCTTCTATTTTGCGCTCCAAGTTTGTTTTAGTGGAGTTAATATCCACTTTAAGTGACGCCACTGTTTCTTCTAAATTACCTAGACGGGTTTCAATGGTATTTATAATGGCTACGGCGACATTATCAGTAAGACTTTTTATAATATCTTTATTTTGGAGACTTTTTATAATGGCTTGACTTACAGCATTTTCAATAGCTTCTTTTACTTCTCTTGTAATAACCATAGTGTTCCAATTTTTTTTTCAACTCACAGCACCAAAACTATTTTATATTCACACTACTGAAAAATTAGGAAATTTTTCGCTGAATTTTCTTATTAAAATGTTACTTTTTCGGGAGCTCAGATTACAACCGACTACTCACTACAATCCATAGGCGGCGAATGATATAGAAAATGGTTTCCTACTTTCTGCTTCCAATGAAAATAATATACATGAAGTAGTCACCAAGATTGGAAATATTACCGTAGTTAACATATACAAACCTCCAGCCACTACATGGAACCCAGAAGTGCTAAAGACTCATCCACATCCTACTATATACATCGGCGACTTCAACAGCCACCACGAAATGTGGAAGTACACCACGAATGATGAAAATGGGGAGGCACTAGTAGAATGGTCCGAAGAGCAAAACATATATCTAGTTTTTGATGCCAAAGACAGAGGAACATTTAAATCAGCTGCATGGAGTAAAGAATATAACCCAGACCTATGTTTTGTCTCAAAAGATACCAATGACAGACCACTAACAACTGCGAGAAGTGTCCTTGCAGACTTCCCACATACTCAACATCGTCCAGTGCTTATCACCATCGGAATATCAATTCCAATAATTAGATCATATCCTCGACCCAGGTGGAATCTTAGAAAAGCAAACTGGAAGAAGTTCTCTGAACAACTAGACCGGACCTTGAGCTGGGTCCCTCCAACCAGCAAACAATAGAGAGATATCGCAAAGGCAAACGTTATTAGTGTGTCAAGACGTAAATAAGGGATAACGGTGTATTCCAACACAGGCATCAACAGAGTTATCGCAAATGTTCTGGGGGCGGGCCTTAACGTTATTATGACAACCGACTTTTGGGATTAAAATGTAACCTGGAAATTAATGTTGAATAATAATTGTTTTTTATTGAAAAATGAATTTGGATATTGAGCAGGTTGACATGTATTTTAATTTTAATGATTTGACAAACAATAAATATAAATAATCAGTATCAAAATAATATAAAATATCATAACCACAAAAAGTAGTCTATTGTATACAAAATAAGAACGCAACGTATTTCTCAACACAAGAAACAAGATGATTCACAGTTTTTAGTTTATAAAATTTGTATTCTATAAATTATTTTTATGTTTCATCCCAAATGTCAAATTAGCGTTAACGTTATTACCGTCCCTTATTTCAACCTAAATAGCGGGACACGTTATCCGGTATTAGCGTAACATTCACTCTGCGCTTGCGTACATGTCAAAATAGCGTATTCCGCTATTAGCGTGCGATAAAAATGCATTTGCGATATCTCTCTATTATGAGAGGTTTGTGGGCGCAGTAATAAGCACTGCCAAGAAAACCATCCCTAGGGGGTATCGCAAAGAATATGTGCCTGGATGGACTGAAACATGTGAAGACTTATATACGAAGTTTCTCGAAAGTGGTGACCGGGAAATAGCCGAAGAGCTTTTACACAACATCGATACGGCTAGACGCCAAAAATGGATAAAGACTGTCGAAAACCTTGACTTCAAAAAATCAAGCCGGCAGGCATGGTCCTTGTTGCGGAAAATTGGAGGAGCTAACCAGCTGGAATCCAGATAGTCTAAAATGTCTCCTAACAAGGTTGCCTCCCATATAGTATCTCTATCCAGAGCTCCACGAGATCGAACACATACTACCAACGTGAAAAGAGACTTAAGGGCATTAAAACAAATGAACAGAACGAACTCCGAATATTCAGCAAGAATACTTATTTATGAAATCACACATGCGCTGAAAGAAATGAAATCAGGTAAAGCACCTGGCTTTGATGGTATCCATCCAGAGTTCTTGATACACAGTGGTGCATACACGAAACAGTGGCTTGCAATGTTCTTTAATGATATACTTCAGTCAGGTAACATTCCTTTCTCACTTAAGCGAACAAAGATAATTGCAATTCCGAAACCGGGCAAATCAAACGATAAGCCAGAAAACTACCGCCCCATAGCTCTACTCAGCATGGTATATAAACTATTAGAAAAGCTTCTCCTCAACAGAATTAGTCACAGGATACTAGAAACTGTCCCCATTGAACAAGCTGGCTTCCGCCCTCATCGAAGCTGTACGGACCAAGTGATGTCATTAACAACTTTTATAGAAGCTAGTTTTCAAAAGAAACAAAAGACAGCAACAGTATTTATAGATCTAACAGCAGCATATGATACTGTTTGGAGACAGGGATTAATATATAAACTGGCCCGCATTATCCCCTGCAGAAAGATAATTAACCTCATTGACAACATGCTGACCAACAGAGCCTTCCAGGTTATAATGGGAAAGGAGACGAGTAGACAGATGAAACTTAACAATGGTCTTCCACAGGGTTCTGTCCTTGCCCCTTTACTTTTCAGCCTCTATATTGCTGACATGCCTGAAACCGAATCTCGGAAGTTTGGATATGCTGACGACTGGACCCTTGCAACAAGCCACCAGTCTTTAGAAACTACAGAAATCACTCTCACGAATGACTTATCCATCCTCAGCGAATACCTTAAGAAATGGAGACTACAGCCAAGTACTACAAAAACTGAAGTATCAGCTTTTCATCTAAACAACAAGTTGGCAAACAGAGAATTACGAGTGTATTTTAATAACAAGATGTTAAAACACAATAAATACCCGAAATACCTTGGGGTTACTCTGGACAGAACGCTCACATTCAGAGAACACCTGACGAAAACAGCAGCAAAATTGAAAACACGCAACAATATAATACAGAAACTCTGCGGCACTACATGGGGGTCCACAGCATCAACATTAAGATCCTCTGCTCTTGGCCTGATATATCCGGTGGCAGAATACTGTGCTCCAGTGTGGCTAAATAGCAGGCATACCCACCTGGTCGACACCCAACTAAACCGTACTATGCGTATGATAACAGGCACAATTAAGCCCACCCCTACAATGTGGCTACCTACCCTTAGTAATATAGGACCACCCAACCTACGCCGCGAACATGCATTGGTTAAAGAATATAACAAAATAATGGACAGTCGCCAGCTTCTAGTCCACAACAACATCCCCGATATTCTTGGAAACCGTCTCCGATCCAGGTTACCCCCTCTACAATCTGCTCAAGCGCTGCAGCAATCCAACTTTGACTTAAATACCCGATGGAGAGAAGATTGGGAAAGTAGGACAGATCCGCATTACCATAGTCTACCGGACATCATAGGGAAACCTGGCGAATTTGAACGTCCCTGTAAGATTTGGGCAGCCCTTAATCGAATTCGAACAAACTGTGGAAGATGCGCCGACTCCCTCCACAGATGGGGTAAACTCCCCTCGCCTTCTTGTGACTGCAGCGCTGCAAGACAGACGATCAGTCACATTGTTCAGGACTGCCCACGCAGAGCATACACAGGCGACCCTATAGACTTTGTAATGGCAACCGAAGGGTCAATCGAATATATAAAAAAATTGGACATCTGTTTGTGATGCATTGTATAATGCATAAATCTAAATATATTCTGTGATATACTTAAGCCATACGCTAAATAAATAAATCCACAAATCATACTAACGAAGGATTTAACTCACCTGCATTAAAAACGCTAACACATTTAAATGTTCTGTAGGGATTAAAAGGCAAGCCAACAATATAGCTTCAACCTTTTTCTCTATTATTGAACATCTCAGGAACAACTCATGAAAGGAACAAGGAATTAACGGTTCAGGTAGTTCCCTTAAAAAACATTTTAAAATAACAGCAACGTCTATCACATGGTGCTCCAATCCTAACATGTATCCTCTGTTTAAGGAAGCCTAAAATACAATTTCTGTAGAACATATGAATCACTATGTCATGGACATAGTGTACGGGCATAGTGTAGTCACGGGCTGTGTACAAACCAGCTGTCTTGTGGGACACATTGAGAATTGTGTGATATGAAAGACATTGAGTACTTAGTTTATAGTACAATGGGATGGGGCAACAATGGGGAAGGGCGCTGTCTATTATCCTAACTAACTAAGCCCTAACATAAACTACTTGTCAGTGGTCACAACATGCTATTCACAGGGAACAATTGTATTTTAATTGATTTTGACCAGTCCGGCTTGTTGGTATGTTTATATATTATTGTAATCTTAGAACATTCTAAAATATCATTCTTTCTTCTTCTTCTGGTAGCACTACAACCCAGGGTGGGTCTTGGCTGACTGCACAACTCACTTCCATCTTGAACGGTCGTTCCATGATAGTTCAGTCAGTGGGTGGGTAGTCCTATTGTTCTTAAATCTGACCATATATTATCTCTCTATCACATTCGTGGGTGTCCTAAGGGCCTTCTTCCTGTGGGGCTTCCTCCCAGATCAGCTTGGCAAGGCGGTTATTAGGGAGTCTATGGACATGGCCAGCCCATTGTAGACGCTGAGATTTAATTTCATGGACTACATTGCTCGCCCTATACATCTGCTTGACCTCAGCATTTGTTCTCATTCAGTATTGGTTGCTATTAGGGTCGTGATAAGGTCCAAAGATTCTTCTGAGGATTTTTCTTTCAAAACATCTAAGTTTTCTTTTAATTGCTTTGGTCAGAGTCCACGTCTCACACCCATACATGAGCACTGGTCTAATCACTGTTTTATATATTATAATCTTTAATGCTCATGTTAGGCTCTTAGATTTAATAGTATTGTGGAGGCTATACATACATCTGTTTGCTGCCTGAATTCTCCCTTTAATATCTTCCGTGATATCGTTATCTGCAGTTATTGTTGCTCCGAGATATTTAAAACTCCCCACTCTTTCAAAGTTATACAAGTCTATCGTAACATTTTGCCCTATTCTATCTCGTTCCTTTTGTCTGTTGTTGCACATGTATTTCTAACATATCCAAAAGTGTAAAAGCGTATGAAAGATCCAAAATACCAGTTAATTTAAAGCAAAAGGTTTTGAAACATATATGGTTCCTGTCATGTTTCCATCACAGGAAGGCTTTCCTTTTCCTAATGAAAAAAGTAAGCTTAAGAGACCATATGAGAAATGAGGATTTATGAAAAAGAACCAATGTAAAAGATATTATCGAAGCTATCGCAAAATGTACATGGGCAGGATATGTGACAAGAGAAGTGGGCAACGAGAATAATACAATGGCGACCAAAAACACATAAACAAGGCATAGGAATACTGCAAAAAAATGGATCAACTACATTAAAGAAAAGGCAGGAAGAAATTGGCACCAGATAGTGATGTAACGAATGTCATTTTTTGAACATTCGCGAATACGAATGTGAATATCTGCTACCGACATTCGTGAATGCAGACGCGAATATTCAGTTTATTTTTAAATTTGTTTCTATTTTTGTAATGTTTCCTTTTATAATGAAAAGTTATTTGATATTTAGTGTAAATCAATCTGAATCTTAAGCTTTATTACATAATATCAAATATTACAAAAAAAGTGAAGGCTGATAATGTGATTATACAAGGTTAAGTTCTATCTATCTATTGCCCTTCATTTGTCCAAAGTTGAACGTAGGCCTCCCCCTTATTTTTTCACTCTTCTCGGTTCAGTGCTAATGCTGTCCATCTGGTCCCTGCGTATCTTTTTAGGTCATCTGACTATCTCGTCTGTGGTTTGCCCCTTCCTCTTTTGTAGTCCCAAGGCCTCCAGTGAGTTATTGCTTCATTCCATCTTCCGTCTCTTTGTCTGCTGTTGTGTCCTGCATATTTCCATTTGAGAGTAGCTGCATGTTTGAGTTTAAGTTACCTTTTCTTAATAAAAAAGATGAGAAGTGAATAGATTTTGATTTTATTAACCTAATATTATCTTAAAATTATTTTTTTCTGGTTTTCATATTCGCAAAACATTCGCGAATGTGGATGGGAATGCGAATATACAAAAACATACGAATATTCGCAAATGTGAATACGAATATTTGTTACATCACCAGCACCAGATAGTACAAGACAGGCGAATAAGGAAACACCAGGGGAGATCTATGTCCAAGACTGGACCAAAAGAGGCTGCTTAAGAAGAAGTTACAATTTACAATGAATGGCAAACATTTAATTGAGTGTGAGGAAGTACCCAACTATCGAGGCGCTCAGAGCAACAGTGGCCTAACCCCAAAAACAAAGTTTTGAGGTAAATGTAATCTTTGCATTCGTATTTCCGTTATGCTTATGCGATGGCACTACAAATTATGTAGTGGCATTTAGCCAAATATAGAGATAGTTTGTGTAGACCCTTGTTAATCCGAAGATTTAATGTTGCTGCTTTTATTGATATATTAATCTAAAAATGCTCAATTTGTGGCTTAGGCCACTGTTGCTCTGAGTGCCTTATGACATCCAAGCTGGGTGGACTGCCCATTGTCTTTTCATATTTGTAAAATTCATTTTTTAAACTAACTGAAGACACTTGCAAGTAAAACTAATTTAAGAAAATGCGTGCATAATCTGGAAACGACCCATTGTAGCATACATCAAAACCAGGTGGTTGTAGCCCGGTTGTGGGTTGTACCATGGTCCGTGTCATACACGTCATGTCCTAACATAAATCAGTCTTTAGGTTTATTACTAACTCACTTTTATTTTATTCTGGCGATTCTTTGAGCCTTCTTTTCTAAACAAACCTTCAGTCTCAACTTTTGATAAAATAAATGAACACATTTCATACAGTCGTTTAGGTACAACCAATTGTTGACCATTTCTGAGCGTAACAGTCTCATTTTCGAGCTTTGAGAGAGCTACATGAAATAACTGTTTTTCTTTTGAAGCCTACAAAATTTAAATATAAAATACATGAATACTATAAATGAAACTGTATGTGTATTACCTGTATAGTTGGTCTGGAATACTTTATTCTCGGTTTGGCGTTGAGTTTCCTTAAATTTTTAATTGCTATAGTTCTAATTTCATCTTTTTTATTTACGTCGCTTATAAACATTTTTAAAATATACAATTAACATACCTCACCAAGTAAACTGACTTTTTTGACAGAGACAGTTAACAGTTATTTGCATTTGACTTTGACACGACAGTTATTTTCTTCTTTTTTCGAAGTATATTCACATCTATTCCTGGATGAAAACAATGAAATACTTATGAATCTAATCGTCGAATTCAAAAAAGAAGAAAAATATTTACCGGTATTGCCGATGTTATAGATAAATATTAAAATCAAAGCAAAATATTTAAATATTATCAATGACATTTTACGTATTGTGTATATGGGTAATTAGAATAAATACATTCTGGAATTAGTCAGTTTAAAAAGGATTTTTACAGATTTATAAAATTTTCTTTTCAAAGTTAGAAACATCTCATGAATAATTCATGATACATCTTTCAAAGACGTGGCAACAATGTAAAACACTTATGGCTGATGGCGTAAAGTATGAGGTACAAACGTAAATAATTTCGGGATTAGTTTTGATTTTTCCTTAATTTTTTATTGTTTTTATTATTAAATACGCTTTATGAAGAGTTTTAACCAACAGTAGTGTAATAAGTTCTTGTTAATGTTGCCAATATGTCTAAAAATAAGATAGTGAGACCCTGTGACACTAAAACTGAAGTGAAAAGTAAAGTAAGTAATTCAACTATAAACCTTTTTTATTGTTTATGTTTATTAAATATATATTGAAAATAAACACAAAGCATTTACTTCGCTATATATTGTACTTCGTAAATCACGTAAAAATATTTTATGAATGGCATTAATAATAGTCAGAGAATGAATCATTTGATAAGGTAGCCTTACATGTTTAATTACTATTTGTTTATAAAGGTGTACATACCTGACTCTTTAGTAATAAACCATTATATTGCTTTGTGTATGATAAAAGGTGGTTGTCCTTATTTGGAATTGCATAGAAATTGTTTTAGAATCCTGATAGAAATTCTAAAATGTAAATAATGTATTTATACACATCCTTTTCTGAATCAGTAGTTTATAATAATTATTATTAATTACTTATTGAGTTTAATTAACTTGATTTAGAAAATAAAATTTATTTTCTCTGGTAATTTATGTTGTTCAATTTAGCATTTGTATCAAGTAGGCTTGTATTAATTTATTTATGTGTATTTTTTTTAAATTATCAATGACCTTACTCCTTGAACCTGAATGAAGATCATACCTATATTTTGATGCTGAAAATATTAACATTTAATAATATACAGCAATTCATTGAGTATCTCAATGTATTATAATACAGGGGTCAGTTACTGTTTATAGGCCCTAGGGGCCTAGCCATCACAGCCTATTTATTTTGATAGAACTACCAACACGAGGCTCACTATAAAGGCAGTGAAGCTCAAAATTATAGCATCTACGCTAGGGTGGTCCTTATTTTCGAAAGTTCATATTTTTTCAAAATTATTTGTAATTTTGTTCAGTTACACCAAAACATTAAAAATACAAAATTTCAGCTCAATCCGATAATATTAACACGTGCCGCATTGGCCTTGAAGTTTCATGCATCTGACTGTCTAACATGCTACGACGAGTCGGCGCCAAGTGCGTTCGAATTCGCTACAAGCGCGACTACAAGTCTCGACAAGTCAATTTTGTTTTTACATATTATTTGTTCAATGCTACATTCGTTTTAGTTTCGTACTTGAAGTGCATAAGAAAAGACGTGCTATATAAGTAATTGATAAAAGTGCTGAAATGTCCACTTTGCGGAACAATATTTATCTAGTTGGAGTGATGAAAAATCAAATCTGCGGTAGTAAATTACCATGTAAACGAGATGTTTTGAGTGTACTTTTTTATAACATGAGAGTGGTAAATTTAAATCTTAATGACAGCAGTGCTATAGTTATTGATGAAGTGGTCGTTTTTTGGAAAAAAGCAAGAATCCCAGTTCAAAACCGTTCAAACTGTATTTTGAAATTAAAATCTTTGTACGATAATGTCAGAAATTTAGAAAAATCTAAAAATAGAGATACTGAACGGCAGAGAGAAAAAGAAAATGATTTTAAAGAAGCTTTAGACAACCTTTTCGATATTGCCACCTTAAATGCGTTAAATGAGATTAAAATCGCCGAAGATAGAGAATTTTTAATTAAGCAAAGGGAGAAAGGTAGAGTAGGTTGTATGTTGGGAGTAGATATCAAATTATTACGTAAGGAAAAGCGGAAAGAAGAACGCACAGCTGCAGAGTTGAAAAGAAAAGAAGATTTGTTGGAAAATTCTAGTTGTTCGATTGGACATTTTGAAATGGAAGATAAAGAACACGAAGATTCACAGAAAAAAGTGATAAATCAAGACAACAGTGAAGATGACATATATTTCATATCGGAATCTCAACAGGGTCCATCTTCAAACAAGAGAGGACGAAAGACGTTAATGACACCTCGCCTGGCCGCTGCCTTGGACAAATGTAAAGTGAGTGACAGGGATGCAATGCATATTATTTCTGCCGTCCTAGAAGCTCTTAATATAGATATCACCGAGTTTGTTCTCAATAGATCGTCTATCAAAAGAAATAGAGAGATTTTGCGGAAAATAAAATATTCATCAATAAAATCGGTAGGAAATGATGCAAATTTTATTGAAGTGCATTGGGATTCCAAATTATTGCCTGATATCACAAAAAATGAGAAAATTGATCGGCTTCCTGTGATCGCGGTTGGTTTAGATTTTGAACAATTATTAGGAGTACCTGGAATTGCATCATCAGCAGGATCGGAAGTTTGCTCTGCTGTGTTCCATATCACTGATGAATGGAATTTAACCGAAAAAATTCAAGCCTTTTGTTTTGATACTACAGCATCAAACACTGGACGTATAAAAGGAGCTGCAGTTCTGCTTCAACAAAGGTTAGGGCGAGATATTTTGTGGCTTCCATGCCGACACCATATATTTGAGGTCGTTTTGGCTGGTGTATTCACGAGGACAAAAGCAATTGTAACATCCGGCCCTGAAATTGCTCAATTCAAAGCACTTAAAGAAAACTGGAAGAATATTGATAAAATGAAATTTTTAGATTATACCAGCGATGAAGCCGTTTATAATGCACTGAAAGATGTAGCGCCCGAAATTATTTATTTTGTGAAACAGAAACTTGCAGAAGAGCAACCACGTGATGACTACAAAGAGTTTTTGCAATTGACGCTCATTTTTTTGGGAGATAAAACAAATGTGAGTTTTAGGGCCCCCGGTGCATATCATTTAGCGAGATGGATGGCTAAAGCGATTTATTGTTTAAAACTTTTTTTATTTCGCGATCAAATGAAAATGAGAAAGGATAATTCCAAACTGAATGCAGAAATTTGCGTTTTCGTTGTATACTGTTATGTAGAGGCCTGGTTTTCAGCAACGAATACTACAGGAGCTCCCCTAAATGATATATATTTTTTGAGAAAATTGGTTATATTTAAAAATATTAATGAAAACATTGCAACCATTGCAATAACAAAATTTTTAAACCATTTATGGTATCTAAGTGAAGAGTGTGCTGCCATGGCAATATTTGACGATAGAATTGAGAGAGTTGAAAAAATTAGAATGGCTCAAAAAATTATGGAATGTGCAAGTAAAAACATAGAGACTGTGAATGAAAAAGAAGAAGAAAATGAAGAGACAGAAGTCATTGAGAAAAAACTATCGTTGCAAATCCGAGATGTCCAAAATTTTGTTCAAAAAGATCTACCAACTGAATTATTGTCCGCCAATTCACTTCAGTTATTTAAACGATTCGGTATTTGTGTTGAATTTCTTCAGGACGATCCGCTGAATTGGGAAAACAGAGAGGATTATCGCACAGGAAAAAATATCATTTCAACCTTAAAATGTACAAATGATATTGCAGAAAGAGGAGTCAAGTTGATTGAGGATTACAATGAAAAAATGACGAAAAATGAACATCAAAAACAATTTTTGATACAGGTATGTAGTATGTATAAACAATAGTTATTTATGAAACAGTTCGTGAAGTATGCTTTTTGCGAACGCACGCGATACTTAGAGTACGAGCGATAGCGAGTGCTCTACATCGCGTAAGTTCGCAAAAAGTACTTCACGCACAGTTTCATACAATATTTTATCTACTCTACGATAAATAAATCAAAAAACTGTAACTCTTCGTCACTGGAATTCATTTCAATTCTATTTACAATTTTTAGAACTTTGACATTTAAAAATTCTAATTTCTTTCAAACCACAAAACTGTCAAAATTTTTGTTGTAATTTATTGCTCATTATGTCATCACCATGACAACGCGAAAGTTAAGGATATTTGATTATATGAAAGTGTGTGAAAAACCCATTGAAAGTGTGTGAAAAAGTTAGTCCCATTTAAAATACACAGGTACTTCACGCACACTTTAAATCCTTCACGAACTGCTATCTATAATGACAGTTTTCACAAACTAAAAACTGATACATAATATGACGTAGAGTAGATAAATTTAATTTTTTGTTATTTTTTTCTTAGCAGTTAGTCCCATTTAAAATACACAGGTACTTCACGCACACTTTAAATCCTTCACGAACTGCTATCTATAATGACAGTTTTCACAAACTAAAAACTGATACATAATATGACGTAGAGTAGATAAATTTAATTTTTTGTTATTTTTTTCTTGAACACATTATATAGGCTAGGTTCAGAAAACACATTCAATATTATTTTTTTTTATTCAGGTTGTTCAGGAGTACCGGAGAGAGTTCCCAGTCGCCACAAAAGGAGGCTTACTTAAATCCAAAATATGTATCTGAAGTGGATGTATCATTTCAATAAATAAAAAATATAGTATTAGGATAAACTATATCTTTATTTTACGTTTTCATTTTAATTAGTATGTTTTTATACTAAAGTTTAAAAAAAATGCGTAATTTTATGTTTACAGTCGAGCGTACGCGTACATTGTCGTTCTTATAGGTAATAACTGCCTTACATTGAATCTCACAACTTTAGCGTCGATGCGGCACGTGTTAATATTAACCGATTGAGCTGAAATTTGTTATATTTTCATGTCTTATATAAAGGTACATTCTGGCAAATAATTTCTAAAAAATTCGAAAAAAAATTTTTTTCCTTATAAATAAGGACCACCCTAATCTACGCCATAAACTGTTTTTCTGCACGCCTTTATAAATATGTATGAGGATTTTACTTTCAAAACAGCCTAAAAGTTCTTCAACACTTTTTGTTTCCATGTTTCTGACACGTAAGTGAGGACGGGCTTAGATCTTCAGGTTTTGCTACTTGTTTATTATAATTTGTGACCTTCATATACTTAGTTTTATTAGTATTAACGTGTAGCACCATTCTTTTTGCTGCTGATTCCAATGCTGTGAACAATTGAACCAGGTCCACTTTTCTTCTTGCTATGATATCAATGTTGTCTGCATACACTACTATTTGTAAACTCCTATTAATAATGGTCCCTCTTGTTGCTATTCCAGACTCTCTAATAGCTTTTTCTAGGGCAATGTTGAAAAATTAACCCTCTAGTACCGTACTCCGCCTAGAGGCAGACCATAAAAAAAAGTTTCGGGTCTTAATTTTTAAGTATTTTATAGGTGCAATTACCAAACCAGCATCTGGGCTAGATCGGAGAAGCATCTAGCTTATAAAAATTTCGGCGATCAGACAGATTTTTACCCTATAATTTTCAGTTTAGTGTGATATTTGGTAGAGGTACTAAAAAAATTTGGGCACTAGAGGGTTAATTATTTACAAAATTCATTAGATTAGTCTTTTTTATATCTACATTTATTTTCCTAGTTTCTAAATACCACAGTTAGTTATAAACAATTAAAACCAGCCATTTTATTAATCTTTTATTCAATTTCCCTTAAAATCTGTATTATATTTTTCATAGACCTTTGAAGACTTTTTGACCAACCAAGCATGAAGGCAAATTAGTTCAAATCTCTTTTTAGCAGTGGCAGTTCCAAGGGTATCAATTCAAAAACCCTAAAAAAAGAAAAACAGAGCCATCAGACAAAAAAAAAATTAGGCTTATCCAAAAAATAATTGAAAACCCACTTATCCTAGGGGTGGTAAGACTAAGCGACCTTACATCAGAGAATATAATTAAATCACCCTCAAGTTCCATGACCCCCCGTCAAAAATTTTGGATCCGCTACTGCTTTTTACTTTAAAACAATGCACAGATAATGTTAATCTTCTACAAATGGGAAAGATGTGGGTGGAAGAATTACATATTATATTGAGTTGAAAGTTAACATCAAAAACAGTAGAGCATTTACCTATTATAAATACAAACAACAGTTATCAAAATAGAAACCACAAATTTACTCATAAGTATAAATAAAGAAAACAGACAAGTATCTTGAGCTAAAAATAATTTGATATGGGAATAGGTGTAAATTAAGGAATAGGGAATGACTTTGCCTTGATGTAGATAAAATCTTTCAAAAAATATCATTATTTTTAAGTTGGTCTTTTTTACAAAAGAATACATATTACATAACTAAACTTGTTTACAATTTTCTGCTTTCTTTAAAACACATGTTTGAAAAAATAAGATAATCTAAAACATGTTTAAGTCTTGTCTTATGTAAAAAAAACTCTGTAAAAAGTCATTCAAAGTCAAGGATGAGTTCCAGTTCATCAAGTAATATGGGCAATGATTCATTGCCAATGAAAAAACAGATGCACTTGCCAGAAGAGCATCAGCTACAAAATATTTCATTTGAGAGCCAGCCGTGGGAGTTCCAAAAAGCATTTTCTGTGACTGGAAAAAGCCTGGATCTGGAGCCAACACAATTCACACTGAAAATATACCTGGTCAAATACATGGCAAGGTGTATGACGGACCTGTGCTAATAGGGCTGAAGCATTGAGGACAATAAGCAGGAATCAGCTCAGAATCATAATAGGCTTCCTTACTGGAGATGTGCATATGACAAAAAAAGATGAAGCCCAACTCAGGACATTCGAGAGAAAGATACTGAGAAAAGTAGTATATGGCCCAGTGCAAGAGGATGATGGCACATGGAGAATCAGGAGAAACGATGAGGTTAATAAACTGAATGAAGGGTACAATATTCTAAGATTTGTGAAAAGTCACAAGACTGTCATGGCTGGGACATGTTCAGTGACAAGAAGATACGAAAATGACAAAGAAGATATTACAATGGAAGCCGGTAGGGAGGCGAAAAAAAGAAAGGACCAGGACGAGATGGTTGGATGACGTGGAAGACGACCTGAAAACCATGAATATAAGACAATGGAGGAGAAAGGCACAATGATGCCAAAAGAAGAAGAACTTACTGGAGATATGTGAGTTAGTCACAGAAAGATTCTATAACTTTCATTACCTCAACATTTTTACTTTCTTTTAAGCAAGACAGATATTAACATTTATAATTCGAGGGCTTTGAACAGTATGGTTCCAAGCACCATTTCACAGATTTTTCAAGAAACAAATTTCTATACTACGGTCACAATAAAGATGCACTAAAAATAAACAAACCAAGGCACGTTGAATTCTACGATGAGCACTCCCAAATCATGATTTACAATGTATAAACTTCGTAAATCATCATTTGGGATTTACAATGCATATACATTGTAAATTATGATTTGGGGGTGCTCCTCGTAACATTCAATGTATCGTGGTTCATTTATTTCTAGTGCATCTTTATTGTGGCTGTAATATAATTTTAAACTGTCATAACTTCATTATTTGAAGGAGTGCAAATGTTAAAATTATTTTATAGTACAGTGTGGTAAATTGTGTGAAATTTTTTATATATGATCAAAAAAATTGCCTATGTATATTATGTATATAAATTTTAACATCTAGTTAAACAGGGATATCAGTATTTCTTCTTATTATTCTAACACAAACATTTTGTATTGTACATATTTTGATGTTAACACTTCTTATTGAGAGCTAATGCTAATGGTTATTATCACCAACAAGTTAAATTAACAAAAAAGAAGCAAGTTAAATGATTGAATGGGAATAGCCTATTCTAAATCTTTGATACTGTATATTGGGAAAATTGAAGACCTTGGGACCAGAAGGGGACATGCCACCAAATAATATTTTGGAGAAAACATCATTTTAAACTTATTTTCAAATCCTGAAATCCAATTTTTACATTTTTCTCAGAAGTAAGGCCCATAATCGTTTGAAAATATGTTATTAAATACACAATGAAAGTATCACAATTGTTTATTTACTGGTTTTTGAGTTTTTGAACATTTTTTGAAAAAATATTAGGCTTATTCCCTTTTGTCTAGAAAATTATATTCTAAAAAATGAACATAAAATGCAACAATAAAATAATTCAGTTGTCAATATTTTTAATAGCTGAAAAGTGGTCCAAATGTTCAGTGTCTTTCAGAGGTTCATTATTCTCAGTATCTGGTAGAATCTTTGGCAAGCACCAATTTCTGTCTACACTGTTTTGTGCAACCGAAAGGTGCACCTAATTTTTTTGATTCCATTTTCTTCCCTTTTGTATTTATATATTCGTAAGCTAGATTTCTTTTAGTCTTAAGCTTAATTTTTTGATGTCGTTGGGTATCATTGTGTCTCCATCCAGAAGGCGTCTTCTTTTCTGGAGTTGGCAAGACACCTCGAGAAATTTATATTTTCCTACAATAAAGTAGGTATTTTACTAAAAAGGGATACGCCACAAAAAACCTTAAGAACAATCCTAATATTTTTAGGTTCGAAAAATATAACATAAGGGGACAAGCCAGCAAGCCCCACACCTTTAATAAACTTACTGTTCCTAAGTTTATATTGTGTATAGTACCTATAGTATTTGTAATCTTCGCTTTCATTTAAAAACGAATCTTGGTCACCGTGTTCAGAATCAAATTCAGAAACGTCTATTTTTCGTTTACATGCACGGGAATGTTCCGCCACCATGTTGATTACTACTGTGGCTTGTCTTCTTCTGTTGCAATATAAAGTAATGGTGACACAACGGGACTTACTGCAGTAGCGCCATCTATGAGAAAATAGCTGAACTTTTCTGTTTGGGACATTAATATGGTCTTAAAGTGTGCGATTTCAACTTTAACTTATTTTTGACGAAATTGTGGCTTGTCCCCTTCTGGTCCCAAGGTCTTCAATTGGTCATCCAATAAAATCTAAATGAAGTTTATGTTTTTCTCATTCTCTATTGTAGAATCCAATACATCAGATCGGTTACAAGATCACTGACTTTCACTGACACTAAAATTCAGATTGATTCAGAGTGTATAAGCAGCAGCTATTAGATATTTTATGGAATCCGTCCACCACTGTTTAAACATTTTATGATAAAATTTTTGAATATACCTATGTATGTATTGAACAAATAATATCTACAAAACAAAAATTGAATAGTAATCATATAACACAGCGGTTTTCAACCTTTTTGAGTCATGTACCTACCACCTACAGTTCTTTTTATTATTTTTGGTAACACCTATTTTTTTACAGTAGACGCCCTCTTAACCGACCTCCCTTTAACCGACCGTCAGCTTAACCGACCGACCCTGCTCCTTTTTGGATGATACTATTTTTAGATTAGAGGTCATACAAGTTTCATAGTTTGTCTTGTGAGTGATATTGTTAATTACATATGTATATACACATCGACGTTCGTTTCACTTTATGTTTTGACTTAATTTGTTTGAAAATGAATCGTGACCCATGGGAAAAGTTATAGCGGACGGACTATATGTACATACTACTTTTTTGTTTATAGATCATAAAATATATACAGTAGGAAAAATGAAAGAATACCCATGAACGAACATATAAAACACGCAGTGTTTTCCTTTCATTTTTCCGACTGTATATTTTTAATAGAGTTACATATGTAATGTCTTTCTGAGGGTGGTTTTAAAGATATTCGGTTTAACTGACTTTTTGATTATCCGACCTATGGGCAGGTCCCGTCATGGTCGGTTAAGAGGGCGTCTACTGTAGATTGTATTATCAAGTCTTACTAAGTACTACTATTTTAATTTTTTTTGTGTTTTGTGTACCACCGCAAATGGTGATATGCACCACCAGTGGGTCATGTACCACAGATGGAGAACCGCTGATATAACACTAAATTTTTGGGGGCTATAAATTTTTGGGGACCCAAAATCAGTGGTTCGTAAAAAAGGGCGCTAACAAAAATGTAATTTACTTTAAAAAAAAAACTTGTTGATATTGTAAGTGCGTTAGTTAAGAGAGGAAAAACGATACTTGGCTATGATGAGGAAAAGAATAGCAACGAAATAGGATTATTTCTCGAAATTGGAAAGCTACTACAAAAATATGATCCGATAACGCAACAAGACCAATTAGAAATTCTTATGATTCTTATGAAATTCAAAAAAATGGCGCTTTTATACAGAAGAATGTCAATATAGTTAGTAGTATTATTTAGGAGTAGCATTTTGTTTTATTGTCTTGTTTGAGGATACTTATAATTAAAATAAAAGTTTACTATTTTTATGAATTTATTTTATTCTGATTTCTAATTTTTACTCATATTCTAACTCATTGCCTACAATTAAATTTTAAAATGATAAAAGGAAAGTAACACAGAAAATGATTAGTGAACACGTTAATAAAATTATTCTTATAAATATAAAAAAACAAATTATTAAGTCAATGACTAATTAATAAAAAAGTCATTGACTAAACTAGGTAAGGGGAGGGCGCTATGGCCTGGGCACCCACACGAGATCAATCGTAAAACGCCTATATCAGAAATATATTTTTGTTGTAACCATTTTTTAATGACCTGTTTTTGTTATAGTTTGATGCAGAGTTTAGAAGATTTAGCGTAGAACGTAATTCCCAAACAACATTTGAAGATTTTCGATCACTCATTGAACGCTTACATGGATTGAAAGAAACACCATTTTTGGTGTCATATATTGATCCTAGTGATCAAGATTTGCTTCCCATCAATAATGATGATAATCTAAGAAGAGCACTGTTTAATGCTAAGCCACTACTCAGAATAATTATACAAAGGAAAGGTAAATTATATATGTTTTACTTCTATCGTGTTATCTTTTCCACTTATGAATCTAGTAATTAAAATTAAAATAATTTTTCCTATTAAAAATAAAGTTCTATTTTTGTTAATTTCCCATAAAATACTTCATGAAAAAAATTTTGCTCTAGTAGTTCTCATATCATCCTATTAGAGGTAAAACTTACTAAGTGCACTTTTGAGATTTTGACATTTTTAAATTTGTACTCAATAAGGTACTGCTCAGCCGTGGAAAGTCACCAAGTGCTTAAAGCCTTCTAATTGCTGAGATAATTTATGGTACAATTCACTAAGCGCATTATTGTGAATTTCGGTTTTAAGGTAAAACTCATTACAAAAATTTATTATTGTACTTAGTGAATTTTTCTTTACAATCTGGAGCGCTGAATCTGTACTTAGTGATCTTTCAAAGAATATGTTAGTAAACATAAACATACAGACATTGAGTTCCAGAGTTATCAATATCTGATAGCGAGAGTGAAGAAGTCAAGTGAAATTAAGAATGCATTCACAAGAATTTTTTTCAACTTATTGTGTAGATTTGCAGTTTTAATTCCCTTATAAGTTAGATATTCTTTTTCTCATAGGCTACTTTTAGTGCGTCACAGTTTTTCGATTTCTTTCTAACGCATTAAATTGTATGTGACAGAAAAAAAGACACGTCCGTGATTACAGACATTTATAACATTTTTTCTAGTTGTCGATAGATGGCGCTATAATCGAAAAAAAAATTATTTACGAATTATACAATATATCTACGAATATAATCTGTACAATTTATAAGACTATACAAATCGAAGAAAATACCATTTTATAAATGCAATAAACACAATTGATTTGTTTTTATGCCAAATTGCAAATAAAATGTGACAACTGTCAGATTTAACTAAAATGTCATGTTAGAATAAATGTTATAAATGTGTATTATCACGGACTTACCTTTTTTTCTATCATTTGTGACGCACTGCAAAATGCCCATGAAAAGGACTTTATTCTGTTTTAATGTTAACATTTTGTACTATAATGCATTTTTTGTTATTGATTTCTTTTACATAATTTGAATCCCGAAGTCTTGATACTTTATAGAGACAAATTGATTAACTAATTATTGGGTTCGTGGGAAAACTTATCAAGTACATAAATTAATCTAATATTTAATAAATCCTGTGACCTGATAATAGTTCCTCTTTTATTTACTCTTTAAAGTTGCATTAAAAAATCCAATATTCAAGTCAGGTGAATTTAAAAAACAATTTGTTCCTTTAAATCGATTTTACTCCACTTTCTGAAAAGTGTAGTTAGTGGGTTTTACCTCTACTTTATGTTAGAAGATAATATTGGTTTTTGATAATTATAATAATCCCGTTTTAGTGGGCATTTGTTAAACATCTCTCATTTTTTCTGCTGTTGCTGCGGTTTATTTTCAAGTTTTTTCATTACCATAATATTCAAGTTGCATTTTTTTTATTTAAATAATATATTTTAGGCAATAGTTTCGAAGAACTGAATGGTTATGGAACGCTTAAACCTAGAAACTTAATTTCTACCATATTGGGTGGAACGCCAGCAAAGACAAAAACTCTTCCCATATCAAATCCGCACGACTTTAGGCAAGTTTCAGCTATTATAGATGTAGACATTGTACCAGAAACATGTAGGAGGGTTAGGCTTTTAAAACACGGATCTGACAAGCCTTTGGGGTTTTACATAAGGGATGGAACAAGTGTAAAAGTTACACAAAATGGTAAGTGGATTTTTTAATCGTGAATATATTATAATAATAATTAAGGTTAAATTACCTTAACGTAATATTCACCTGTAATGTACCCAGAGATATGTCAACAATAGATCTGGCTAGGGATATGCCACTCAATGCATCGGGGTGTAACGCCAATATCAAGTAAAGTGGTTTAGCTATCTTTGTCTGTGGTGCGAGTGTGACCGTATCTACCAAGAGGTGGGAGTAATGGAACGACAGTGACACAGAGGCGGCAGCCATCATATGCTAGAGAGAGAAAGCTAAGCGCTGGTAGAGAGAGATAGATAGACCACCGACCCGAACTGTTCTGTGTTACGCTATTTTTCGGATCTGGCCCAATCTATTGTGTTATTATATCTATGAATGTACCTCACCTTTATACAATAACGGGCACGTTTTAAAACAGGTCAATAAATTTAAGTACCTGATATGTTAGGTCGATAGCAGTCTAAATCCTGAAATCCTGACCTAGAAATAAGATCGAGAATAGAACAGACCAAATAATTTTTCAAAAAAATCAAAAGACTACTATGTGATTCTCGAATAAAACTCGAAATTGGACTATGTTTATCAAAATGCTACGCCTGTTTGACTCTTCTTTGTGCAGTTGAGACGTGGACCATTAAAACATCAACCGTAAATAAATTAGAAGCCTTTGAAATGTGGATCTACCGCAGAGTGCTCAAAATTTTGAGGACAGTACATATCTCAAACTAAGAAGTGCTGCATAGGATAAGTAGTAAGAAACGAGAACTTTTCAACACACTGAATGTTAGATAAACATCATATCTAGGCCTATACTTGGAACTAAGTGCCAGTATGCTCAACTAATAGTGAAAGGAAATATTGAGGAAAGAGAGGAAGGACTAGGAAGAAAAAGACAATCGTGGATAAGAAACATCCGACAATGGACATGGCTAAATTTTTAGCAGCTAATAAGAACAGCTGAAGACAGAGAAGACTTTGCAATTGTAGTAACCAACCTGATGAGAGGGCACTTTAAGAAGAAGCATGTGCAATTTCTGCTAATAGAGTAAGGATAATGTATCGTACCATCCTAGTTTCTGTTCCATTGGATGTGAATTGTATATATTTACAGTGGCAATCGAAGTCGTAATCTTTATCGAAAGGAAATGGTGAATTTGTAGAAAATGCAAAATCGCGAAATATTGCCTTTACATTTATCGTATTATATATAACGAATCTAACAAATGCTATAATAAAAACAAAATTAAATCTATACCAAAGACTTTTCACGTTAGAGAGAACTTGTTATCAATAAATACTGTTAATAATTTCAACTTGAAACTACCAGAACAAAACAAGATTATTGCTAGGAAAATTGTATTTTAAACATTAAACTAATAACCCGGTTTATATAGACATTTCAAATAACAAAAATTGCCGGAGAGCCAAATTTTGGTGGAGAGCTAGGGTATACCATAACAAATAAAGTTTAAAAAGTCCCCATCGATCCCATGTGTGCGTCAAAAGTTATTCGGGGTCAAAGGTCAAAATTTGAGATTTTTTGGATTTTTTTCGAAAACGGTAAGTTTTATCAAAAAAAACCTTAAACCAAAGTTGTAGATCTTAATATTCTCTGCAAAAATAGTTCTTACTATTTTTTTCCTAAGAGTTGCCATTCCTGAGATATCGCGATTCAAAGAGTCACATTATACATGATATGCACACGTTTCCACACCACCTGTGAGGTAGTGTACTCGGCGCGTTTTTTTTTACCGTGGTTTCCCTTGTAGGCCTACTCCACTAACTGTTTTGACAATTTTAGGATAATTTAAGGAAACAGTACCGGTCAAGTTCTAGATATTACCTTATTATTGATATTGATTATTGATATTGCTATTGATTATTAGGTTAACTATTGTTTTGATTTCTTTAGATATTTTAATCAGATTCATATTCTTGAAAGTCTTCTTCAACTCAAGTCTTCTTCGATTTCATCTTCTTCCTCTTCCTCTTCTGGATGTTCAAAAATTGTTCAAATGTGACAGTCATTGGTCTCTTCATTAAAATCACAGGAGTCTTCCTCTGTTGTACTAAACTGGACATATGAGCAAGACTGACCTTGGCAGTTGGTACACACTAGAGAACACAGCAACCCGACTTTTTTACATCCACATTTGCCACTACAACCTTTTTTGCAATTGCAAAAAATAGTCTTAAGGAGTTTTTCTGGAGCAGGTGGGAGTAAGGTTTTAATCGGTTCCAGAGTATTATCTATTAATTTCCAACCTCAGTCTTCTGGATTCAGTTCATTGCCTAGCCATGTTTGAACTTGATAATATACTCGATACAAATGTTGAAAAGCAGATGCTGATGTTGGAGGAAGACATGATTGTTGTACTTGTTTCTTGTTTCGCGTATTTTTTACAAAAGTTAAGTATCGGTTATATATTATTTTATATATAATAATATATTTTAAAATATATTATTATATATTTCCCATTTGAATATACTTGATTATAAAAATGCCACAAGAAAATAGCTTCAGAACAACATTAAGTATCGGTATTGTGATTTACTTACTCGCGTTCTAGTATGAGGTGGACTTACTTTTGAAGTACTAGCCTGTTCCTCCTCACGTTGTCTTTTCACTGCAGCGATTGAAGTTTTCCGAATGTATGATTTTCTGCAATTCGCGTGTATTGTAATGGATTTTTAGTTCTTAAATACTCAATAAACTCATCACCTCTCTCGACATAAGCCTCGATTAAATTTGGCATTCCACGATCAACCACAACTGTTTTAGTTTCACTTAAAAGTTTATTGCAAATAAAGAAAAACTGAGACATTTTTAAAACTATAAAATTGTACAAATAACGGTAACGGTACTAAATGGTAGACGCTTGTAATAAGTACTTATATTCACTTGAACTGAACCTTTAGCACTAAAAGAAACAGATAATATTATGAACCAGACCTACGGACAATACTGTAGCCATTGCCGATAATAGACAATCTGTTCTTTTTTAAATAATGGTTTTTCAAGGCAAATGTTTTTCAAGGCCACGTGGATAGAGGAAATTCAGTTTGGGACTGATTACCTTTTTAAGAAATATTTTCAGAATAGTATAATATACTATATAAAAGAGACACAAATAGGCATTTATACTTGTCTTAAGGACCACATATGTATATACGTGGCTTATATGTGCATATAATGTATAAAGTAACTTTTAAAATCGCGATATCTCAGGAATGGTAACTCTTCGGAAAAAAATTATAAGGACAATTTTTGTAGAGAATGTTAAGCTCTACAACTTTGCTTTGAGGTTTTTTTTTGATAAAACTTACCGTTTTCGAAAAAAATCTCAAATTTTGACCTTTGACCCCGAATAACTTTTGACGCACACATGGGATCGATGGGGACTTTTTAAACTTTATTTGTTATGGTATACCCTAGCTCTCCACCAAAATTTGGCTCTCCGGCAATCTTTGTTATTTGCCAAGCATTTTGATGTCTAAGTTGACCGGATTATAATCACGTAATTGCCAGCGTAACATTGGAAAATATTCCCTCTAATCTTTATTGCGGCACGGATACTAAAAAGATTATAATCGGATTATACTTCGGATAGTACATTGCAAGTACATAATCTTTGTGGTCAATCGGTTATTAATATGTTTAATTAACATTTCTTTGGACTGCCGACTGGGTTAAACACACAGACGCTTTTAAGAAAAACAGGAGATAGAGATGAATTTACAATGGGTATAGCCAACCTTCATTAGTGGAGTCGACACTAGAAGAACATTTTTTTCAGGGTTGAAACAAACGTGTTTTTTTAATTTTATACAAAACACATTTTATTTTTTTGTTTTAACACCTTCGTGCCGGACCTTCATTCGGCAAGTCGGCTCCTGTATACAGATTCGACCGTTTACCGAGCGGCTGCGCGTGATCGGTTAAAATAAAGTATCACGTATCACACTACAACTAATTAAAGTTAATGTAATAATAACACTAATTTTAGAAATAAAACTATTTTTATTAAATTTATTATTCTACATAGTATGTGAGTTAAATTAAATTTTATCCATAAAATACCATTTTAAACAAAAATTAGTAAAAAAGATAAACAAGATAATTCGGATGTAATTCCCTAGATTATTTTGTGCTTGATATCGTCCCAGTCTCCTAATCTGGGAAATTCCATCCTAATTATTTTGCAAGGGATAGTAAGGTAAGTTGTAAACAGCAGCACAGTACCTTCACCTCCCACACAATCCCATCAGTCAAATATCCAAACAACCTTATCACCAATCAAATTAACTAAATCTAATCTCCTTCTGGACATCACCCACTTTTGGGCGTGGTTTCCCCACTTTTAGATTTGAATAAGGTAATTCGGACGGAACAAAAATACCTGAAATATGATGAAGATGGTGTCACCGCCTTATGGCGAACGAAAACTCATGATGCATCCGTGTGCATCACCGTACTGACCGGAGAGTCAAGCATGATGCACACGGGTGCATCACCGTACCGAAGGGGTTAAACATGTTTTTTTTTTGTTTCAAACATGTTTTATTTTGTTTTTAAATTTTATGTTTTAAACAAATAAAACACGTTTAAAACACATGTTTTTTTTTTTATTTTTAAATTTTTTTTTTGTTTTAAACATGCGTTTTTTATTTTCAATTGTATGTTTTGAACAAATAAAACTTAGAAAAAAACATTGTTTAAATCATATTTTCTTAAACATAATATTAATAATTTTGATTTTAACTTTTCTTTAACATAATAGATAAGAAAACCAATTGCAATTAGGAGCTATCGCCTGGGGGAACTCCAGACTTACTATTTATAAATTCGTATTGCAAGTTAGCTATTATTGCAAGAACGCTTACTGTAAGTTATATTATTATTAATTACCAGGCAAAGTGTGGAGCCTTTAAACCATATACGTTTTCTAAACATTTAATTGAGAATGTAATATGTACCAGAGACTTGGTGGCGTTCTATGAAAAATATAAATACTACAGCATTGGAACTTGCTCAACAGCTCCACACAGCTAATGCATTGTCAGCCAACATAGAAAGACTCTTCTCCTCAATATACGGTTTGTCATTCCAAACTAAGTAATCGGCTAGGCAATGTAAAAGCTGCTAAGTTGGTTTCATTTTTTAAAGAGCTTAATTGCATCAGTGATGACGTGACTGATCAGATATCAGATTGACAATTTTAGATTACAACAAGATTACTGTGAGACTGGAACAGTTTTGAGAAATTTATTAAGTCTTGTATGCAAAATGTTTTAAGTTTTCCAATGTTTGTTAAGTTCCGGTTATTAATAAATAAATAATATTGAAGCGTCTAATGATCTTCTAATTGAGGATTAAGGCCGCTGGGTTTAATTAATTGAGTAGTAGAAACAAGGCAGTGGACTATAGTATGAAAAGTAAATATATGATATGAAATAATGCACTTAATATGAAATATGTGTGTTCGTATGCATGTTGTGTGAAGAAATGTATCTGGCTATATTCATAAATTGTATCAATGTTAGAAAAAATATCGCACCTACCTTTAAAATGAGTGTAATTGGCCGGAATTTCCAGGAATGGACAGCATCTCCGTGACGGGGACGGCCACCCGGGTGGTAAGCTAGGCAAATGTGACTTGTTCGACGTAGAATTTCGTACTAAATTTTGTCTGCCTTGGCAAGGCTCAGGTACCGCGTACCGCCCTTTCTGGGTAAAGATAACTTGAAGTGATAAAAGGTCGACACATGTGGTTCCTTGAAACACTTTCTAGCTTGATACATGTGCCAAGCAAACTTTTGTCAAAGTGAGTGCGTTTTCTCTTTCAACATGAAAATATTTATGAACAGCCAGTGGTGTAGAAAAGAAGGATTTAACTATAAAATCTATTATGTAATATGGAGTTAAACTATGTATATATTTATTATAAGAAAACTAAGAGGATATTTGCTATTACATAATTAAGTAGTCATATGCTTAACTATAAAAAACTTATAAACTAAAATATTAGAATACGTTCCATACTTTCCCAAACAAATATGTATGTTGATAAGTTTTTATAATGTATTTGAGAATTTTTTTTCCTATTTATTTATTATTTTAATCAAGACAATGAAAAAAACGCTTGTTTAATTTAAGTGTTTTAAACAGTTTTAAACAAAACGTGTTTTAAACATATACACATGTTTAAAACAAAATGTTTAAAACGAAACAACCCTGATTTTTTTAATTGATCACTGTTGCCGTCAACTTTGATATTGTAGGTAGAGTTTACCAATGATGGCAATGATAGGTACCGCACTATGCAATGCGCACTAAGAGCCAACCCGACTAAACTATCGGCCGATAAAAAGTCTGCGGGGGCTCTTGAGGGCCCCCGCTTACTGCAGACTTCATCGGCCGATATATTGGTCGGCTTATTAATCAGTACAGAGAGGTATGCATATGCGCACATTACACCGATTCAGTATTGGCTGATAAAAAAGTTTGATGGGCTGAAAAACCATCGGCCGACAGTTTAATCAGTGTTGGCTAACTAGGACTGGCGCACACACGACGATTGTTTATCGGCCGATAGTTCAATTCTCTCCTATTTTTGGTGTCCAATACTTGTGCCGTGCGAATATTTTTTTAATATTTTGCGAAGAAATGGCATCGTCTAATTCACAATCATTAATTGTAGAAACCTGCATGGTCCAATTAGCATGACTAGTTCATTGAAGGTGACTAAGATCATCCGATAAAATGCGAAAAACTTTTTTGGATAATCAACTAATTTAGAATATATGTATTGTGTAGAATTCTCCACTAAATAATCTGTCACTGAGAATTCATCATCAGCATCATCAACAGCTATTCCATCCATCGCCAGAAGGAGGCCTGCCTTAGGTGTATCCATTCATTTCTGTTTGTTGTTTTTTGCATCCATTCGTGACCAGTCATTCACTTCATGTCATCAGTCCATCTTGTTCTCAATGTCTGCCTCAATTGATTTTGCTTGTCCTTCCGGTTGTCTTCCATTCTTCCTATGTGTCCTGCCTAGTTCCATTTTAATATGGCAATCTTCTGGATCACATCTGTTAATTTTGACCGTCGTCTTATTCTTCCACTGTGAATTGGATGCACTCAATACTCTCGGAATCTCTTCTTGGTTTTCCTCCTCCGTCGTATGAGAGCGATAATAACATTTCTGGTTAATTTTTGCATTGTGCGACTACTCACTTCGACAGTCAAATAAGAACTTTAGTACTAAATCGTTTGAGAATAGTCGGTCGGCTGTTGCTAGTGTGCGCCCCAACGAACTGTCAATACTGATGGAATCGCCATGAAGCGAGGTTAATGCGGCCAGGATGAGATAGAGGATAGTCAGGTGAAGGAGGGAAGATAATCGCCATCTTTCGTAAACAAACAAATTGATAGTGCTAGTCAGGGACGTTTGTAGTTATAGCAAATTTTACCTGACAAATTCTCTGTCTCTCTAGGACCTCTCTCTTGTATGTTGGCCGCAATCTCGCTTCATTGTTTGAATGGGACAGGGCGATTCCATCAGTATTGACAGTTCGTTGGTGCGCCCTCATCAACCCGACTGTTCAGTTGGCTCGATATGTGCACTTAAAGCTTCACTAATTGATCATATTATAGTTTGTATGTACATAATTATATTTTTGATATTTGACTTTATTTATCATTTATTAAAGGTCTTGAGAAAATTCCGGGCATCTTTATCTCTCGATTGGTTCCCGGTGGCCTGGCCGAATCGACAGGTCTTCTTGCAGTAAACGATGAAGTTTTAGAAGTAAACGGTATTGAAGTAGCCGGTAAGACTTTAGATCAAGTTACAGACATGATGGTAGCGAACAGTTCAAATTTGATCATAACCGTAAAGCCCGCCAATCAGAGAACTGTAGGACCACCGAGAAGGGGAAGTTTTGGAAGGAGTTCACATATGTCAAGTGGATCGCATCAGTCGAATACCACTGCCGGATCTGACCCAGACGATAAATATGATCAAGATGAAATAGTAGATCTTACGGGTGAGTGTATTAAGAATAATAATATACAGGGTGTTTCACTTATAATTGGAAATATTTGAACTGTAGATTCCTAGGCTCAAAATATTACGGTTTAACCCAAATCACGTAGTCCGAAAATGCTTGCTAAGGGAGCTAGAGCTCTTTGAAGATGGCGTCTTTTAATTATATTTTTTAAATAATCCTCATAATTTAATAATTTAGTGTCAAAAATGCTTAAAAATTAAAGACACAAAAAATAATGTGATAAAATAACCGTTGACTTACCCGAAACGGACGCATATGACCGGATTCATCTCTGGAAGATAAATAAACGTACCAGTTTTCGTTTTTCTAAATAGTTTTTGTTTTATTTTTTTCAAATTCAAAAAACGAAAAATTTTCAAATCGATTTTTCTAGAAAACGGTGTATTCTACCGACTAAAGCAAGAGTACCTTTTAGTAATAGAATACCTCACAATTTAATAATCAAGTGTCAAAAATGCTTAAAAGTTGTAGGCAAAAAAGTTATGCGATAAAATTACCGTTGCCCTACCCAAAACGCACGCCTATGACAGATACTAGAAATTCGCAATTTATGGAATCGATTTATCTCTGGAAGATAAATAGGCGTACTAGTTTTAGTGTTTCTAAATAGACGCGTTCTGGAGGTATTAAAAAACTAATTACAAGACGCCATCGTCAAAGAGCTCTAGCTCCCTTAGGAAGCATTTTCGGTCTAGGTTAAGTTGGGTTAAATTGTCTTAAAATTATCTGAGGAATATCTGGTCTTCGTTTATCAGGAGAGTTTCTGGACACCCTGTATAATATATTGTATGACATATAAGTAGCCGATTGAGGAATTTTACTTCGTTTTTATGGACAACTAAACTTTTTGGGAAATATTTCTGGCTCGTTTGATATCAAATCAGTATAGAATAAAAATTAACTTTAAAATAGCCTCTAAATTGTTGTAGTATTTTATTTGTTTGTTTTATTAAGGGCATTTTGTATTTTACATTAAAAATTTTAATCTAATATATGATTTTTGTTTGCAGCCGGGTTAAATCTAGAAGAGACCCAATCGAAAGACGATGGGATCCTTCATCTATGAGAAGACAAGATTGAAACAAATAAACTGTACATTCCAGTATCAATGGCAATTATCTTAACTAGGTATTTTAGTGAAGAACCGTGAGACTTGGTATTTTTATATCAGTATTTTATAAAATCTCTTACAAGTATTCAATCCGTCCCCCAATGTGCCTCCCGTTTACAAGGCGATCTTAAAAATTAGAGTGGGTCATCTGATTTGCTTAATCCCAAAGAAAAGTATTGCACAATTTGTATGAATATGTCCAGTTGTAGCCTTTTAAAAGACATATTGAATAATGATATACAGTAAGGTCCGTAGATAGTAAAATTTTAAATATTAAATGTATATGCAGTAAAATCCGCTTAAGATGATTTTGAAGAATTCCACAAGTGGTTATTTTGGTTGATATTAGCATTTTTAAAACATGATTTCCAAATTGTAGCTCTTAGAAATGAGAATGCTTTAAAACAAAAACTTTGTAGCCAGATTTTTATCATAGATAGTTTATCATCTTTTATTTTATGTATAATATAAATAAAATATATTCAAAAACATCAAAATTGATTCAAAAATCTAAAATATCATACATAACAAAGTTATTCGTGACAAACATACACCTTAGTCCTTATCATATACGAGTAGAACTACGTTGCTGTAAGTTAGAGAGAGAAATACAACACTTACCGCTCACTTAAACTTTGAACTGCGATAGCAAAGCTGCAATTACACCAGTGTTGTCAGTTCGCTTAAATTAGATTATGCTCTGCGTCATGCTAAAAGGTGCACTTGGCAACACTGCATTGAAATATAAGAATCATTCTGCCATCCCTACCCTTCTTTATTTAGATATTTACAAATCATTTAACCTTCGGATGACCAAGTGGGGTAAATTTGGATCTCAGCGTATGTTTTTCTTTAATAAATTCAAAAGTATTTTCAATTTTTAACTCATTATTTTTTTATTTGACTTTAATATCATTCTAGATATCCTCATATTTTGAAATAAAAAAATTCCCTATATTTTACGAATAAAAAATATATTCTGAAGTTGATGTTTAGTAAAATACCGTTTATTATGTGGAATTCCAAGTAGTTTTCCGTTGGTCATCCGTATAACAAAAAAAGGTTAGTCATCGGAAGGTTAATCGGTTGTTTAATTGCAGTAAATAGCAATAATCTCTTTTAATGTACCTGTATGTGCTTTGTGCTTGGTTTTGGTAATAATCCTTTACATTATTTAGTCATGTCTTTGCCACGTTATGACAAATTGCTAGAACAAGTACTAAGGAAAAACTTAACACCGAGGGCAAAATTGAACGAAAAAGGCTGAGGGGAAGATCTCCAAGTCGTTGGATGGACCAAACAAAAACTCTAATTAACCGAGGAATTCAAGAGGTTGAACAATCAGCCCAGAATGCTGGAAAGAAATTATAAAAATTTGATGGTGTCACCACTACCATGAAGTAGATATTCTTTCAATACAAGTAGCCTCCACAGTAAACAGCGACGCACAAGCCCTTTTAGGAGTCCGCGTATGGAGAAGAGCAGCCACAGACAGGCAAGGGTGGAGGCAAAAAATAAAGGAGGCCAAGGCTCAATTTGGGCTGTAGTGCCGTAGAAGAAGAAGAAGAAGTAGCCTCCAGGGGCCGGATTCTAATTCATTTCGATGTCGCAATTTAATTTCGACTCCGCCATGACAGATGTAATTTATAGCGATTCTTATTCATTTCGATATTAGTTCCAACTGGGGATATTAACGTTATCATTTTGACACTGCTCAGAATTTTTGTTGCTCCTCCTGTTTATTGGATTTATTGGCTATGCAACCACCGCAACGTTTGTTGATAGTCTGGGCAAATTATCGAAAAAATGTCATTTTGGGAAAAGTTATTTACCAGCTATTTTATTGCTAAAATCGAATCTTAAGATTGCATATATTATTAATATGGGGTATGACAAGTCCGCAGAAAGTGTGTTATTTTATTTAAAAACAAATTAGCACTGCTAAATCTTCTTTTTTTTTTCAATTAGTGCTCTGTAACTCCTAAGATTTTTTCTTTAAACCAAAAACACTCAAATAAAAATTCACGGCAATTTAGTTCTGCACAGTTATTATTTTTCCGATTTCCTTCAACAAAAATTTTACTCGAAAAATGCGAGTTTTCCAAAAAAATCTACAATTTTCAATTAAAATTTTAGGAAAGTAATTATTTATCAATAATTAAATAAATTGGTGACATGAAAGATTTTTTATACCTAGTAGATTATACATCAGGAGGCCGGCGACAATCTAACCAATAGTTAAGCAATAATTAAAATGTTAATTAAAAAATTTCGGTCGAAATAATAACCAGAAAGATTGTGATACACCAAAATAACTATGATTTTCGTATAAAAAAGCTCTATATCTATTCAACATACTTTACAGAATTGAAATTGGACTATTTGATCGGTCTCGGGAATGTTATAAACATTTTTTTGGCTTATGCTTATAAACAAATGGAACCCCTCAGAAAATATCAGATTAAATTAAATTAAGTTAACGCTCTTGAAAAGGACACGGCTTCTTCTTTGAAGAAAAAAAATTTGACCAGCATTTGCGACAGAGTTATAAACAACAGGATTTCGATCTTTGAACCATTACCTTTTTATTCCGGTCCTCTTTGTACATACAAATTTTCATATCTTCAAGACACTCATAACAAAAAAGATTTATGTCAATAAGATATTTAATTATTAATAAATAATTTTACTTCCCTAGAACTTTAGTTGAAAATTAAAGATTTTGTTTGGAAAACCCGAATTTTCCGAGGAAAATTTCCGCCGAAGGAAATCGAAAAAAAAAATATCTATGTGCCGAATTAAATTACAGTGAATTTTTATGTGAGTGTTTTTGGTTTAACGTTAAAATCTTCTGAGTTACAGAGCAATAATTGAAAAAAAAAAAAAGATTTCGGAGCGCTAATTTGTTTATAAACCAAATAGCACACTTTCTGCGGACTTTGCATAGCTATATTACTAATATATGAAATCTTAAGATTTGATTCCAGCATGTCCAGCAATAAAATAACTGGTACATAATTTTCCTTGTTTTATACTAATTTTCCCAGATTACTACTTTACATCTTTCATTGAGTTGATAATTCACGTTTTGAATCAGCAAATTTCCATAAAACCCAGCCATATTAATACCTTTTGCTTCAGTTTTCCTTGCAAGAAACAAACAAAACACATCTCCTAAACTACACCTAGGTAACCTCGCTTTCGGCCATTCATTCATGTCCGTGCCACAATCATTTCGACTCGAAATTATAATATTAACCACTTTTTTGGAGTCTCGCTATTAATTTCTATAAGTCGCTATTTTATGACATCATTTCGTTAGTTCAACTAAAATCCACAAGGCTCGCACAGTCGTATTTCAACGTCGCCATATTGATTGCGACTTGTTTTGAGTCGAAATTTGAATTATAATCAGGGCCCAGAAACCGCTAATGAAATTTTCCGTACGCTATTGGAAGCCTCAGGATGATGCTGAAACGTCACCGTCATTTCTGAGAATTTGGTGCTTACAGTTTTGAAATTATACTTTAACATGTTCGCTGACAGCGTATATTGGAGGGATTTCTCATCATTCACTCGTCGATATTGTACCACGTGGTACAGATTTTTTATAACAAACCAACAAAAACACATACAAAAGCAAGGTTCTACATGCCAACATAATAGGCATATATATTTAATAGGCCAATATAATAGGCTGAATAATCTTATTATTTTTATTATGCGGAGCCGATTGAATACATGAAGTAAAACTAATTTGTTGTCATGCACGCCTTGTGGTCACAACGGGACAAACGAAACCTCCTACCTCTATGGAAGGATTTCACGCTTCTACCGACTGATGACTTATCTCTTGATATTTTGACCACACATGTCTCCCCTATTCTGCTTATGTGGTTATTCCATTCTTTTTTCCATTTAGTGTCCATTCGTTTATTTTCCATTCCATTCGTTCCATTTTCTTCTAATGTCTTCACTCCTCTGTCGATCTCTCAGCGTATTTCCTGTTAATTTTTCTCAGTTTTTCCATCTCTACCGTTTCTAATAGTCACGTCCATCATGTTAGCAGAACACAGTTATTCTTATACCATAATTAAGTGTAAGTAAAATGCAAATTTAATGTTCCAAGAAAAAAATTATTGCTCCTTTTTTTAAGTTATCGCATGTTCTGCTAACTTGATAATCAAGCTAGCAGAACAGTAGTTAAAAAATTTGATAAATCATCTATAATTGAATGCCAAAATATTCCCTGAATTAAATGCAAATTTAATGTTCCAAAAAAAAAAAAATATGGTTCTTCTTTAAGTTATCGCATGTTCCGCCAACTTGATTTCAAGCTAGCAGTAGTTCAGCTTTAACATTGAACAGTAGTTCAATAATTATTGATAAAATATCAAATAATTGAATACCACAGTATTATCTGAATTAAATGCAAATGAAATGTTCCAACAATAAATTTAATTAAGAAGTTAATAAACCGTAAGAATTTTACCAATAATTACTACCAAAAGCAGATGCGATTAGAAACTCAAGAGCCATTCTCCTTCACTGCACAATAGAAATTTTTGTACCATATTCAGGGTTGCCAATTTAGTAGATTTTCTACTAGATCTAGTAGAATTTCTTGTGATTTAGTGGGAAAATTTTGAATCTAGTAGATTTTAGAATCTTGTAGAAAATATAGTAGATTTTAGTAGTAGAACATGCGATAACGTTTAAAAAAAAGAGCAATAAATTTTTTCTTGGAACAATACATTTGCATTTAATTCAGATAACACTTTGGCATTCAATTGTAAATGATTCATCAATTTTTGAACTACTGTTCTGCTAGCTTGATTATCGAGTTAGCAGAACAGGCGATAACTAAAAAAAGGGCAACAAATTTTTTCTTGGAACATTAAATTTGCATTTAATTCAGAGAATACTTTGGCATTCTTAATAAGAATAACTTAAAAAAAAGCAATGCAATACATTTTTTCTTGGAACATTAAATTTGCAGTTAATTCAGAGAATACTTTGGCATTCAATTATAGATTATTTATCAAATTTTTGAACTACTGTTCTGCTAGCAGAATATTCACTGATTATCAAGTTAGCAGAACATGCGATACCTTTTTAAAAAAATGTCAATTAATTTTTTCTTGGAACATTAAATTTGCATTTTATTTACACTTAATTATGATATAAGAATAACTGTGTTCTGCTGAAGTTGTTCTGCTAACTTGATGGACGTCTAATAGTCTTTGTGTTGTGGCTGTATCGGGTCTTGTTTCTGATGCATATGTCATTATTGGTTTTTACACTGGCTTTATAAATTCTTGACTTCATCTCAGTGTTAATATATCGGATTCGCCATATAGTGCTATTAAGGCATTCTGCCAGTCTGTTTGCTTTTTGTAGTTGATTTCTCACTTCTTTGTCCAGGTTTCCGTAGCTGGTATTTTATTTCCATTATTTGTTCGATCCCCATCAATTTATATGTCACATCTGATCGGTTTTTTACTGATTACTATTATTGTTTTAGTTTTCTGAGGTGAAATTGTCATATTAAATTGTTTTGCTATTATGTTAAATCTGTGGACTAATCTTTGCAGACTACCTTCATCTTGGACTGTCAATATTTCGTCGTCTGCGCAATCGTGTAAATCGTGGCAGATTAAGACATAAGAGAAATATATCTCTCATTTTGCATATACTGAGTAAAAATTATGCAAGAAATCATAGTAATTATTTACATGCTTGTGTTAAGCGGATTTTACTGTATTAACAGAAACATATTAAAAAATACTAACTACGTTCCTTAAAATGAATTTTTAATGTTTTTTTGGATCCAACTCGTATATCTTGAGATTATCACACTTTTTGTAGTTGACGCAACACAAAGAAGCTGCTTAGCTTACTCTGTGGTTCTAAATATAAAGTGACTCATTCGTTCAAGAATTCCGTCTTTAAGATAACAAACTTTGTGGTTAAAATATATCAAATTTTATAGAAGCTTTTAGAATTTTTAAACCATTTTTGCAGATTACAAATGGCACAAGTCTCATAAAACCAAAAATATAGTAAACGTTTATGACATACATACTTGTGTATGATGTGGTATTTGATTGAAAGAAAAAAATGTAACAAATAATTAAAATTTTTGGCTGTTTTATACTTAGTGGAACTTAAGACGTGGTGGAAGTCATTGCTACAGCGAGTAATATACATTATTAACCTTTAAGCTGGTTTGACTTTTCTTGTCTTTCTAGTTTTGCATATAGTCATAAAGACAAAAAATATACAGACTTAAAGCACTTTATTGCTTTTCAAAATATGTCCCACCTAGATCGATACATTTTTGCTTACATTCAAACAAATTGGTAAAACAGTTATTCCAGTCTTCAGTTGACACCTGCAAAATTGCTCTTTTAAATGCATCGATGATTCTTCTGGCGACTGGAGTCACTGCCGACGCGTTGAATTCTTGATCGTTGGGAACGTGAAGAAGTCCTTGGGACTTAGGTCGGTGCTACACGGTGGATGGTTTAACAATTCGATGTGTTGAACCTCCAAAAACTCTTTTGTGTTTTGGGTAGTCTCAGCACTTGCATTGTTCTGATGTAGGATAATTCGCCGTTGTGTGTTGCTTTGTCGGAGTTTCGCGATAACTTCTGGTAAACAAACGGTTATATACCAATCAGAAGTATCCGTTCTTTGATTTTCTAAAGCAAGTGTTGCCACATGACCAGATTTTGACACAAAAGTTGCGACCACTTTGACACACTTCGAGAACGGATCACTTCTGATGGTTTTTCCAATATTCTTCGCCACTAACAATACTATTTGTTTTTGGAGCTTCCTTTGTTGAACAGTTCCAATGCTTTGCGACACCAATTAACGCGAACCGCTTTTTGCTCTTCTGTGAGCAAATGAGGGATCCAACGGGAAACCAACTTCGTAACACCCAGTTCTTCATGTAGGATCTTTTGGATCGAGGTCTTTGAAATGCCCAAAGATCCTATCTTGCGGTATGTTACACGGCGGTCATCCTTAATTATCAGACGAACCGCATCAATGTCTTACTGTGTGACTGCTGTTTTTGGTGGACCTGGCCTGGATTCGCCGCTGGGACTGGAGCAACCACGTTGAAATTCGCAATACCAGCGGGAAATAGTTGACTGATGTGATGCTCCATTCCCAAAAACAGAAAACTTTTTATCGAGACATTGCTGTTGGGATAATCATCTCCGAAAATTGTAAAAAATCGGCTGAGATCCAGTTTTCGACCGACTTGCTAATTTTCAAAAATTTACTGTATCTGCACGACTTGTATCGCAATAAAACTCTGGATTTATGTCAACAAAAGATTGAGGTTACATTTTTGTTGGCAGGTTTTGTTGGTGGCGCCCTCTAAGCGGCTATATGCAAAACTAAAAAGACAAACCTCATAATATCGTAATAAAGCAAATATCACATGAAGTATCGGTTTTAATGCAAAAGTAGTTTCTAGTGTGCCTTAAATACAAGCTTCCAAATCGCTGAAACAATGAGACTTGTTCTTTTGGCCATTTGCGATTCTGCATTTTGTATATCAAAAGTAGTATCATCTAAAAATAGAGGACTCGAATAATGTTCTTGACTTGGTAAAATGAAGTTATTGTGGAGTAAGAATGTTTTTAACAAAATGTTTTAGACAATACGAGATACATTTTAATACTTTGGTCCAATGTTTTAAAACAATTCAAATATTTTGTGGTTTTTTATCAATTTTTGATAAACTGTCCAAATTTACCATGCTGTTTACAGTAGTAGGTTTCTTTTAATATCCATTATTTTATTTATTTTATATTATTAGTACTTAAAATATATAACTGAATTCAAAAACTAGATATAATCAATTTATCATCCCATATTACATACAAGGTAAATAAAAAAATATGTAGATATACTTACGGACATTCTAAAATTTTTCCAAAATAGTTTCATGTGAAATCTAACTTTTAGTTCATATTTACCATGTGTGTAAATTAAACATATCCAGTTTTATAATATGACATAAGTGATCTAATTTATTGTAATTTTTCGTCCATTTTTCGTAACAAGACTCATTATACACTGTAGTAAGTGTATTTACTAAAGTTTGATGTACAAAAATTTTTTATATATTTTCATCAGGTGCTAGAAATGCGTTTTAGTTTTGCATACTGTTCTTTCTCACTGCTACAATTGCAGAGTGCGATGTATAGAAATAGTACTACAAGACACAATACTACCTAGTCATCAAGAAAAATCCTAATTAATGTGAAGTTTACATTAAGTGTTGGTTGGTAGTGAAGTCACTGCAACAGATTGATATCTATTACATAAAATTTCATTAAAACAAAATTAAACAAAACCAACCTTACATCTTTATACACTTTTCTCTTATGTACTCCACTGCCCTCCTGAATAACCATGCAAGGTCTTGTCAAAATAATGTAAAACCCGCTGCAGTCAAACTTGATGTTGTTCTTATGTTTCGTGTGTTATACACAATCCATTTTGGTGCTAGATACAGCCACTCAACAGTTATCTCACCCTTGTGCATAAGTAAAATCAAGTTTCAATTTTCAGGTTAAAATTTGATCTTAAAACTGTTTCTTGCTAATAACTTAACAGTTCATCTCCCAAGGTATACAGGGTGAGGCAGATAACTGACCTATTAGAAATATCTCGAGAACTAAAGGCAACAGAATCATGAAAATATTTTCATCTCTTTGCAACTTCCGGTTATACCGGAAGTTGCTTATAACTTCGTTTTTTTAAATGGGACACCCTGTATATTTTTTCATTTTTGGATTCTCTTCGATGTCCTCTTTCTTAAAATATGAGGATTTATAATGTTATACAGGGTATTTTAAAAGATAATTAAGTTTTTTTATTAATTTCGTAGCAATATTCACACCCTGTAGAATTGTAGTAGTTTGGGAACTAAAACTCTACTTACGTTCAAATGATTTTTAATATAGTCTACTATTGTTAAGAATCATTAGTATAGCTAAATTTTTAATTTTAGTATACAGGGTTGGTCGAAACTAGGAATGAGTATTTTCTGAGTTTTCTTAAATGGAACATCCTGTATTTTAGTATTGTAATGAAATGATAATTTATGGTACTTTTTTATTTCTTAAGCATACCCTATACCTAACTGCTTTAATTTGTGCTTAATTGTTAGTCGCACCAACAATCTTAACTACGTAGGTATTTTGATAGCTAAACCATTATTGGTAATTTTAAGAATCAGTCTGGATTAATATGTATTTATTTCTGAAAAATTATTTGTGATAGAATATTTTCAAGGCCAACCTAATAAAATGTTACGTATTTTTTGTTGCAATTAATGTTTAGCTTGAATCACCAATAGCTCACAAATTAAAGCAGTTAGGTATAGGGAATACTTATAAAATAAAAAAGTACTATGAAATATTATTTCATTACAATACTAAAATACAGGGTGTTCTATTTAAGAAAACTCAGAAAATATTCATTCCGAGTTTCGACCAACCCTGTATACTAAAATTTCAAAATTAGCCATACTAATAATTCTTGACAATAATAGACTATATTAAAAATCACTTGAACGTAAGCAGAGTTTTTAATGCCAAACTATTAGAATTCTACAGGGTGTGAATGTTGCTACGAAATTAATAAAAAAAACGTAAATATCTTTTAAAATACCCTGTATAATATTACAAAAACCAAAAACTCATATTTTAAGAAAGAAGATATTGAGGAGAATCCAGAAATGTAAAAATATACAGGGTGTCCCATTTAAAAAAACCAAGTTATAAGTTCCGGTATAACCGGAAGTTGCAAAGAGATGAAAATATTTTCATTTAATAGATCATCCCTCAAAACCCCTTTATTCCAATTTTCATGATTCTGTTGCCTTTAGTTCTCGAGATATTTCTAATAGGCCAGTTATCTGCCCCACCCTTTATAGCCATGAATCGATTATTAACGGTATGAATCGCTATTAACATATCGATTTAACAAGAAGAAAAAGTATCTGTCAAAATAAAGTAATCAAACCTACTCAGTTTGCGGATTTGACTGTCATGAATTTGGCTGTCGAGTTTTCGACTCTTATTCTGGAGTGTTCATCAGGACTTAGTCAGTGGTCTCAGTCGGAATCTGAGTCATGATCATTATTAAGATGTTTCTAAGACATGCAAAATGCCATTTAAAAAACGGAGGAAAAACTAAATAAGGGTTTTAAATGGATAAGGGCCTAAAACATTTTTGGTAGTGTTTAAATGAAATCCTATTACTAAACTTACGTGCATAGAAATCGGCCCAATTAAAAATTTGGTCATTTTTGATGACTCATATTTCCTAAACCTGTTGGCCGATTTAAGTGATTTTTTGAACATGTTATAGCCTGATTCTTTGACAATACCACTGTAATAATATTGTTGCCAAACAGGTAAATTTTCATTGTATACCGGGTGAACCAATCAAACTGTGATTTTTTCTCAAAGTTTGCATCACCCAGTGGAATATTCTAGCATTTATAAAATACTGAAATTAAAACCCAACTATAGCATCAGGTTTTCTTAACATTGTGCTTTTTGATTCATTCGTTTATGTTGGATAATAAAAAAGTTAGATACTTTAACAACTAGACATGTTGTTCATCAATACACGGTGTTTTTAAATAAGTGCGACAAACTTTAAGGGGTTATTCTGTATGAAAAAATAATGACAGTTTGCTTTATAAACGTATGTCCGCAAATGTTTCGTTTCCAAGATACGGGATGTTGAATTTTTTCTTACAAACTGACGATTTATTTATTGCTTTAAAACCACTTTAGATATGCAAATGAAATTTGGTAGGTTTTAAGACCTAGTTATTGCGGATTTTTTGACATAAAATTAAGAATTTTATATTCACCGTTAGCGTGCATACGGGTAATATGATCGGTCATAGTACACGTATGTGCGCTATTGGTGAATATTATATTCTTAATTGTATGTCAAAAATGTGCAATAACTACGTCTTAAAACCCACCAAATTTGATTGTCATATCTCAACCGGTTTTAAAGCAATAAAATAAATCGTCAGTTTGTAAGAAAAAATTCAACATCCCGTATCTCGGAAACGAAACATTTGCGGACATACGTTTATAAAGCCAACTGTCATTATTTTTTCATGCAGAAGTATCCCTTAAAGTTTGTCGCACTTATTTAGAAACACCGTGTATTGATGAAGAACACGTCTAGTTGTTAAAGTACCTAACTTTTTTATTATCCAACATAAACGAATGATTCAAAAAACAGAATGTTAAGAAAACCTGAGGCTATAGTTGGGTTCTAGTTTCAGTATTTTATAAAGGTGATGCCAACCCACAGGGTGATGCGAACTTTGAGAAAAAAACACAGTTTGATTGGTACACCCGGTATACGATGAAAATTTACCTGTTTAGCAACAATATTATTACAGTGGTTTTGTTGAATAATCAGGCTATAACATGTTCAAAAAATTACTTAAATCGGCCAACAGGTTTAGGAAATATGAGACATCAAAAATGACCAAATTTTTAAGTGGGCCGATTTCTATGCACGTAAGTTTACTTAAATGAAACAAAATATAGCTGAGGTTTGTGGTAGACGTAAAGAATTATGGGCTGAAGAGTAATCGAGAAAAACTTGAATTTATGGTATTCATGCCACGGAAAAATACCCAAAAAAGAATATGTAATTCAAAAAGAAAACAAAATTTTCAAAGATGAAGACGATGAGTCTTTAAAAGAGTGGAATTTATGAGCCTAACATGTAAGAAACACGAAATGCATTAAAGAGGATATAACAAAGTAATTGTAATAGTCGGTCCTGGAGTCTCTAATCACAGAGTTAAGAAGAACTGTGAAAATATTCTCTAAGTGGTTAGAGGGTACATTGGAAGGCATAAGCTCTAACGATGATAATTAGGAGAAGAAAGTAGAAGACAAAAATATCTGGAAGGATACCGTAAAGTAATCGACCAAAAATTAAAATAATATTTATCCGTCGCAATTTTTCAATAGAACGTTGTAACAGATAATGTGTTACTTTATCGTAGGGACGTTGGGTACTGAAGTAACCGCGATACTATAGTGATATTTTCATAAATATTTCAGACTATAATATATTTACAGCCAAGAAATGCATTCATCATCATCATCATCCTCCAGTCCTTTGCGTCCACTGCTGGACATAGGCCACCCTCATTTTTGTCCATTGTGCTCTATTTTGAGCACTTTGCATCCAATTTCTTGACATTTTCTTGAGATCGTCAGTCCAACGAGTAGGTGGTTTTAGTTAGTTTCATTTCAGGGTGGCAGTTCGGGAAATTACATCGGTAACTCCAGAAATACATTACAGCATCTCTATTGGCCAAAGAATAATAAAATAGCGGTAGAGAAAGAGTAGAAGGTAAGTCGCACGTTGAGACCGATTTTTGTCTACCGATTGAGAAATTTCTCATGGTTGGTGTGAGCCTTTAATGAGAGCGACAAAGAGACATGTATTTATTATACATTTAAAACGGGCTAGAAGATATACGCCGGCAAAGCCAGGTAGCGCGAACAACCCACTTCATGTCGTAGGTAGGGCTATCTCAGCACAGCGTTGCCAAAGTAGATTTAAAAAAGAAAATAACAAAGTAGAAAAAATTATAATATTTAACTTATTGTAAACTAATATAATCAACAAATTATTTAAAAGAAAAAACTTAAGTAAAAAAATATTGTTTTCACCCATTTTAAAAAAAGTGGGTGAAAAAGGTTGAATTATATTTCAATGTTTTCACATTTTTTTAAAATGGATGAAAACAATATTTTTTTACTTAAGTTTTTTTCTTTTAAATAATTTTTTTATTATTCGTTTACAATAAGTTAAGTATTATAATTTTTTCTACTTTGTTATTTTCTTTTTTGAATCTACTTTGGCAACGCTGTGCTGAGAAAGCCCTACCTACGATATGAAGTGGGTTGTTCGTGCTACCTCGCTTTGCCGGCGTATATCTTCTAGCCCGTTTTAAATGTATAATAAATACATGTCTCTTTGTCGCTCTCATTAAAGGAGAAAACCAACCATGAGAAATTTCTTAATCGGTATAGTTTGAAATCAGGATCTTCAGAATTTCTTGGCTGTTTGTTAATGTTAATCATTCAACTTGTGTCGTGTGGTTTATATAATCGTATTACTCAAGAAAATAGGAGAAAATAAGATGGAGGAATACAGGCACAAAGATGGGAATAAACATTGGAAAGAAATGAAAGGTAAGACATTCTGTATAAAATAGAGGAATGCATAAACAAAAAAAATATGTACATAAAAAATCTCAGGTTGCGTTGATATCAACATAGATGAAAGAATACAAAGGCAAATATAGAAATAAACATTGCAAAGAAATTGAAAGTTACGACAGACAGTATCAAACAGAGGAACGCACAAACCAAAAACAAATACAATAAAAAATCAGATTGCGTTGATTCTCAACAGAAAAAGTGTGTTGAAGTAAAAATAATTACAGCTTTTACTAAAGCGTACAGCTTATAATTATTTTAGTGTACAATGAGTCTTAAACTAATATCATCTGTCATTGTTAACGTTGTCGTTTAAATGTAAGTCGCCCAACGGAAGAATAGCTCAACACACAAATAAAAGAATAGCTCACCGACTGTAACGTGCTGGTGATAAGCCCCTCCCTTAATTGCGCGCACACGACAACATCTGTATACGTTGCGCAGACACGATTTTTCCCACCAGCTTCGCTACAATCGGTGTGCTGTAGAGAATCATATAAATGATTATTTCAGCTGATTTCTATAGGTAGACTGAATCAACTATTTAATTTTACGGTTTCTAAAAAGTCATAATAATACCATGTTTACTACAGTGCATAAGTTTTAGAAACTCTTTCGTTAAGCGACTAATTTTAAAAATTGTTTATTAGCAATTGAAAATCATTCCTTAATTTTTATAATGCTTTGTTGTAATTTCTTTATATTTCGCGGTTAGTACTTATGTGAATTTATGTTGAAAATTCATCATTTATTTGCGGTTTACATTCTTCAAGTTCTCTTAGAATATCCAATCGTTAATTATAATTTATTTGGAAACCTTATGGTAGAGGACGTTCATATAACCAATATCGTACAGTATGATTATGTTTAATCCGAAGATATTATCATTTATATCGAGGCAAATGTTAAAATTTATTGTTTATGTAGACTTGTTGGTTTTCAGTTTACTTTGGTTGGTTATCGTTAAATCATGGATAGCGTCATAAAATACTAACTGATATAAGATATAAGTAGAAAGTACAGTAAGGCACAAAATAAACAGTACTGAAATGAATATTGAAATGTTTATGGTTATTTATATATTTAGTATACATGATATATAGCCTTGCAAACATTATTCACGACGACTTTTCCGATAAATCAGGTGTTAAAATACCATCTGGCACGGAAAAATCTTTAATTTTAGTCCGATATTCAGGAATGTCGAGGTGGGTCGGTCCACCTCCTTCAGCATTCCTGGTGCGAGTGGCGATCTCCCAAAATGATCGTGCAGTATTCTAAGAGACTCCCTGGCCGGGTAACAGGTTGCCCCGTTCGCATCTAAACATTCTGTATATGTATTTGGAACCTAGGAGTTTTCTATCGGTTCGGTGCAGCACGCGGTCATATTTTAACCAATAGGCGGCGAGGTCCCAAACGCATATACGGAATGTTATTTGGTTCCAAATTCATATACGGAATGTTAAATATTCGTACACCGAAAAAGATAAGTTTTTATTAGAGTCTGTTAAAGGGAGATTAATTTTAAAATACTTGTTACTGTATTATTAAATAAAAATAAAACAATTATAGTGTTTGGAATGTTATTTGGTGCGAAATTCATATACTTACGGTATGTTAAATATTCGTAGAACAAAAAGACGATTTTTATAAAGCCAATTAAAATGAGACTGGTTTTTAATATAGTATTTTTATTACAAAAGCGACATTACGTAGGTCAAAATTTTTGACGTAAGAGAACTGTCAAAACATTAGAATGTGACTTTTCATTATTGCCATGTTTATTATAAACATGGCAATAAGGAAAGTCACATTCTAATGTTTTGACAGTTCTCTTACGTCAAAAATTTTGACATACGGAATATCGCTTTTGTAGTAAAAATACTATAGTATATTATGCAACGAGCATTTAATGATAGTCATTATGAAGTGAGTATAAGAGATACGAAACGAGCCGCCTAGCGGCGAGTTTCGTATAGAGTACGAGCTTCATAATGATAATTAAATTCAAGTTGTTTACACGATTTTTTCTATGATCATTCACAAAAAAATATATTCAAATTTATTAATTTTGTAACGCAAACAAATTAAGTAGTTTGTCAGTCTGACAGTTTGTTTACATATTGAGAACTGTCAAAGATTATGTATTTGATTTGCCATTGGTTACTGCGCGTGTGCCACCTTTATCGCGAATGTCATATCGCGATTCTATTGGTTAAAAATCTGTATCCTAATGAAAATATGTATCATAATGAAGTTCATTATGATACAGGTAGTGACATCATAATTGATATATTATAGTATGAGAATAGAAAAATTATTGTTAATGTATTATTAAAGATCCACAAGGAAAAAAGTTTTCCTGTAGTTGGCTGTATACCATATAATACAAAAAAAACGAATAAAGTCCTTTATAAAAAGTCTATATTTAAAATCCCTAAAAAGGGCTACCTACATCACAGAACTAGTTTCAGATTGATTGACCAATCATCATCAGTGTTTTCCTAAAATGAATATAACCTGATAAAATGATGCAAAGGTTTTAAAATTTTGACTACGTTTAAAAAAAGTTGTAGGTTATACCTACTCACGTGTCCTTACCATGTAACCACCAAAATATAATATTACAAATTTTATTTACATATATTACATAATTACAAATATTTTGGTGGTTAGCATGTAAGATCACGTGAGTATAACGTACAACTTTTTTTAACCGTAGTCAAAATTTTAAAACCTTTGCACCATTTTATAAGGTTATATTCATTTTAGGAAAGCACTGATGATGATTGGTCAACCAATCGAAAACTAGTTCTGTGATGTAGCCCTTTTTAGGGATTTTAAATACAGACCTTTTATAAAGGACTTTATTCGTTTTTTTGAATTATATGGTATACAGCCAACTACAGGAAAACCTTTTTCCTTATGGATCTTTAATAATACATTAACGATAATTTTTCTATTCTCATACTATAATATATAAATTATAATGTCACTACCTGTATCATAATTATCATTATGATACAGATTTTCAATATGATACAGATTTTTAACCAATAGAATCGCGATATGACATTCGCGATAAAGGTGGCACACGCGCAGTAACCAATGGCGAGTCAAATATATACACTTTGACAGTTCTCAATTTGTAAACAAACTCTCAGACTGACAAACTACTTAATTTGTTTGCGTTACAAATGCGTTACAAAATTAATAAAGTTGAATATATTTTTTTTGTGAACGATCATAGAAAAAATCGTTTATACAACTTGCATTTAATTATCATTATGAAGCTCGTACTCTATACGAAACTCGCCGCTAACTCGCCGCTATTCGGCTCGTTTCGTATCCCTTATACTCACTTCATAATGACCATCATTAAATGCTCGTTGTATAATATACTATTAAAAACCAGTCTCATTTTAACTGGCTTTAATAAAAATCGTCTTTTTGTTCTACGAATATTTAACATACCGTATATGAATTTCGCACCAAATAACATTCCAAATACTATAATTGTTTTATTTTTATTTAATAATACAGTAACAAGTATTTTAAAATTAATCTCCCTTTAACAGACTCTAATAAAAACTTATCTTTTTCGGTGTACGAATATTTAACATTCCGTATATGAATTTGGAACCGAATAACATTCCGTATATGCGTTTGGGACCTCGCCGCCTATTGGTTAAAATATGACCGCGTGATGCAACGAACCAATAGAAAACTCCTAGGTTCCAAATACATATACGGAATGTTTAGATGCGTCCCGTTCTGTTAAAACTGTTGTTGATTTTAACCCTCGTAAAGCGGTGCTTGTATTTTTACGTAAACAACGGTGTGTGGTGCATTTGCACCCCATCTGTATATCCATTTTTTATATGTGAACGTCGGGGAAATTGATTTGAAAGATAATTAGGACTTGTTTATGATAGTATGAAACATAATTTTACAAACAAAGTACCCATTTCTTCTTAAAAAAATTATTATCGTTGCAAGATAAACACATGAAATTTTTCACAGAGTGAGCAACACAAAGTTTTTACACATAATACAGTTATGTCGGGACTTTCGGTATTTTTTCTCTGACATCTCATCTGTCATCTCAGTAACACCGACCTTGTCCCGTAGCTCTGTTAGCTCCAAGTGGAAGTGGAACACCAGAAACGTCCAATTCAGGATTTGAAATTTTCATCATTTGCAACCTACAGTCATTTTTCCAAAAAAATCACGTAAACGTAAAGCGTTTTAGATGCTGCAATGGGTGTAATGTGTTTAGAATTGAATTTAATGCGAATAAAAAAATGGACAAAGATAAAAAAAAATATTAAAAAAGGTAGGTGAGAAAAACGAGGTTTGGGGTGCAGCTGTACCTCGCACCGCCTTACGAGGGTTAAGCTTGGACCGTTTTCACAGCCTTTTCCCTATGACCGGAAATAGTACTCCACGATAAAAAAATTTTCTGAAAAACTGAGAACCATTCTGAAGCACATAACATTAACACGACATTTTGCCACTTGAACGATTAAATGCTGAGTGTTGCTGAAGGGCAAAGTAAAAGACAGATAAAGAAAAGATGCTGCGAGAACATGCAACACAAGGGACAACCACTGGAGCGACTTCCATAGGAGTACTACTATATTTGTACAGTAACAACTTTCGTTTTCTATATGCATATGAATCCCGTGAATATTTGTGTAACCTTTTCTAAAATTATAACTATTTGGTAATTCTATGACTATTAACATCATTGGCGACGTAATATAGAAATATTCCCATTTACTTGTATTGAGAGTTATATGAAGTATTTCAAATAATACAAATAATTTTTGATATATCCTATCGAGCTTCCATTGATTTAAAGATAACGAACCTAAAATACTCATGATACTTGGCCTATATCCTTAATTTTTTTAATATGTATTAAGTTTAGTTAGTATTTTATATAATTGTTATTAGAGTGTTGTTGAGAGTGTAAATTTTATGAAAAAAAACTGTTCCAAAATGAAGTAAGAAAGCAGGGTATAACGCGAAATAACAGTATATGCATCTATTTTGTAAATTTAAGTCTGATGTCAAAAATACGTGCCATTTTTGTTGCAGTATTTGAAACATTTTTAAATTGTTTTGAATCGTTAAATTTTTGTAAACGCAAAATTATTATCACTGTATGTAACGTAAAATTTCTGCCGTTAAAATTCATAACCAACAATACCACAACGTAAAAACGAAAAAAAATGAGACACCAGGGTAGTAGAACCAACCCCGGGAGAACGTAGCTGTACCTACTGATATATGGCTCGTACGCGAATTAGTTTTAGTCTGTCATTATGCTACATATTGACTCGTTGAAGTTACTCGAAGGAATGAAGTTAAAGGCACATCTGGCCTGGTTGAGTTGATTCTAAAAGTATGTTCTCTCTTGTTGGCAACATGAATTGGGTCATAGCCCACACGACAAAAGAACAAAGGTTTTTACTTAGTCAGCTAAATTATTGTCCATTGCCGAAAATATTGTTTATGAATTGCAACAATTAAACAAATTAAATAACCTGCACATGTTTAAATATAATAACAAATTGGTTGATGTGATGTACGGGGTGATAAATTTATACTGTTCAATATCGGATATTAATTCTGAATATTTGATATTTAACAGTAGAGGAAAATTAAAAGTTAAACGTCTATGTGCGCTGTAGTGTCGAAAGTGATGATGAAAAAGAATTGGGTAGAAATATGCAACTGTTACGTTTTCATTTTCGCGAAAACTTAGGTCTTACTGTCTGATTTACCCATCTTTTTCTTTTTGTAGTGACTATCCGTATCGGATGTTGGCGACCATCATGGCAATCTGTACTTTGCGCACTGCTGCTCTGAAAAGATTTGTGGTTGTTGTGTTGAACCACGTTCGTAGATTTTTCAGCCACGAAATTCTTCCCCTTCCCGGTTCACGTTTTCCTTCTACTTTTCCCTGCAAGATTAGTTGCGGCAGTTCATATATTTCGCTGTTCCTCATGATGTGACCGAGGTGTTCGATTTTGGCTGTTTTTATTGTGGTGTCAACAGCTCTTTTTCTTTTTGCATTCTGAATTAAACACCCTGATTAGTAAAGTGATTGGTATAAGATATCTTCAGGATTCGACGATAAAGCTACGAAATTTCGAAAGCCTCAATTTTCTTGCAGGGGACGTCTGTGAGAGTTCACGACTCAACTCCGTGCAACAGTATAGAAAAGATATAACATCGTAATAACCTGATTTTTATGGATATTGATAAATCATGATATTTGAATAGCTTCGCCATTTTTTGAAATTCAGATCTTGATTTCTCTATCCTACATTTGGTTTCTAATAGGGAATTACCCATCTTATTTAGGACATACCTTAGTTAGAGAGTAATATATGGTGATAAATTCGACAATTTAAATATTTTTAGCTTATTTCAGGCAAATGGTAGACAATACTTTTACAAATATCTATTTTTGCATTTTTCTTGTCATACTAACTCACTGAAATTGTAATTAATTGTGTTCCCTGGCACACAATTTACTTTAAATTCGTATTTGCTCATTGTTTTACCACGATGTCAATTGCTCATTTTTCCTGGTCACTTTATGATCGCTAACATCAAGAATTCTTTGTTACATGTTGCCAGTTTCTTAAAAGATAACTTACAAATCCAAACCAGCTTTGACTCACAGGTAAATGAATTCGGAGCTACTAAAGGCGTGTATCAGTTTGAAAGAATATACTCATTTCCTACAATTTGCATAGATGGAAAATTACGAGGGAGATCTATGTCCAGCAGTGCACTCTTCTCAGGCACTTTTGGGTAATCACATCTTTGCTGTGTATTTATAATTGTAAAGTAGTTGGGTGATACTAAAGGATTTGGAAATGCCACTTTAATATCCCCATTCCAGCCTTTTGATATAATATGTTACCATTTATACAGTGAGCACGTAAAGGTTGAAATAAATTCATTTTCTCGAGAATGGACGATTTGGGAAAAAAATCCCGAAACAGGTCAATTTTTATTTTTAAATTACGACTTTTTGGCATATATATCGTACTAGTAACGTCACCCATCTGAGCGTGATGACGTCATCGATGATTTTTTAAATGGAAATAGGGGTCGTGTGATAGCTCATTTGAAAGGTAATTTAATTCTCTATTCAGTAGTATAAACATTTACATAACTATTTATGCAGGGTGTCTAAAAAAAATTTAAATTAAATTTATTGACATAAAAAGAAGAATGCATGTAATTTATTTAGTCCAAAATACATTTTACTGTTCTTAGAAAACAAAAAAATGTTTATTTGAAAAATAATCTTTGCTTTTTCCTTAAATTAAATGTTCAAACTGTCAAGAGGAAGGTGGGTGACGGCTTTAATATTGAATTTAAGCAAAAAACGATATTTATTTGTTAAATAAACATTATTTCCTGTTTTCTGATAGCAGTAAAATGTATTTTGAGTTAAGTAAATTACACACATTCTTCTTTTATGTCAATAAATTTAATTAAAAATAATTTTTTTTTGGGCACCCTGTATAAATAATTATGATAATGTTTATATTACTGAATAGAGAATTGAGTTACCTTTCAAATGAGCATTTAAAAAACCCCATTCTCATTTAAAAAACACGACCCCGATTCTCATTTAAAAAATTATAGATGACGTCATCACGCCCAGATGGGTGACGTCACTAGTATGACACATATGTCAAAAAGTCGCAATTTAAAAATAAAAATTGACCTGTTTTGGGATTTTTTCCAAATTCGTCCATTCTCGAGAAAATGAATTTATTCCAACCTTTACGTGCTCACGTATATAATACACGTTCATTAGTTTCCAGTTCTGGTTGAGCTACAATAGCCAGTCAGTGATTTTCTATAACCAGTTTAAACTACGTGTTAGCCCCGGCGCATATTGAACCTAAGTGAGTCACAACCTGCGCCGGTGGGACGGGTGACCTGTGCAGTTATTTTTCTAGCGTGCCGCATATTGAACACAAGCTAACCCGACCGTCGGCTGTCGCCGTAACGAATAGAGACGGGCAAAATAAGTGCAAACGTGTAACGGTTACTATTGATACCGGTTCTCAGTGGTACTGACAGTGCCGGTTTAACACAGTCTGCCGCCCGGTGCTGATACGGATGCCGCGCCCAGGCTCAAAAATATTTCTTAACTTTATTTCAATTCAACAAAACATATTTTGAATACAAGTTTATTAAAATAATAAAAATTACAACTTTTTTTGGTTTCAAACTTAAATGAAAACTAACAATATTATACAAGGAAAAAATTAAGGGCGAACTTCACAAAGTAAAATAAAAATTTACTTAATAACATTCAAACAGGTAACATCAGGTAGGTAAGCAAATACGTTTACTATTAAAAAGCTTGTTTTCTTGATTTTACTGAAGCGAAGTTTTCGATGATATCAGTTATATTTAATTCATTTAGCAGGTCCTCGTTAATGGATAAGACTGCTAAGGAGTTCAAATTTTCTTGGGAAATTGCGTTTCTTAAGTAGGTCTTTACCCTTTTTAGTGTCGAAAGAGAGCGTTCGCCACTTGCATTTGCGACCATTATGGAGAAAAAAATACGCAGGCAAATATTAACGTTTGGAAATGAAGATATTAATTTATTTTCGTATAAAGCCTGTACCAATTCTAAAGGAGTGTCTATTTTTAATTGGGGAAGAGACGTTAACAAATGATTTAAATGAACACATTCTTGGGAAAAATACTCGTCCAAATCCTCCTTGTAGTTTTGTTGTAATTCGGTTGCCGATCTGAAAATATCTTCATCTTCCGTAGCTTTTAGTTTAAACAAAAATTCAAATGCTCTTGAACAAGATTTATAACTATCAGATCGGCGAATAATCTCCGACTTAAGATTGTCTATTATACAAACATAACATTGTGTTCGCATTTTTTCTTTTTGGCTTAAGCTTGCCTCCGAATTCATTTCTCCTAATTGCAATTTTTTTTGATAATCCTCTTCTCAGCATAATTTTCGTTCCCTGTTAACAACATTCCTAAGGCCTCGTAGTGATCAAAACGATCACGTAAGAAATCAGAGTAATCTGCTAAAGATGATAACAGATGAGCGGTTGTGCTTAAATCCATATTTTCCTTTTGTACTGATTTATTCACTTCATTAACCCTTTGTAAAACGTCAAGCCAAAATGATAAAATTATTCCGTTTTCCAACAAATCAAATTTTTCCGATAGAGAAGCTGACTCTTACTATGTTTTTCTCATTTATATCCGTTGATATTCCAATCAAACCGTAATTGCTTTTTAACGCTTTTACGGCATCAAAACGAGAAGACCAACGGGTTGTATTCACTCTCTTAGGTAACAGTGTCTGTCCCGGCTCAGCCGAATCCTTTATTGCACGAGAAAATAACTCCCACCTACATATGTGTAGACACGGAGAAAAAATTGTAGATAGCTTGTACCAACATAAAAAAAGATGTTGCTTCCAAACAACAATCTGCTGCATTTTGGACAACCAAATTTAAAGAGTGAGCAGCACACGGCACAAAGAGAGCTAAATCATTGTAAGCTTTAATACGTGCTTGCAAACCAGAATACCTTCCACTCATATTACTGGCATTGTCGTAAGACTGGCCTCTACAGTTCTTAATATCTAATTTCAAAGACTCTAACATCCCAATAACTGCTTCCTCAAGTTGTTGTGAGCTATGCCCAGTGTTTTTATAAAATCCCACGAATCTTTCCACAGGATTCCCTTTATTGTCACAATATCTCAAAATCGCTACAAGTTGGTCATGGTGTGTTATGCCAGGTGTTGAATCTACACTTATAGAATAGTATTTGTTTGCCTTAATTTGTCTAACAATTTCATCAATGACTCGATTGGATAAAATATTCATTAATTCGTTACATATATCTTTTGATAGATATGACGTTTTGCCCTTACCTAAATTTGCTCGTTTATTAATATGATCTTTCAAAAATGGATCATATTCTGACAATAGTTCCAGTAAACCTAAGTAGTTTCCATTCCGTTTTTTGCCAATTCTTTCATGAGTACCTCTAAATGCCAATTCCCTGGTAGCCAGAAACTTGATTACACTTATGATTCTTTTTAGTACTTTCACCCAATATCCTTTCGCAGTGCTAATTTCCTTTTCGGGTTCTACATCAACTCTTCCTTGCTTTAATAAGCGAGTCATATACATTTTCAGATTATCTATATGATTCTTTGGACCTTTCATGTTCGTCTAATCTTTCCTTACTTTTATTCCATAATGAAAATCCTGTTTTAAATTGGTTCTTTTTATTTCCAAATAATACACAATAAAGACAAAATATATTGCCAGTGCTCTCGGAGTAAATTGTCCAATCGCGGCGAACCACTTCTCCATTAACAAGTCTTTTATAAAATATTTGCTTACCGGCATACCTGTGTTGTTCCCCGAAATTTCTTTTTGACAATGAAAAGTCCATATCTGTAAGATTCTGTTCGACCCATTTTGCTAGAATCATTTCTGCATAATTATGGGAATCTTACCAAAGTGCCGGATCTTTAAAATTAAGTAAATCCTGTTTTGGATCTGAAAAGAAATAAAAAAAAAATATTTGTCATTGTCCTGTTTTATTTACCATTTGTAAAGGCACCGTTATCTTTTTGCATTTTAGCCTCGTTAAAAAAAATTAAATATGCCTTACCCGAGTTACTGGTGGTTGCTTCTTCATATTCTAATACTTTTGAAACAGGTGATACTAAGTGCTCTGGCTCTGGCACTAATTCTGAAGTCTCCAAAATAAGTTCATGTGGTTGAATATGAATATATTTATCACTAATAGCATTGTTTATCTACACAATGGTCACAATGGTCTAGTTATACAATGCTAATAGCACTAGAACTACTACCGGGTTGGGAAATAGTTGTAGTGTCGTCTTCTTGATTTCCATCAGGTGTAAAAATGCTGTCATTTTGGGTATACCTTTCAAAATTTTATTTTGTCTTTCTTGCTTTTCTTGTTTCCTTTTACTCCAGAAAGATCCAGGTTGTTTCTGTCCTTCCATATTTTTCTATTGAATATTGATTATATTAATGTTTAATTTACAAATTATAATTACCTATACAGTTTCAAATGTAAGTCAAACATTTTACCTTAGTTTAGTTGTACGTTTGTAGGTATTTCTATTTCTACTCGTATTTATACAACTGCCTGGTCTATATTAATAGGATAGAACAAATTTTACTAATCAACTCTACCATCCTACGCCTTATTATTTTCTGGTTCAAGTGTTTAAGTAGTAAGCAGTTTCTGTTTTATTATTTCGGCGGGGCGCGCCGGCCGGCACCCGTCAGGCCGTCTGTCAACCGAAACGTGTATTTTGCGGTGTTCGCACATTATTCTTAAACGCTGTAGAATGATATAATTTTTTATCTGACATTTATCTGACATATCTTTTTAATTATCTGACATTTAGATAACATAAACTGAACATAGTGCATAAACCATATAGGTACGTCGACGTTAATAATAATAATTTATTTATGAATTATTGTTAAGTTTTCAGGTTAATGATAAAACAGAAAATTTTTTATTATTATATCATGTGGATATCAAATTTTATTTTACCATAATCATATAATTTCGGAACAGCACGCGCTTCGCGCGTACCGCCCTAGAACCTTCAACCGCCCGGTGCTACAGCACCCAAAAGACCCCTGGTTAAACCGGCGCTGGGTACTGAGTACAACTACTGATTACAAAATACTGATGTATCTGATCCTTGTACTGAATTGAGTAGGCAACTAAAAAACGGTAGTTCCGTACATGTAACTAGTAACGTTTTAAAAATATCTTACACGTCCCTAGTAGTCGTAGCGGTATGACTTTCGAAAACATCGAATTTGATCATAAGCGGGTGCATAAAAAGATATCTTACACTGAGTATTCTATTTCTACATACCTTTATAATAACAAGCATAAGTTAAACACTGCATTGATTGTGATTGCAAAAACGGTTCGCATGTTTTAAATAAGATTTTTGCTGATTATGTTTTTGCTAAAATATTAATGCCTGGTTGCACCAACAGATCTTAAGCTCCAGCTTAGCTAAGCTCTACTTATAGATAGGGCCTCCTTGAGTATCACTTACGTTGCACCATAATTTTAGATTCTTACCTTATTATCAATTATATCTATTATTATATTATGATATTCTTATTGTAATATATTATAATTATATTATATTAATTCTTATGATATTCTCGACTTAAGCTTAAGATCTGTTGGTGCAACCGGGCATAAATAACACAAAAAATATAATTCACAACCATCATTTAATTTTTAACGATAAACAAAAGTCTAATAAATATATGATGACAAGTTTAAAATTGATCTACTTTGTCGATAACAGTGTCATTAATAGATATTTTTTACCATGAATCATTTTCCAATGATTGTGTGGATTTAGAAATACATACTAAACAATTTTTTGATCTGTATAAAGGAGATTATAATTATGACATTATGGTACTCCTTATTTTTCAAATAATATGCTCTTGTAAACGCATAACTTTGATTTATTGGCTAAAGCCACACTAACTAGATACTTCACAAGAAATTAAAAATAATTAACATGTAAAAAATTCACTGTTTTAATCAGATATATTATATTCCCTACTATTGAAATAAAATATTAAAACGAATAAACGAAAACTTGTAGAGTAGTGCTGATTGATACAACAGAGCAATAAACTGTTATTCATTCAAGATAGTGTAAAATATATCCCCGCTTATTCATTTCAGATATTTCCATCTCGCAAACAAAAACACGTAAAAATATACATCTGGCGGTGAGTCACCCGTCCCAATGCCCAGAAAACTGTACGTTGACGACAGACCTTCCCAAGCTCGACCTGCGAACGCATGAACTGATAGTAGGATGCGCAGAACGGTCTACGCAGTCCGCCGAGGCAGGTTGTGTCTGGCTTAGGATCAATTTGCGCCTGGGCTTACAGTCGAAACTCACCGCCACGATATTTGTTGGTTGATTTAAAGCTTTCAACGAACTTACTTCAGCATTCTTAAACGGTCAACCAAATCTACGGATTTAATATTTTTGTGTGTGGTGAACTCTTGCTAACAACTGCTATCTTGTTCTAGTTATCATTTTAAGAGCTAAGAGCTATTTTATGTCTCATGGTATATTCGTGTTAAGTAAGACTGATAAGATTTGATAATTCTTAGGCTTGGTGTTCGTCTATTCTGGCGGATATTCGTCGTTTGGTTTGCCCTCTATGTTTTTAGTCACCGATGAGACAGGTAGTTGAACGATATTTTATACATGCCTATCTTACCGTTGCTATGATTTATGTGTGTCGAACTTAACTGCGTATGCACCGTTTTTATTTAGCTTATTCTGTATACAATTACTACCTAGTATTTAGGCGGATTAACCTTTATATAATGAATCTTCTTATAGATTGCCTAAGTTTACGTGTAGCGATAATAATTCTGCATTTACCACATAACAGTTTCATACTGTTTTATTATTTTCGATGGTCAGTAACATATTTTTGATATTTGACAAGGTTCCGAGGAACTATTTGGTACTTAATTAGTAATGTGTCCGCAGCTCTTTTTGAAAGACCATTACGTTTTTTGTAACTTTATTATACATATTTATATTCATTGCTATTACTATTTATTATATATTTTTCACAAAAATGGAAATAAAATTGTTTTTAAATATGTAAATTTACCTTGAGCATAATTGTATTTAATCTGAAACAGTACATAACTACGGATTCTAAATAAAAGAATCTTTATTTTTTAAGCGAATGTGTTTTATTAGATTTCCTTTTCTATCCTACAGATTGTACCGTATCCTGTTCCGGTAGGGATCACCGGAATGAGTAACTGTTGCCGTATTGCTCATCCATAGGTTGATAGGGTTCAACATGATAGGCTGCTTGAATATCTAGAAATGATTTGAATATATGATAAAGATCCGAGACTTTTACATTTGTATTGGAATCAAGAAGCTTCTATTCTGGTAGACGGCAAAGAAACAGACAAAATTCGTATTCAAAGAGGTGTCAGACAGGGTTGTGTGTTATCCCCAACTTTGTTTAATGTTTACTCAAAAATAATAATAAACGAAGCCTTGGAAGGGCAATGTGGAGTTCGAATTACTCAATTGGGCTGACAATGGGGACAAAGGATGTCCTTGTCATAGTCCGGAATTTACGCAGAAGGCATTTGATGTTTTTCCCCTAACTTGTGCAAAGGATTTACACTTATTTGCGTTACAGCAGCTGGTTTCTTGGGTATGCCCAGTTCAACCATTGCATTTAATAGTGTTAAGGCACGTCTTCACTATATTCGCAAACCTCTTGCGCTTCCTGCAACTGCTCCAATGGATACGACATGCGCTCCTCTACATCTAAACCCTCACCGCTTGGAGCAATGACGCGGAGTGTGAACTTATTCACTATGTAGAGCAGTTGCAGGAGTGCGGAGCGCGAACATAGTGGAAACATTGCTTTAGACGATTAACTGAATCATAGGCCTGTTTGAAACATAAAGATCTGATGTACGTCTTGATTATACTCTTAATACGCATTTGTTTAATAGTAAATATTTGATTAATAGTTGATCTTCCAGACCTGAAACCACACTGGTAGTCACCAACAATTTCTTTGACCATTATTTTATAGTTAGTATTGATTAGTGAAATTTCTCAATAGTTCATACATGATTCCTTTTTCCTGTCTTATGTATTGGTACAATAATACTACCACACCATTTCTTCGGCAGTATTTCTTGTTGCTATGCCTTTTCTATAACTCCTTTTTTAATTAACTCTGCATCAATATTGTTCAGATCAGGGGATTTATCGTTTTTGAGAGTCTTTGTGGCATTTCTAATTTCTTCTAGGCTAGGTGGGGGTATTAATTCCACCGTTTGATACTCATTTTTTACGTTGTTTCCATTATTTTGTTCAGTGAGATTTTGGATATTTAGGAGCTCTTCAAAATATTCAGCCCACCTTTCTAGTATTTTATTTTCGGATATATTTTGTGAATCTGCTTCCAATACCTTGTCCGAGTATTGAACGTTGGCAATAATAACTTTGTTTGCGGCAGCTCTTAACAGATTAGCGGTGGTCTCTTCTTCTTCGGCGTCGGCCTCTTTTTCCGGCGATCCTGCCCTGTATTAATAAGGTGTAGAAGGTTATACTTCTCTGCATGTCTCATTTTTTTTTGTTTTTTATTATTTCTGTGCTCCTTTTAATTCATCGATGTAAAACTATTTCATTTTAATGCGGAGAATATGTAGCAGCGTATTAATCTGTTTTTAAGGTTTATTGGTTTAATGTAATATCGTTGATACATAAATATGTATATTTATCAATCAACGGTAGTATCTTTATTAATAAGAATTTTCTTTAGTTTGTAGAAGGCGGATCTTCTATTTGGTGGATATCACTTTTATATTTAAAGCTAAAATACAAATCAAATGTCGAGGGCTGATTGAGAATAAAAATAAATAACATGGTTTTTAATAATATATTTTTCCAAAATTTATATGTACATTACGGTATTGGCACTGTTTGAAAAATATATATTTATAAATATCTATGTACATAAATTATTAATTCAATAAAAAACAAAATAATACTCATAACAGTTTTAAACAAATACATCAAGTTTTAAGTTGACTGAATTAATTTTATTGGATTCGAATACTCAAATATAATAAAGAATTTTTTTGATAATATTTCATTTAATACTGTTTCCTTAAAAAATAAAAAATGCATTAGATATGTGATGTGATTAAGTTAAATTCATGATAGATTGAAATTAATGTGTTAGCGGTTGTAATAAGTACTAAAAAGTGATCAAAGATACATGCCATATAGTGCGAACTTTTCTGAAATTAGCTTTCAACATTGCAGATACCTAGAACTAAGAAATTGATTTTTTACAATAAATCTGGACTTGAAGCAAGTCCATTGTACTCCTCCATAATTATATATGTTATCACCTCATATACGGATACTTTAGGTTGATGTCTGATAAGAAAGAGTAGTAGTTTCTGTGTCATCAGAAAGCACCAAAACAAACGATGGTCATCAGCAAGCACCAAAACATAATAGTGAAGGTCAATGTCGACGGAACAGATCTGGAAAAAGTAACAAGAATAACGTACCTTGGAAGTAACCTTGATGAAGCTTGGGACCACTCACTAGAAATAAGAGCACATCTGGACAAGCACGTATAGTGTTTTACAAAATGCAAAACGTTCTATGCAACCGCCAGCTGGATATCTCATTGAGAACTAGAATACTTAAGTGCTATGTTTTCTTTACCTTGCTCTATGATGTTGAAGCCTGGACAATGACAGAAAGAGAGCTTATGCTTATAATAAAAGAACGGAAATCACAATATTTTGGTCACATTGTAAGAAATCAAAAGTATGAACTGCTCCAACATATAATCGAAGGCAAAATAAATAGCAAAAGGGAACTAGGAAGAAGACGCAACTCTTAACCTAAAAACCTGCGACAGTGGACGAATATGACCTCCATAGAACTATTCAGGGCGCAAATAAAATTGAATGGGCAAATGTAATGGCCAACGTCCTTAAGGATAAGGTACCCTAAGAAGAAGTTTCTGAATAGAAGATAGAAGAATTCCCTAAATCAAAACTTCTGCTGGTGTACTTTTCCAGAGAGAAAAAGTAGAGATATGAAGGTAACATTAGTCCATCTTAATAAATACAGTATTGCCCAAAATAAAGAGTACTGAAACTGAAACACAGATGTACCTTTGTGCGCGCTGTCATATTCAAATTAACTAGTGTAGACCTGTCGAGTAATCTTTAAATAATTACTTATTAAGGCCTAATTGTTAAAAATGGTGTTAAATACAGAGGAGAAAGTGTTTCTCGTTGAGCATTATTTTCGCTCATACGGAATCGGCCGACGTTATAGTGCAAGTCTGCTATACGTGTGTGATCAACTCACACAACAGTTTAATAAACGTTGTCCAAGTAATGCTGTAATTTTGAAGGTTGTTGAAAATTACAGCATTAGAACGTTTATTAAACCGTTGCGTTGTGTGAATTGATCACACACGTATTGCAGACTTGCACTATTACGTCGGCCGATTCCGTATGAGCGACAATAATGCTCCACGAGAAACACTTTCTCCTCTGTATTTAACACCATTTTTAACAATTAGGCCTTAATAAGTAATTATTTAAAGATTACTCGACAGGTCTATACTAGTTAATTTGAATATGACAGCGCGCACAAAAATACATCTGTGTTTCAGTTTCAGTACTGTTTATTTTGGGCAATACTGTATTATAAAGGACTCAGTGTGGAGTATTGATCAACTGCCATGGAAGCTGTACCAAGCCTATTAAGCTAGTTTTGTGCTGCTGGATAGAAGAAGGCAAGGTGAAATATAAATCTAGGTACTCAAATAATCCATTGACAGTTTATACAGTGTCATCGTCGTAAAGGTATAGGTAATGTATGTAGAATGTGAAAAGCTTGATTTCAGATTTTAAGCATGAACTATACCTACCCTGTGTTTAAACCACGAGGAGTAATTCAAATTTACCGCGCCGTAATGCTTGTTTGTAATTAGTCTAACCTCAGGCAAGTTTAGTCCCCTGTTATAACATTTTGACACTGACATTTCATAGGTTAATGGACCGTGATAGTGTGACGTCAAAACGTTAAAAATGTTTCCAAACAAAGCAAACGTTTGACGTCTGTCAATTGATTATACACGTGGTTTGTGTAATCATTTTTAATTTTATTTTGTTTTAAAAATCATCTGCACATTTTTTATAAAGACACAATTCTTGTTAGTCGTATCAATCATATTGCTTTTAATTTTATAAATGTCCCTACACAAAATCAAGGATTTACACACTACATAGTAGGTACTTACTGCGTTTCTTCAGGATCTCAACCAGTCCTATTTGGAAATATGGTGGGAAATATACTATGAGCATGCATTACAATCGGGTACCCAACACATTACCATTTTGTAAAAATTAAATATCCTACAAGCAATATATTCCACTTACAAAAACGAAAATAAAAATTGGCAAACACCATGTGTGAATTTTTGACAGATTTTTGTTTAGTTTGGAAACCTTTCTAGAGTAGCCAACATTGATTTGACGTCACGACTATCACGGTCCATTAAGTTATATCGGAGATTTTTTGTGTAATTTTTAGATTTTTAGTCTGCATTTATATAAAAAACAGTTATTTTTAGAATTCATTAGTGACGCATTAGTGTAATGGATTATTTATGGATTACCGCCGAAGGCCGACATTATCAACCAAAAAAGAAGATGTACATATTTGGTAATTTTTCTAGTGACATTATTGGGTGTGAATATGTCTTTTGAGTTTACTCCTCCTGATTTAAAAACAAGGTATAATAATTCTAGTTTCTCAAGACGTTATAACCTGTAGGGCTTCAAAAGCCTTTAAACAGTGATGTTTTCAGTTTTTTCGTCTTCTACAATAGTTCACTCATCGATAAATTAAAGGGTATAAAATATTTGACTGCATAATATACAGACATTAAGACTACTTGTTAAATTTGACTTACTTACTCTTGGAAGACTATTTTCTCAAGTTTTAATACTGATAAAAATACTCTAAAGCAAAAGTTTTAGAGTTAAATGAAATGAATTTACTTTCTTTTATTATTCAGTCAACTTAAACAAAAATTGTATCAGTTCTATCACAGCCGAATACAACTTTTAAATGTTTATTATTTAAAATGAGTATTTTCCCTGAAATATTTGTAGCAGGTATCTTTAACGAGTATACATAAGTTGTAGCTTGGCTAGGTTTGTCCGGAAGACCTATATAAAAATCAATTGAACTAATTTGGCACTTTAATACGTTTAATGCGTTCGGTGCCCATCTTGAACAAGTGCCACTTGGCTGGTACCACGTATTTAAATCGTTCATTTAGTAACACAGTACTACTGACGACACTCGTGCGTCGTCGGTACCCTCGATGAAACTGCCGTGATAACATTCGTGCGTCATGGGCACTGAACGTCTTAAATAAACTAGTTGTCTAATACTCTACATTGAGCTAAATATATATAAAAAATGGCACCGCATTTCACAAAAGTTACAATTCTTATATTAGGAAATTACTCTACAACATAGTAAAATAACCATTTTTTACGGCCATTAAGTTATTAAAACCAATTTTTTATTTTTAAAGTTTATCTTTCAAAAGTTTCATACATTACATTTTGTATCATCATCACCAGTGGCGTTATAGCTCTTTATGAGCCAAACCCTTCTTTAGAACAATCCTCCATTCGCTTCTGTCACTGGCAACTCTTCTCCATGCTCTAATTCCAATAGATTTTAAATCATTCTCTAAGTTGTCTTGGTACCCAAGTCTCGGTCTTCCTCTTGTTCGTTGTCCTATCGGCCCTCTTCGGTCAAAAACTTTTTGACTATGGCATTTTCCTCTTGTCTGATTACATGTCCTATCCATCTAATAGACGGAGAGGCAGCGCTGAAAAATCTCTTTGAATTTACCAAAGCTAGATTTTTCACAGTTGATTACTGTGAGTGTGTAGAGAAACATACTGCGGTCGGTCAAGCGAAACGTAAAACAGAGGTTACTGAGAGGGTATCAAAGTTGCTTTCCTACGAAGGTATTAAATCTATTTCATTTACTAAGGCTGAAAATCAGTACACAAATTCTAAATTAAATATAAATAAAAGTTATTATAGTCGGTCAGCTGTATGACAGGACAGAGCCGGTCGGTCGGCCCCAATAGTCGATTGAGGAAATGAAGCATTTTGGCTCGCAATTTTTTCGTCCAGCATGGATTTACTTGAAATTTTCACAGAAGGTAGGGAATAGTCCAAGGATCATTTTCTATATCATGCCGCTATCATACGCTAAAACCTTGGGGTGGGAATTTTTTATTACATTTTAACCATGAAATTCGATGGAAAAAGTGGCTCTAAGAAAAAATGTTTTTTACATTTTCTTCGTAAAACTAATATTTTTCGAGTTATTCGAGCTTGAAAATAACCACGTTTTTCGACGAAAAAAATCGACTTTTTTAGGGGGTTTTTTGAGAATACCTCGAAAAATATGCATTTAATAAAAAAAACTGTAGATATCAAAATTGTATCTTTAATGCCCGGTTGCAACAACAGATCTTAAGCTTAAGTCGAGAATATCATAAGAATATCATAATAAAATTATAATATATTACAATAAGAATACCATAATATAATAATAGATATAATTGATAATAAGGTAAGAATCTAAAATTATGATGCAACGTAAGTGATACTCAAGGAGGCCCTATTTATAAGTAGAGCTTAGCTAATCTGGAACTTAAGATCTGTTGGTGCAACCAGGCATTAGTAACACAAACCAAATTCTTTTCCAATAATATCTTTAGGACCAATACAAACCGAGATACGGCATGATAAAGGTTAGCTTTTTTCGTCAAATGCAAAATTTGAAATATTCAAAGCCAAATAATGGGAAAAATTTGCATTTTTCGTGGAAAACTTAAATAATATTTTTTCAAGTATACAATTAGACCTTTCAAAAAATAAATGATAAAAAGTTTCAAGCATGAAAATTAAGCGAAATGTCGGTACCTGCTTTTCTCTACGAAAAAATCAGTAAAAAAAACCCTAACTACCTTTCTAATTCAAAATTGGTCTTCACCTTCCTTTTATATACCAGTATACCAGTTCTTATACCAGTATACAACTTGAAGTTTTTACTTCTGTATGAGTTTTTTTTAAACTATGGTATACAGCCAACTATTGGAATTTCTCCATTGATTTTTTTTTATATTTATATTATCAATACACTCAAGGAGTTTGACCTATTTAAAATGCCTAATTTTGGAAAAATTGGAGTTTAAAGAAAAATAGATTTTTTGCAATTTGGTATTTTTCATCTTTTACTTCAAAATATCTCCGAAAATACTGAATATACGAAAAAAATTATAAACTACTAAATTGTAGCTTTTTTATTGACTAAAATTACCCTGTGCATAGATTTTCATTACAGTAAACAGTTAGCCATATATAGCTGTTTAAAACCTCTATTTACCAGCAAACACCCCCTTATTCGAGCCCTTTAAACCCGCCCCAATTAAAAACCAAGGGATCTTACGGAATTTAATTTACACAGTCTTACAGCTCTTTAAAAATCCTACAAAATCATTTTTGAAGAAACTTTTTATCCCTCTAAAAAAGTCGATTTTTTCGTCGAAAAACTGTTATTTTCAAGCGCGAATAACTCGAAAAATATTAGTTTTACGAAGAAAATGTAAAAAACATTTTTTCTTAGAATTAGTTTTTCCATGAAATTACATGGTTAAAATGTAATAAAAAATTTCCACCCCCGAGATAGGGTGGCAACCACCCCCAAGGTTTTAGTGTGTGATAGCGGCATGATATAGAAAATGATCCTTGGACTATTCCCTACCTTCTGTGAAAATTTCAAGTAAATCCATGCTGTAAAGAAAAAATTGCGATCCAAAATGCTTCATCTCCTCAATCGACTATTGGGACCGACCGACCGGCTCTGTCCCGTCATACAGCTGACCGACTATAATAATTTTTATTTATATTTAATTTAGAATGTGTGTACTGATTTTCAGCCTTAGTAAATGGTTTTTGACCGACCGCAGTATGTTTCTCTACACACTCACAGTAATCATCTGTGAAGAATCTAGCTTTAGTAAATTCAAAGAGATTTTTCAGCGCTGCGTCTTGGTCTATAAGGCGTGCTACCTTAATGAATTTTACAACGTCAGGTTCTCCAAAGTTTCTATACAACTCAAAGTTGTAACGCCTGCGCCACAAACCTTGTTCTTTTATCCCTCCATATATTCTTTTTAGGATTTTTTGCTCAAAACGTTTGAGCAGTTCTTGGTCATTCTGTGTAAGTGACAAAGTTTCTGGACCATATGTTAGCACTGGTCTTATTAGTGTTTTGTAGACAGTCAATTTCATTTTTCTAGGTATTTTTGAGGCCATCTGTCTTCTTAAGCCATAGTAACACTTATTGGCGAGTATTCTTCTTTTAATTTCTTCACTGAAATTGTTGTCTTTAGTTAGCATCGAGCCTGAGTATATGAAGGTGTCGACACTTTTCAGTTCTAGGCCGTCAATTATTATTCTTGTAGGTGTCTGGTTGCTTGACCTAGTGCAACACATGTATTTGGTCTTTTGAACATTTATATTTAGTCCCATTCTCTTTGCAGATGCTCTTAACGACCGAAATAATTTAGTCAGAGATTCTGTGGACCTACCTATGATGTATCTGCGTTTCCCACAATTTGTACTGATTTGTTAAAGATAGTACCATTCATATTAATCAGGGACTCTCGAATTATTTTTTCTAATGCCAGGTTAAATAAGAGACACGATAGTCCATCACCCTATCGTAGTCCATTTTTGCAATGGAAGGGTCTTGAGAAATCGTTTTGGATTTCTACCATGCTCTCTGCTCCTGTGAGTTTAAGTTCAGTTAATTGAACAAGATGAAGCGGTATTTGAAATTCTACCATAGCAAGTAGAAGTTTACATTTTGTATACCTCCTCCTCCTCTATCTGTTCTCCTTCGTAAGAATGTAGTGGCGTTATGTAAGTCGTTTGACTATTTCTGTCCATTTCTCTCTCTTGTGTGCGTGTTGCTTTGCTTCAGAGAATGAGTAACCAGTCATGTCCTTTATTTGGTCCGACCATCGTAATGGAGATCTTCCTCTGGATCTTCTGCCTTCTACGTTGCCTTCAACTATCATTCGTTCCATGCCTTCTCTTCTTCTAGTTATATGTCCAAAATATCTCAGTATATTTTGGTTGATAGTTGTGCTGAGTCTAGTTTTTATGTTAAGTTCGGCTATTATTGAATTATTTGTGCGATGTGCGGTCCATGGTATGCGCAACATTCTCCGGTAGACCCACACTTCACCCAAATTTCATTGTATACCTATCTACCTATATTCCTTTTTGTCTTTCTCAATTCATTATGCCGTTTACTGTAGTATTTTTCACTATGAGTTGGCTATGTAGAGTCTGAGTCAATGTTATGTTGCTAGGCTGGTATAGGTAATTTATATTATCATATCTACTTTACAGTCTCGTTGACCCAGTCAACGGGGTGCTATTATTCTAGGTGGAAAATTACATAAACAAGGGATCATTTTTTCATAAAACAGGTAGATCCCTTTGTGTAATATGTATCTCCTTGCATGGAGCATGTGTCACTATAATATTGTCTATGTCTAAGTTGTCATTGTCTCATGTCATGTGTCACTGAGGTTAATGTCAAGATGGCAATGAAATAAAGTATATAAAATAAGTGTCTATAATTATTGTTTAAATATAACAACAAATATAAATTATTATAAAACACCCTTGTTTATGGAATTCCATACCTCGAACACTGGCACCCTGCTGATATTATGAATGAGTCTCTTAGATAGCTAGTACTACTATACTGTCATTGTTTGATACATTAAAATGTGCTTTAACGTTCTAGTGTAATACTAATTTTGGGTCTTCTTTTTTTGCCACTAGCCTTTATATTGTATATAAATTCTCATATTTATCATATCTCTATCTGTCGACGTTTCCTTTGTGTTCTGTTCTATAATACTGATGCCATTTCACTAATTTTTCGTTTTGTTATCCCCTTATGTTTATGTTTCATATCTTATCTTAAGCCGTTTTATGTTATGGATTTAGTTTTTCTCACTTTTTTAGATATCGGTAGAACTTTTTCTGATATTTGTCATGAAATTCTTATACCAACCCTTTCCAAGATATGTTTAGTTTTTGATAAGTTTTGTTACAGTTGTATATATAAGGATCAATCTAATCGTGTCTTATTTATATAGATATATAATATATGTAGCTCAACAGGCCTTAAAGGCCCATGGCTTGGAATTTCTCCACGGTTTTTCTCCATTTTCTCCTGTACATGGCCGCAATCCTCCAATTTGATATCCCGATTGTTTCCAGGTCTTCCCTACATGCTTCTAGCCACTTTTTCCTGGGTCGTCCTCTTCTCTTTCCTTCCCCTCTCAGCAGCGAGTCCTTTGCGCGCCTTCCGTCAGCCATTCTCGCAAGATGACCTAACCAACTTAGTCTCTTTGTTCTGAACATCTGGCTTATTTCTTGTTTCCGGTACAGCTCTCTGATCTCTGCATTTGTTCGTCTCCTCCAAACGTCTTCATCGTTTTTTACTCCCCCGAATATCTTCCTTAGAACACTCCGCTCCCAGATGTTTAGAATATTTTCTTGATTTTTGTTCATGACCCATGTTTCGCTCCCGTAAAGAACTGTGGGCTGGATCACTGTTCGGTAGAGTCTTTAATTTTGCCTCTCTGGAGATGTTTTTGGATCTTAGTAGTTTGTATAGGGCTCCGACTGTCTTTCTTCCTCTCGAAATTCTTTTCTCAATTTCTGGGCTTTCTTCCCCTTTAGTTGTTAGCGTTACTCCTAGATACTCAAACTCCGTCAGCTTTTTGAAGCAATACTCTTTATTCTCGTTGTTTGTGGTAGTTTTCAGTTGTGTATTTTCATATGAGGTCTGTCCCATTTCCATATACTTTGTTTTTTTATCATTAATTCTCAGTTCATACTGCTTAGCCTTTACTTCAAAGAGTTTGAAAATCCTCAGCAGTTCCCTTTCCGTTCTTGCCATTAGCACTACATCGTCCGCAAAATCGTGTCTTATTTAGACTGTATAAATGATATGCACCTTATGGCTTCGTTTACCCTCGAAAATAGGAATTTTCATGATATGACGAGCGCAAGCCACCAGGTTGGTACACCGGCAATTAAATAGTTTTGTACTATTTTGATCAACAATGATTGAGAACTAGTCAAACTAGGAAATACCAACCAAAAGACAAAAAAGATAAACTCAAACTACTTCTTCGTCTTCTTCTTTTTGTATAAACATGACTCTTGTTTTTTTTTCAATGTGCCTTCATTAAGTTGTCGTTCCATCGTTTTCGTGGTCTTCCCACTGATCGTCTTTCTATTGGGGATCCGTCTCTCGCCGTCCTTACTACTCTATTTGTTGTCATTCGGCTTATGTGGTCATTCCATTCTATTCTTCTGTTTCTTACCCAGTTATTAATGTTATCCACCTTGCATCTCCGTCGTATATCTGTACTTCTAGCTCTGTCCCATACTGTCTTACCATTGATTTTTCGAAGAGTTTTTATCTCCGCTGTTTCTTACAATCTTTTTGGCCTCTCTGTGTTAGGTCGTATTTCTGCAGCATTTGTAATTATTGGTTTGATGACTGTTTTGTAAATTCTGCCTTTCATTTCTTTTCCGATATTTTATTTCTCCATATTGTGTCATTCAGGCAACTTGCGGCTCTGTTTGCTCTGTTCACTTGATCTTTCAGTTCTGTTTCCGGTTTACAGCTCTAATTTACACATTATTAGATTTGCTGTTATAACCATGCATTTTGTCTTTTTTGGGGAAATTAACATGTTAATACAAACTAATAGAAGACATAAATAATAACTTACATGTATTCAATTTTCTTAATTTTCCAACTAGCGGGTTTATTGGGTTGAATTTATGTGTTAAGTGTTAGCAATTGAAATATGCGTAATAATAAAATTTTCACCTCTTTTGTATAGGGTGTTCGTAGAGTGTCTTCGCACCAAGCACAATCGAGCGCTTTTGTGAAAATAACCGATTTACTTTTTGTGTTGGAATGTATACTGAGTAGTTACATTGTAACTATGTAAAGACAGCCTCATGGTCTTATTATATCCACACGGCTGCAGCTCCTCAGATGAGTACCAATCCGACAAATTTCATTTTTTTAAATAAAGATGTTAACTAAATGTTGTTACATAATATGAAACCTTTGAATGAATGAACTACCTATTTTAGTTTTCACTTTAGAACCTTAAATAGGATATATTATACCCTTTCATATTATAAAAAAATATATTGCACATTTCTACCTGCTACAAAAATTTACCGTTTTCAAAAAGCCACATTTTGCCGTCACAGAACCAACACTTTTACGAGAAAAATCGTCCAACGATTAGATCACAACATATAAGAGATTCTTAAGTCGTCACTTCTTGTCCTCGAGTTTCCCTTTATCTAAAGAGGAAGTTACTAGCATTGGCTGCGTGTTCTGGTTGGGAAAAACCTTGTCCAAGTGCTTGAGGGACTCGTTCAAGAAGTTTTGTATGGCTGTGAGCGCAGCTACTATGGCGGGACCTCCGAATCCGTGGCTAATGAGGGAGAAGTGGGTTAAGTGCCTTTGAATGGAGGGATCGAGGATGATCTGAGGCCTCGTGTTGCATAGGGGAGAACGGTCTTGGTTGAGGAGATCCATTAGTTCTTTTGTTATTTGTTTGGTGGCTTGGAGAAGTTCTTTTCGTCGTAGAGTTTCTCCGTTTTGGCGTAGAAAGTATTCTGCTACCTGAAATTTAGAAATACATATTTTAAGATACAAACGCTTAATCCATATACAAATAATGCTAATGATGCAGAAACACATAAACTAATCAGAATTTGATGCTAGATTCACCCTCAGATTTTTTCAGCTAAAAGCATGGTTGTTGCCTACAAGACCGTGGCCAAGCAAGACAACTGTCAATTTTGAGAAGAGAACACCCTCAACAACTTTTGGCGGTTATACTCTTTTCATACAATTTTTAAATAATTATTTTTTTTGAAAACGATTTCCACAGTGGAAGTCAAAACATAAAAAATATTAGTTAAAACGTAATTTTCATTATAATCAATACTTGTGGTTTAATCTCATATAATAGTATATTATGCAACGAGAATTTAATGATGGTCATTATGAAGCGAGTATGAGGGATACGAAACGAGCCGCCTAGCGGCGAGTTTCGTATAGGGTACGAGCTTCATAATGATAATTAAATGCAAGTTGTATACACGATTTTTTCTAAAATCATTCACAATAAAAAATAAACCTATTCAAATTTATTAATTTTGTAACGCAAACAAATTAAGTAGTTTGTCAGTTGACAGTTTGTTTACATATTGAGAACCGTCAAAGCCTAGTATTTGACTCGTTATTGGTCACTGCGCGTGTGCCACCTTTATCGCGAATGCCATATCGCGATTCTATTGGTTAAAAATCTGTATCGTAATGAAAATCTGTATCATCTGTATCATAATGGAGTGCATTATGATACAGGTAGTGAAATTATAATTGATATATTATAGTATGAGAATAGAAAAACACAATATTTAAGCATAATATTTCATAATTTACGACTAGTGTACGTTATAATAGATCTAAATATTTACTGGTTACATGGCACAATAGTTATTTAAAATTTGCTAAGGATATTCACTTAATCGGTAGATGTACAGTTAGGCAGATGAAATTAAACGTCAATGATTGCGACTTAACGACCTATTATACTGAAGAATGAACCTGAATCTAAAGAAAAAATATAGACTGAGGAGATATTTACTTAAAGGGAATCTATTATCTACAATAAGTAAATTTCAAACTGCAGTAAACGCTAATTATTGTGAAATTTTGTTGCATAGGCATAGATCTAAATCGACCAATTCCATTCTAGCGGTATTGATTAAGAATATCGTGGTAATAATACAGTGGTGGGAAAACAAGTCTGAACAGCAGATAACACTAACATCATAAGCAGGTAAGCCATTGAATGGTTTACCTGCGAGTGTAGTTATATGTGGCACTGTATTTCGAACAATTTTTTTTTGATAATTTGGCTTATTCTGAGCAAAACAGTCTCTTGTAATTTTTTTCTAAAATTGATTGTTGTCGAGTTATATGCGATTAAAAATTTGAAGAATGGAAAAATAGCCAGTTTTAAGGCTTAATAACTCGATCGATTAAACATTATTATTATGAAATTCAAAAAGTGACCAAATCAAGTTTCAAACTCCTTCTCCAAAGTCCTGAAGAGATTTTTGTCATTATTTTATTACAGAGCTGTTATTTTTAATTATTAACAATTAGCGCTATAGTCCAGGATGTATCGTCGCCCCCGTTAGTGAAATTATTCCGATTCCATTTTTTTACAGAAACTTACTCAAAACGAGGTCCTCATAACATATCCACAGGGTGCTTTGCGGTGCCGTGGTCGAAAAATTAAACAATTTTTTTAAACAAATTCACAAAAATATTTTTTTTATTGCGAACGGTTTTTTTAGATAATTTGGGTTATTCTGAGCAAAAAAGGTCTCTTGTGATTTTTCTCTAAAATTGATTGTTGTCGAGTTATATGGCCATTTTCGCATTTTTCAAATTTTAAATCGCGAAGGTATAACTCGACAACAATCAATTTTAGAAAAAAAATCACAAGAGACCTTTTTTGCTCAGAATAACCCAAATTATCTAAAAAAAATTGTTCGAAGTGAAAAAATTATTTTTGTGAATTTGTTAAAAAAAAATGTTTAAACAATTTTTTGACCACGACACCGCCCGGCACCCTGTGGATATGTTATAAGGACCTCGTTTTGAGTTTCTGCAAAAAAATTGAATCGGAATAATTTCACTAACGGGGGCGACGATACATCCTGGACTATAGCGCTAATTGTTAATAATTAAAAATAACAGCTTTGTAATAAAATAATGACAGAATCTCTTCAGGATCTTGAAGAAGGGGTTTGAAACTTGATTTGGCCACTTTTTGAATTTCATAATAATAATGTTTAATCGAGTTATTAAGCCTCGAAAATGGCCATTTTCGCATTTTTCAAATTATTAATCGCATATAACTCGGCAACAATAAATTTTAGAAAAAATGGCAGGAGATCTTTTCTGCTCAGAATAAGCCAAATTATCTAAAAAAAATTGTTGGAAATGAAAAAATTATTTTTGTGAATTTGTTTTAAAAAAAAATTTTCGACGACGGCACCGCCCGGAACCCTGTTAATATGTTATAAGGACCTATTTTTGAGTAAGTTTGTGCAAAAAAATCGAATCGGAATAATTTCGCTAGCGGGGGCGACGATACTACCCGGTCTAAATATCCTATAACTAATTCAAACAAAGGATTGCTACATAATATGCCACAATTTGCAAATGATATATTACACAAAATCGCACATTATTATCAAGAGTAGGTACATGTTTAAAAGAAAAGACAAGAGCTTGAAATCAGATTTAAAAAATGTTGCTTGGACGTGACTTCAAATTATTTCAGGCCTGTTTGGAATTGTGGCATACAACTATGGTGTTGTCTACCAAAAAAACATCTACCAAAACAACAAAATGGAAGTCAGAATACGAGTAGACGAACAACTTACAGAACCTTTAGACCTAGGCAGCGAAATAAGATAGGGAGACTCATTGAATACTGTACTCTTCAATTCAATCATGGATGAAATCATCAAAAGTGCTAATAAAGGAAGAAAATACAGAATGGGAAACAAAGAAGTAATAAAAATACTCTAAAATGATGAAACAGTTGCAAGTGTGAGCCCATAAATGCAATGGTTAGGTAAAGAAAAGGGTCAATACTCACAATCATCAGGCCAGAATAAGAGGTCTAAATTGTTTGTTGTTAAAACAAAATCATAAGATATCAGTTACAAGTAGGTTTGCAGCTAAGGTATGTTAATGCATTCAAAGTCATCATCTCCTCACGATAGGACCACGTTCACTCAGGTGTTAGGTTGGGACCTTTGTTGTTGTGTGTGTTTTTTAAACATAATAAAAACCCAAACAAACAATTTAGACCTCTTATTCTGGCCTGATGATGGGACATAAATTATAAGTCTCGAAACCTGTAGCCAATGTTTTAACATCAATAACAGGATAATATTGTGAGTATTAACCTTTTTATTTACCTAACCATTAAAAATACTCTGTTAGGCAGACTGCAAAGACCAGTCCACAGATTTAATGTAAGAGCAAAATAATTTAATACGATAATCTTATCTCCGAAAACACTAGTAATCAGCAAAGAACCGATCAGATGTGAAATATAAATTGATGGTATCAGTATTGAACACGTACCTAATGGAAATAAAATATCTTGGAATTACACTGTCCAGATATGGAGACTTGGGCCAATAAGTGAGAGATCAAGATGAAGTTAAGAATTTATAAAGCCACTGTAAGACCAATAATAACATATGCATCAGAAACAACACCCGACACAGCAACAACACAAAGACTACTGGAAACGGTAGAAGACTGGAATAGACAGAATGTGCGAGACCGATGTGTTCAAAGTAGCAAGAGATAAATCACCAATCAGCAGAAGAAGTATCGAACCGCGCAAAATATGGAGTGACAACCTTCTATAAATTCGTCAATGAACAAGCAGAATTGACTATTAAGGGGAAGAAGAAGGAAGAGGAAGAAGAAGTAGAATAACTAGTAGAAGAACGAAAGAATATCGTTGAGGCTCCTTGGGGCATTAGAAGGTATGCTTTATTGTCATAAAATTTTACCAATTTGTGGACAAAGCTTATACAAAATAAAAATATACAATAAAAAACAAAAAATAATAAAAAACTACAAACAAAACAAAAACAGAAACAGACACCAAGTAGGTAAATGGCGTGAGTTATACTACTTAATATAATTTTACAGCTATTAAGTACACATTAAAAAATTAAAAATTTTGCAAACAATATGTATACAACGTCAGAGCAAAAAGAAGGCGAACAAAGAAAAGGGAAAGGGAACTCTCTAGCAAATAAGCTTTCAAGGCCTTGCGAAAAGCGGGAAATGCTGTAATAGATTTGATGTTGGATGGCAGGTGATTGTGCATTTTTCTCGAATTGTATAGTATAGAGCACTTAACCAGCTAAGACCGTGGGGTTGGCAGATAAAGATTATGCTCCACGTTTCTAAGGGGATAGTTGTGAGTGGGTCTCTCTGGACCTTCTGATGCATGTTTGCGGATTAAACAAACGGATTCAAAAACAAACAAAGAAGGAAGAGTTAATATTTTAAATTTTTTAAAAAATTCTTGGCAATGAACTCTGCTATTGAGTCTCAGGGAGTAACGAAGAGCTCTCTTTTGTAATTTAAAAATACGCTCAAATTGAGTCGCACAACACGCACCCCAGAATGGAAGGGCGTACCGAAGATGAGACTCAAAAAGGGCATAATAAACGGTCCTAGATGTTAACAAATTCATTTCCGTAGCAACTGATCTTAGCGCAAAACAAGCAGAACTTAATTTTTTGTGTAGGGCATCAATGTGCAAGTTCCATTTTAGAGACTTATCCACAATAAGCCCTAAGAACTTCACCGATTCAACTACCTCTAGACTGTTGTTATTAAGTACTAAAGGTTGCATCATACTGTTGTAAGGTAGGACTTTGGTTTTAGAAACGTTAAATAACAGGAGATTCGAATCGCACCACGATTTAATGGTGACTAGGTCTGTAGCTATGGTATTGCGAAGATCCATAATATCCGTGTTACTCCAAGTAATACTAGTATCATCTGCAAAGAGACATATTTTACCTTTAATGTTCAGACTAGAGATATCATTTATGTATATCAGAAACAATATAGGGCCTAGAACTGAACCCTGAGGTACCCCACATTCTAATGGCATGCAAGACGTCTTCGTGTCAACCCTTACAAAGTGACTTCTTTTATTAAGATATGATTCAAGCCATTTAAGAGCCTTTCCCCTAAATCCATAGTGCTGTAATTTGTCAGTCAAGATGTTATGGTTTACACAATCGAATGCTTTAGAGAAATCACAGAAAATTGTTGCTGTAGAGTGATGGTTGTTTAGACTGGAGTAAACATGATCGAAAAGGAAGAACATAGCATCATTCGTGCATTTGTCACTCAGGAATCCAAATTGATGTGGAGTAAGCAATTTGTATTTCAACAGAAAAGATAAGATTCTTTTTTTACCAGACTTTCAATTATCTTCGACAACGTGGGCAGCAGTGCAATAGGGCGATAATTCGAAGCAAGATCTTTATCGCCTCCTTTGTGTATAGGAATAATTATCGCTGTCTTAAGGCAGCTTGGAAAAACTCCAGTTTCGAATGACCTGTTTATTAAGGTAGTAAGATGGTTTAAAGTGCAATCAGGTAGAGCAGAAAACATTTTAAGAGTGAGGCCATCAGTCCCAGATGACGATTTATTTTTAATGTCATTTAATGTAGAGCGTAGTTCACCTAATACTATGGGTGTAAAAAAGAAACTATTTACATTCGAAACTATGCGAAAGATATGAAATCGGATCCTGAGAAGGAGGTATGAGCTATTACTTCCTATTTCGGTGAACCTCCATCGATTTGCATGAAAATTGGTTAGTGGTTAGAGGACATCTCAAGGAACAAAGGTGACATGGTGTCAACTTGCGCTTTTACCCTGGGGGTGGATGCCACCCCTTCTCGTGGGTGAAAATAATTTTATTGAAAATAACCTCATAATTCGATAGAGGGACAAATTTTAAGCAAAAATTGTTATATAAAGTTATTAAAATAAATCAAAACTTATTGAGTTATTAAAGATCAAAGATGTTAATTTTTCTTGAGAAAAATGCATGTTTTTAACCGATTTTCATCAATAACTCAAAAACTATAAGTTTTTACAAAAAAGTTATTATTACGAAAATTAAAGCTAATAAAAAATGAAATAAACCTTCTTCTTCTTCTTCTTTAGGTGCCGTGTCTGTATTCAGACGTTGGCCGCCATCATGTTTACAATTTCCTGAAATCTCTCTCTATCGGCTGCTGCGCGAAATAATTCTTCTACTGAGCAGCCACACCATTGTCTAATATTACGCAGCCATGAAAGTTTCTTTCGACCTATCCATTTCTTTCCCTCCACTTTTCCTTGTATTATAAGGCGAAGCAGATGGTATTTAGGTCCTCTAATTATATGGCCGAAGTATTCTGTTTTTCTCCTCTTTATGATGCTATTTGTTAAATTTTTTGCCACATTTACAAAGTAATTGTTCAGGGTCTCAGGAGAAGTCGGGATTGTGGTGGGAGAAGAAGTCTTATCTCTCAGTTCATTTACGATAGACCACGTTTCCTTAGCAACATTACCTGATTTAGCCAGCCTCGCATTATAATAAATTTCCTTGGGGCCAGAAACAGTAAGATCCACAAAGATTTGTGGATTAATACAGTTAGACAGACTATCTCTAAACAGGCTAGAAAATAGGATAAGAGGGGATTCTGCGTCATGTGAATGTCTAGGCCCTTCAGCTCTTTGATAAAAAATCAGACGACTCAATTAAACCATACGGGGTAGTGCAGAGATAGTGCAGTCACTGAAGGTGGATATGAGCTATTACTTCCTATTTCGGTGAACCTCCATCGATTTGCATGAAAATTGGTTAGTGGTTAGAGGATATCTCAAGGAACAAAGGTGACATGGTGTCAACTTGCGCTTTTACCCTGGGGGTGGATGCCACCCCTTCTCGGGGGTGAAAATAATTTTATTGAAAATAACCCCATAATTCGATAGAGGGACAAATTTTAAGCAAAAATTGTTATATAAAGTTATTAAAATAAATCAAAACTTTTTGAGTTATTAAAGATCAAAGATTTTAATTTTTCTTGAGAAAAATGCATGTTTTTAACCGATTTTCATCAATAACTCAAAAACTATAAGTTTTTACAAAAAAGTTATTATTACGAAAATTGAAGCTAATAGAAAATGAAATAAACCCTTTAGTAGAAAAACCTTTCACTGTTAACTAAAAGTGAGTTATAGGTAATTGAATGTATATTTTTTAAGACGTGTAAAAAAACCTAAGTATTCAAGCTTAAATAACGGGAAAATGATGCATTTTATAACATAAGCTTATTAAAAATTTGTTTAAGCACTTAAAAATATCTATCAAATGAGCCCTTGAACATGTTGTTAGCATTAAAATTTATGCACCAATTTTTTTTTCAAAATTCATCTTTTAAAAATATTTCCAAAAAATGTTATTTTTTTTCTTAAATAACTCCGTTCATTTTTACGATATCAGGTTCATCTAAAAACCATTGGAAAGTTAATTCCAATGGCTATTTAACCACGTTGAACTTAATCTTTTAAACCCCTTACTTTTTTTTAAATAAAAGGTTAAATGGCCCTGGTTGCATGGTTCTCACAGCAAAATTTAAGATTTAAACGTTTCTATCTCAGTTATTTTTCACCCTATAGAAATAGTAAAACAAGTAAAATATTTGACACTGAAAAACCTAAAATTTGGTTATTTATAATTTTTTACGTATATTGAGCATTTTAGAGTTATTATCAAAAGAATATGAAAATGACGATAATTTTAAAAATTACGATTTTTTTAAATTATTATCTTTTTTTTTTCAAAAATTTGCATTCTAACCCGGTCAAAATTATTGAAATCATGACTTATGCTAATATAAATAAGTTTTTGTAAGGATTACTATAAATTTTAGTTTTTGTGGAAATGGCGTATTTTTTATTTTTCACTTTTTCCTAAAAAATTCGAAGGGGTTCTCTTATTTTCATCATAACTTGCTTAATTTTGACTCTATTAACCTTGTTCTGAAGCTTGAAGTATTTTGACAAGTGCTTAGCAGGTATATTTTATACATTTGCATCGTTTTCCCGTTATTTAAGCTTGAATACTTAGATTTGAGTAATCATCGAAAAAAATATACATTCAATTGGCAATAACTAACTTTGAATTAATATTAGTTTAGTTCTTTAAGTGAGGTGTGTATTCAGTTTTTTATTATCTTCAATTTCAGTAATAATAACTTTTTTGTAAAAGCTTATAGTTTTTCAGTTAGTTCTACGTGAAAAACCGCTTTAAAACAAGCATTTTTTTACGAAAAAATAAAATCTTTGGTCTTTAATAACTCAAAAAGTGTTGATTTATATTAATAACTTTATATAACAAATTTTGCTTATAATTTGCTCCTTTATCGATTTATGGTATTATTTTTAATAAAATAATTTTCACCCCCAAAGAGGGGAGGCATCCACCCCCAGGGTAAAAGCGCAAGTTGGCATCATGTCACCTTTGTCCTTTGAGGTATCCTCTACCTACTCAAAAATTTTCATGAAAATCGATTGAGGTTCAACGAAATCGGAGGTGAGAACCTTCAGTGACTGCGCTAAGAAGAGATATAACAAAATCAGAGCATAGTGCCTAGTGTACACGTTAATATTAGTGTAAATAGGCGATGAGTAATAAAAGATATTACTCAGTAACACTTTAGATTAGAAAAACTTAGGTTAAGGCTCGAAATAGAAATTAGAAATAAGTTACTCATTGTTCTAGCATTGAATATATTGTAATATTACCCCGAAAATACAAAAAGAAAATTAATATAAACTGTATTTTTAATTCAATTATATAAATTTTGTTAAAAAGCTTCACAAAGGTAGTTGAAAGACAAACTAACCTGTCTAGCAGGAAATTCAGTCTCACAGACGTATCCAAAGTCTCTAGCTAAATGCACAGCTTCTCCCTCCACCAGAGAAGTCAGTAGAGTAACATTCGCGGCTTTTCGCCTCCCAGCCGGTAAATTTAACCCAATTTTTTCCAGCTTTTCCCTGAGTATTCGTCCTCCATTTTTGCTCTTCGCCCTTCTGAGGACACCTCCCAAAAGCGACGCGTTGAGACATTCTGGAGGAGAGAGCCGTCGTTGCACTTCTCCCACTGTCACTTTGTACTTTGACGTTGATGATAAGAGTGATAATCTACCAGGTACGGAACAGAAAACGTCGTTGGATGATACCATGGATCCACCTGCGTGATCCTTTCCTTTGATATCTGGAACAAACAAGAAATGTTCTGTTTTGAATGATAATGATAATTGATATGTATGTTAGTACACTTTATCTACTATACAATGTATGTGTTATAATATTGTTAAATATATCCTTTATAAATAGCTTTGGATTTGTTAAGTTGTCAAAAAGTATTGTATTACATTTAGACATGTGAATGTGAATTCGGATGTGACCGAAGAACAACGTATTGTATGTATATCATATATAAAGTATAATATGGAAGAAAATACAGTGAAATTGAAGTTGGTAGCAGGGACGAGAAGTGTTTAGAACGGAATATAGTCTTTAGGTACTTTTACACCAAAAACATAACCAAATATTCATTATAAGTATAATTCAAAATATTTTGTCAGGATAAGTAACTGGAACATCTTAGAAACCAAGATTAAGAATACGAGTTACAAAATTTGCGCAATATACAGTAACAAGACGAAAAGATAAAAGAATTGAGAGACACTTAACAAACGTAATGTGGTACCTACTCAGTTAACCTCAACAATAGTTTTGTGAGTATATAAAAGTTGAACTGTATAAAATACTGGCACTTACTTTTAAGTAACGGTAAGTCTGTGATGAAACCCGTATTATCATCTAAGCCTCCTTGGGCCTCTTCTACGGCTTGCCCTAAGGCTTGATGAAGGGAGAGAGGATCGTCGTGTCGCTGAGAGGCAGTAGTATAATCAGGTCTCCCTCCACCTGGACCAGTACTGTAGGGAAAACTCGTACCATGACCTAACTGACTCTGAAAATAAAATAAAGCTAAATGAATAAAATAACTTATTTTTAAATAACTTTTAACATCGAAGTAAAAACTCTTGTAATTGGTATAATTTTAATTGGAAATTAAAATTTAAAAATCCAAAGGGATTACAAAAATATTTAGAGCGAACGTTTTCGGACCTCTTAGTCCATCTTTAGTGAACTTTACTTGCTAAATAGCCCCAGAACCACAGTGGTTGGATTTAATTTAAAATTTATATTATAAAATTGTAAAAATAGAATGACAAGCCGATGAAATAGGATAACTATCCAGGAACATAATATGCCCCTACTCGAATAATAGGTCTGGATCCCGCATATGAAAAAAAAGTTGATTAATAGCAAGCTGAAAATTTGTTAATAGCTTAAGGGTGTCTAGTCGGATAAACTTTGATATATGGGAGCACTGTAACAGGGGCAGTTTTAATTGTGGAACAGGTTAAAAATTTGGAACGGTCAGACCACGAAAACGGCACATTTATTTTGTCCGACAGAACAGACTTAAACTCTCCGAACAGAGATTAAACTCTCATGCAAAAATCAGACTGCTATTTATCACCTGTCATAATTCCTGTCATTTGACATATTCTACATGTTCCACTCATTAAAACGCCCATTTGGTGATAAATAGCAGTCTGATTTTTGCATGAGAGTCTAATCTCTGTTCGGAGAGTTTAAGTCTGTTCTGTCGGACAAAATACATGTGCCGTTTTCGTGGTCTGACCGTTCCAAATTTTTAACCTGTTCCACAATTAAAACTTCCCCTGTTCCAGTGTTCCCATATATCAAAGTTTGTCCGACTAGACACCCTTAAGCTATTAACAAATTTTCAGCTTGCTATTAATCAACTTTTTTTTCATACGCGGGATCCAGACCTATAAGAGTCACATGTATGTATTGGTCTCCTTTCGTCAGCCAACTGATTCAGATATGGCAACACGCGAGTATAAATAAAGATCAAGCAATGCATTCTGATCTGGGAGATGATTAGGATACCTAAGATTATATTCCATTAGCAAATGGCAACACTACGCCTTCTATAAATAAACTGATTTCTGGGAAACGAAATTACGAAGAAATAAGCGATATAAAACTCCTTCAGCATCAATGATTCTTTGGCTGATTGCAAATTTGTAGCTAAAGACAACATAATGACTCTTGAAAGTAGGCCAACAATATTATGGGTAAGTTCGTTGGAGGATGAAGCAACCAGTCAGTTTAATCAAAACAAGTGTTATTGTGACAGTCAAGACGACGAGTCTCTATTTGCTGCAAATTTTGTGATTCATTCTAATAACGATTTCGGAAGTGAAAGTCGAAATATTGTGGCTTATTCCCAATAAATTAAGATAGTGATAGTAAATTTATGATTCAGTTACACCAAACACAATTTATGTTGTTTTGTCACGAAGATTCTTTAAGAGCCTTTTTGGCGGTATTGGTTAAACACATTGTGATCATTGATAATACTAACATTTAGCAGTAACTAACACCTTGCACTTGCAGATACACCACTGTCAAATGCTTCGAATTGATTTTGCGATTTGTATGAAAATAAAAATATACAAAACCTTTATACCTACTGTCAGTGCTGACATATGGATCGGAGACATGAACCATCTCCAAGGCAGATGAAAACCTCTTGCTCATATTTGAACGAAGAATCTTAAGAGTAATATTTGGTGGCATCTGTGAAAAAGGTATTTGGAGGAGGAGATAAAACTATGAGATATACCTATTTACCATAAAAACAAATAGATATATGGTTCTAAAGGCGTGATATCTCTCAAAAAAATATGAAGACTAGGGTGGGCAGGATAAATAGTTAGATTTCATCAGAATAACACTAGTAGACGAGTCCTTCTGTCACAGCCAGTGGAAAGTAAACGAAGATGCCGGCCAAAACTTAGATGGAAGAATCGTGTAGAAGTGTAGATGATGGGAAAAAAGGGTCCAGCAAACTCGTAACGATTAGCAATGGATAGGGCTGACAGGCGAAATAGACTTGGAAAGGTCGAGGTTCTACTATAGGGTTGTAGTACCAATGATGATGATGATATGAATTCGGGTCCTGTTGTATAACTTTAAAGAATACCACTGATTTCTATAACTTTAAAGAATCCGCATCTTTTAAAATGTATCGATTGAAATTGAAAGGAAGTAATTCAATGTAAGCAAAATTTTTTTGTAGAGATTTACTGATTTATTAGAGATTATGTTTTTAATGCTTACACGTATCCATCAACTGGCTGTTAGCTTGAACTATATACTTATTAATAAATTTAAAGTTTAATTAGCCCTAAAGGCTTATACTTGCTCCAGATATTTTTGTAAGATATGCCGCAACTATGACCGCGTTCATCAATATATAGACCGTGATCTTAGACGACGTTGTTGAACCGTCTACCCCAAAGTCCCGGCATATTTCCATCATCTTGACATAGTTCCGACACTAAATATTTTAGGAAGAATTTAAGCTATCCGCTTGCACCCCTTCACATATGATCCATATCCAAACCAAAAGGGCAAAGTCGGTTTCATCTTGAGATATGCTTGCATCCGGTGTTGCCAGATATTGGATTCTGAATAAAGGGATATTTACTATAATACCTATCAAATGTATACTTTTAACAAGCAAGGAAACATAGGTATGGATCAAAATCTACTATGAAATATTAAAAAACTAATTATCTAAAAGAGCAATTAAAGGATATTGTAAATACAATTATTTATATTAAGAGATGGAACAATACTATTATTAAGAGATAGAACAATGAATAAATAAAATCCACGAGGAAAAAGTTTACTTTTAGCTGGCTGTATACCATTAACCACAAAAAATTATTGAAAATCCTTTTTAAAAGGTATATATTTTTTAAAATCCCTTAACGGGCTACATCAAAATCACGGAATGTTTTCGATCTAAAAAGATCATCATCAGTGCTGATACAGGTTAGTTTATTACATGCTGAGCCACCAAAAATATGTGGATAAAAACCCTTTAAATGTTTTAAAATTATGACAGATTTACATTATTATGCATAATTTAAAGCGATGGATAGATTTACATTTTTAAGGGATTTTAATAAATTATACAGAATGAATTTTATGTATCTTCTTCTTCTTCATGTGCCATCTCCTCTAAGAAGGTTGGCAACCATCACGGCAATTCGCACTTTCGATACCGCTTTATGTATGAAAACCCTCAATTATCTCGGAAAGGGCTTGCACGGTTTTTTTTAGATTGTGGTGGTAGGTGTCTTCTAATGCGGCTGATATTATAGTGGTAATTACATTGTTGTCATATCTTCCGTTTTTCTGGAAATCTAATGAACTTTCTTATTTCAAGTGGAACACCCTGTATATTTTTTTTCGTTTTAAGTCCTTAAGAAATATTGATTATTTTTCATGTTACTCCCTATACCTAAATGCCATAATTGCGGAGTTATTTCCACATTTATTAAAAACAAAATTTAACAAATTATAAAAAATTTTGGCCCGGTAGACATTATTTTAGGTTCTCTTGATCATTGGGAACAAAAAAGGTCTTTTGTAATGTTTCTCTAAAATTAATCGTTTCCGAGTTATAAACAATTTAAAACAAAAAATCGAATAATGACGATTTTCAAGGTTCAAAAACACAAATAAAAAATATTACTTTTGAAACTACGAATTACCCAAATTCCCCAAATGTAAATAATGTCTACCCGGGCCAAAAAATTGATTTTTATAATTTGTTTTAAATTTTGTTTTAAATAAAAGCAGCAATAACTCCGAAATTATGGCATTTTTTATATGGTATAGGGAGTATAACATGAAAAATAATCAGTATTTCTTAACGACTTCAAAGCTCAAAAAATATATGGGGTGTTCCATTTGAAATAAGAAAGTTGATTAGATTTCCAGAAAAACGGAAGATCTGACAACAATGTAATTACCACCATAATATCGTCCACATTAGAAAACCCTTACCCACCAAAATATATAAAAATCATGCAAGCCGTTTCCGAGATAACTGAAGGTTTCCATACATAAAACTCACTCTGTATGTATCTTTTCCAAAGGGTTTTCAATAAATTTTTTGTTAATAAATAAATATTACACACAAATGCATAAAACAATAAAAAAAAAAAGGAAGTTGTAGTCGGAAACGTATTAATACTCGATATTTTCTTAATCTTATTCTGAAGCTATTTACTTGTGACACATCTACTAATAAAGCCACAGTTTTAAAATAAGTTTAATTCGACGTTTTGATTTTCACTTTGGAAATTCACTTTGGAAAAATCTTCGAAGTAGATGGTATTTAGGTTCTCTAATTACATGTATATGGCCGAAGTATTCTGTTTTTCTCCTCTATGCGAAACTCACGATATCTTTAGGATTCATCGATAGCACCACAGTTCGAATGCTTCTAATTTGTCCAGCATTCTGATTTTTAACGTCCATGTCTCACAACCATATAATAGGATAGACAAAGCATAACATTTCAGGATCTTCTTGAAAATATTCATCGACAGGTTTCTGTTACATAAAATTGTTTCCAGATCATAAAAGCCTTACATGATATTACACCAGGTGACATATTTCACAAGAAAGGTTCAGAACGCCATAAAAGAAATGAAGCAGCTAAATCGTCGGCTTACTGCCAAAACCAACTAACTCCACTTTTTAAATTTTGGGAAGTCTACCTTTTAAACTTTAATTTAAAATGAAAAATCGTCTGAATTTAAAAAATGAAATATATTTTTGAATAATAAATGCAACATATTTTTCAGTTCTTAAATTATTTTTTAAATTCAGGTGGTTTAAAAAAGGTGGACTTCTCAAAACTTTGAAAAGTGGAGTTGGTTGGTTTTGGCAGTAAGCCGACGAAATATGTATAACTATCCTTGGAATAAGTGAAATAAGATAGCCAGGGTCTGGCAACGTAACTATTCAAGTAGTTTATAGGTGCTAGAGCTAATACTATTTTTAAATCGTAAATTTTTCAGTTTCTTCGTCTTCATAGTCTTGTGTGGATGCATTATGATCATTACTGTTTGTAACGTTAGTATCCTGTGTGGGAATATAACGACGTTTTTTACAGCTTTATCTGTTTTCTTCGTCACAATTCTCGCAACGCCATTTTTTTTGTTTTGAACTGTCTTCTGAGTGTACAATGTATAAACAAAACAAGAGGTCAACACTCTCATGGGATGAAAGATTTTAATACGGAATTTGGCGAAGGCGACAGGAAAATATAGTGCTGAAATTCTAAAGTTTTTGGGATATTAAATTACTGTGTGGTCTATTTAACAGAATTTATGACACTGGGATGTTATCAACTAATTGACTTAAGTTGACATTTGTCACAATACCAAATACTAAAAAAACATCGTGCAAAGGCATACAGTGATTATCGGACAACAAGTCTGATGAGTCATGTACTAAATTGTTAATAATTAAAAATCCAGGCCGAAATTTCTACATAAAGTGTATAGTTTTGCTTACTTTAGGTATGTGCTAACGGAAAAACTGGTCAAATACCTGGGTATTGAAATGTGCCGAGAAAACTTATTTCCTTTATACATAAGAAACAAATTATTAGAACAAGATGAACTGTCAATTGAAGAATATACCAACATTTATTTACCTTACCGTAATAAAATAGGGAAAAACAACCGACGAATAATGAATTATTCTGCTACACTATGAATAAACGCTGACTGATGCTCAAAAAAGCTTAAACGTTTATGGGTACTCCATGGGTCACACGCAATTCAGCTTTAACACGGAAATTTTTGTTTCCTCTTAACAAAAGTAAATTTCAGATCTTAAAATTAGTTGAAATTGATAACTTTTCTTCAAATAATGACTAAAATACGTGATTGGGGTTTACTTACTAGCCTATCCCAATATTTAAAAAGTAGAAACCATTCCCACATAGTCACGTTATTATTATTAAATACTTTAATTTAATAAATACTTTGGTCACTTTAATATTATTTATTAATAATAATAATTAATGATACGCAATTTTAAACTTGGCAGTTGCTCTATAAACGACACTACTATTAGAGAAATAAAAGCTTTATGGTTTAGGTACTTAAACGTAGAATGTTCTAAGTTGGGTTAATAGCTTTCATTAACATTTATTTAATTATTGTTATATTAATAACTACACTAAAAGATGACGACGACTTTATAGGGCAGTCAATGAGGGTATTTGGCTCCGAATTCCATCCTACTACATCGATTTACTCGATATTTTTACAATAGGTAGGGTTTTTACCCAAGAAACAAAGTCTACCCTATGCCGATGTGCGCTTTTATCTTGGGGGTGGTTCTCACCCCTTCTTGGGGGTGGACAATTTTTTTGGTTAAAATAACCATGGAAGTGACTAGAGAACCAAATTCTAAGCAAAAACTGTTTTTTAATTTTTTTTTTGAAAAATCAATACTTTTTGTGTTATTCGTGGTTGAAAATTGTCCATTTTCATTGAAAAATGACACCTTTTCGGACGGTTTTTTGCGAATACCTTAAAAACTATGCATTTACCGAAAAAACTATATAAAATATTTTTGTAGCTTATAAAAAAAAAAGAGATTCGTTCCTTCATAACTCTTCTAGTTATAATACTAAAAGATATGTTGGTGCATGCTCAAATCGGTGTATTCAACTTGAAATACCAGAGAAACGGTCGATTTTAGGTGTATAATGCTATCAATACCTTTTATAGTGCTTGAAAAGACCTTTAAAATGAGCAGTATTAAATGTCGATTACATTCAAACTAAGCGAGATATGCTACAAAGAAAAATTGGTGACTAATGTATTTTAAGAAAAAATGAGAAGTAATTTTAAACCCTCATCCATCAGAATATAAATACATCGTTTTACTTCTACAATACTTTTTATTATAGTGTTATTTCTATGTTCAAAGAGTTGGACGGGTTTAAAATGAATGGTTTTTGAAAAAAATAAGATCAAATTATAGAGCGCATTTTTAAATTTTCTTAAAAATCTTCCTTTTTTTCCATGTAACTCGAAAATGATATAAGATACCGAAAAAGGTACAGTACAAAAATATAGGGTTTTCCTAGATAAAATTTCTTTTTTATTTTTCATTACTACATTTTATCTCTTATCATTTTCAAGTTACCTACTTGGAGAAAAAGGAAGATTTTTAAGAAAATTTAAAAATACGCTCTATACTTTGATCTTAATTTTTTTTCAAAAACCATTAATTTTAAACCCGTCCAACTTTTTGAACATAGAAACAACACTATAGTAAAAGGTACTGTAGAAGGAAAACGATGCATTTAAATTCTGGTGGATGAGGGGTTAAATATACTTCTCATTTTTTCTTAAAATACATTAGTTATCAATTTATTTTGCAACATATCTCGCTTAGTTTGAATATAATCGACCTTCAATATTCCTCATTTTAAAGATCTTTTCAAGCACTACAAAAGGTATTGGTAGCATTATATACCTAAAATTGACTGTTTCTCTGTTATTTCAAGTTGAATACACTGATTTGAGCATGCATCAAAAAAACAAACTCTTTTCACCTACCATATCTCTTTTTGTATTATAACTAGAAGATTTGTGAAGGAACGAATCTCTTTGCTTTTTTATAAGCTACAAAAATGTTTTATATATTTTTTCTCGTTAGATGCATAGTTTTTAAGGTATTCGTAAAAAACCGTTCGACAAGGTGTTATGTTTCAATGAAAATGAACAATTTTCAACCACGAAAAACTCAAAAAGTATCGAGTTTTCAAAAAAAATTGCACAAAATTGTTGGCTTAAAATTAGGTTCTCTAGCTAACTCCGTGGCTATTTTAACCAAAAAATTTTCCACCCCCGAGAAGGGATAGGAATATAGGAACCACCCCCAAGACAAAAGCGCACATCGGCATAGGGTAGACTTTGAATTAGGAGATAAGTAGAGGCTATTCCCAAAATTTCATTAAAATCCATGCAGTAGGATAGAATTCGGAGGTACAGTATTTCTCATGATCATCTTTCAGTGCGTCACAGTTTTTCGATTTCTTTCTAACGCATTAAATTGTATGTGACAGAAAAAAAGGCACGTCGGTGATTACATTTCGTCGGTGACATTTTTATAACATTTATTCTAGTTATTCTAGTTGTCGATAGATGGCGCCATAATAAAAAAATAATTTTTTTTTAATTAGATAATAATATTACAAATATAATCTGTATAATTTATAAGACTATATAAATCAAAGAAAATACCATTTTATAAATGCAAGAAACACATTTGATTTGTTTTTATTCCAAATTGAAAATAAAATGTGACAACTGTCAGATTTAACTAAAATGTCATGTTAGAATAAATGTCATAAATGTGTATTATCACGGAATTACCCTTTTTCCTATCATTTGTTACGCACTGAAAAATGATCATGAAAAGGACAATAATATCCTATTCTTGCTCCCATTGACTGGCGTATTACTCTTTCGACGTTTGTCTCACTGCAGCAAAAACTCAAAAGAACCGTGACGTATTCGTGACGTCACGAATCAGCTGTTTGTTCGTAGTGATAGGTTTGTTTACATTTTATTTTTGAGGTTATACCTTTGTTGTTTTTGCTTTTAACATTTTAATAAAATGAACACTTGTGAATGTGGTAATAATTATAAATATATTATTACTATTTCTGTTTTAAAAAGTGTTTAGGTATATATACTCTGTTTTAGTCTAATTACGTGATAAATATACCTACTTTGGTTAATGAGTCTATTTCTAAAATAATATTGATGTTTGTAAGGTGTAAATTGTGTTTATTTTATTTTTGTTATTTAACTTTGGTTCTGTATATTTGAATTAACATAATAAAGTTATTTTATGGCTTTTTAGATTTCTTTAATTTCTTATTTTTACATAAAGTTACCTTTGAGGTAACATTTTTTTATTAAATGGAATTGAGTTTGTTTATATATAATTTGACATGAACAGGCTTTTAAAGCTTGTAGGCTGGGTTTTATTGGTTCAATACCTTTTGTTCACCACCTCAACTTGGTATAATTATTGTTTCGAATTTTTGAGTGAGTCCAGTAACTGCTGCTTTATTTGTTGCAATTCTCTAGTAACACTAGAATTTCGATGGCCCGCTTTGTTTTTTGTGGTAATTTGGCATGCTAAAAAGTCCGTTTTAATTTTTGCCTCAGCTTCAAATAGTATTTCCAAATCTGTATTTTCTTCCTGAATTGGTTGTGAATTTTTCGTACCTGACGATATTAAATTAAATAAAAATGTAACCATAATAAAAATTCACAACAGTGAATAATTTTTAACATCCAAATCAGGAATTATGGAAATGTGGATTTAATTAATGGATAGCTTTAAATATTAATGTGCAATAAAGAAGAGAGGAGTATAAAGACAAAAAAATTAAGATTGGTAAGGATTAAAAATATTTTCTTTTTATTAAATTTCTTACCAAAACAATTATGAGATATATGTGAGGATGCATGTTATCAATAAGTTTTCTGCCAAGAAGGTGAAAATGTTACAGATACAGTGGAACCTCGATTATCTGTCAGGGCACCTGACCAAGGGTATGACGGATAATCGAAACGACGGTTAACACAACATTAACAAAACTTAATTGATCAAACGACTAAGTGACACAATCAATATCGAATTTGAATAAAATTTAATTATGGTGAAAACATCAATACTTGATGTTTTCCTGATATAAAGATTTATTTCGAAGTGTAATAAATCTTGAATCAGTTACATTTTCTATACCATTTTTCCATATTTCGAATTCTTCAAAAGTTTTAAACTTTAAAATGTCCTGTTCAACATCAATGTCATGTTTACCCTTAACCCTCTACCAGGCCAATTTTATTTTCAATGGAAAAATTTAAAGCTTGATAGGTTTTGACTCAAAGGAGTCAATCAATTAGCGCTAACCAAATGTTAGTGTACTAAGGTACACTTAGGCCCGATTGTTCAATTGGAGATTATCTTCAGATTAAAAATAATCATCAATTAAACGCAATATTGCGTTGTTCAATGCAAGTTTAACACTTAACCATCTGTTTAACGGTGTTAACTAGAGATTTGTAACCTTATTTTCTTGTTTTAAATTAAATATTGTCAAGAAAATTCCAGATTAAAACAACCATAGTTATTGCACTATAATATATTGTGTTGTTATTGCTACTTTTAAATAGATAACATTTAAAATAATACTCGTAGATAAGATTTAAAATAATCTAATATAATTTAGTGTCCACATATAATTATGGCTATTGCTAATAATGGTGTCTTTGATTTTAAAGATCGAGATATCACAGAAGACAGAGAGTTCTTAGCTGTTCTTAATATAATTTTTTCCTCTACGAAAAAATCGTGTTTTTCGAGTATAAGAAAACCATTTTCATAAATGGTCAGATAAATGTCAGATAAAAGGTCAGATGGAGTTTTTGAATAGATTTCGTGTACCAAAGGAAACAGTTTTTATGATTGTTGATCGTATAAGAGGCAGGATAGCTCATCCTACAAATAGGTAAACTATTTTTCCACCTACCTCTACCGAAAGTATACTTTTCCGGACCTGATTGTAGGGAGCAATGTTGTACTTTTCCTCCCTAGGGAGGAAAAGTAAAAGTGAGGTCATGGTAATTCATTCATGAAATATAACTTATTGACGCCCTGTACGTACAATATCTATTTTCTATTACGTAAGTATCTATACATTTTAACGTTTATTTATAAAACACCCTGTATTTTGCAGAATGGTAAAAAACAGTAAATTATTATTTTGATTTACCAATGTTTACATTAATAATTTGACTTATATTTGACAGTTGACAGTTATATTGTACCTACCTGTTAGTAAAGTGCATTTTCCTCCCTTGAATGTAAACTTCATTCTCGGGAGGAAAGGTATCACTTTCCTCCCTTGTTATACAAATAGCTATATAATAGTTAATTAAAAATATATAAAATTACCGGCCAAACCCGATTTCAGGACAAACTAGTTTGGCCTATTTAGCTATTTTTCCCAGATTTTCATTTTCTAGTAATTTGAAATTGCATCACTTTCTTATTCCCGAGAATATGTTTATATTTTTTACCAAAAGATATTAATATTTCTTCTTCATCAGCCTTAAAGCTCGTAGTTCTCTTTCTTTTATTACTTTTATTCCATTTTTTGAATTTTAAATTCAAAATAATCACTGAAAGACACGAAAATAATCACTGACATGGGGGCGTCACTGCGTTAAAAGTCATGAACACCATCGTTTATACCACAGAACACATTTTTCGCTACAATTTTCATCATAAAATTTGTTCCAAGCCGTTAATTAATAACTGGCAACATTGTCACTGCTTCAGTATTTGGGTTTAATAAATCCGAAAGTTAACCTGCATTGAACAACTTAATTAGAAATAATCTTCGAATTAAATTTAATCATGGTTTACTTAATCCATGAGTTAACCATTGATTGAACAACTAGCCCTTAGAGGAATAAAGCAAAAGGCGGGTTTGCATGCTGCAGGCATAAAATGGCTAGAAATTAAACTACCTTTAGACGGGCTTGCCTGCTAGAGGGTTAAAATGGATGATATATTTTTCAAATGAACACTTAAAATGACATAGGACATTTTTGCTGTTTATTCGATGTTTCATTTTTACCTTCTGAATGCAATTTTAAATAGTAAGTAAACAAGTTTTTTCTCGAAAAATTTCTACCACAATTGCAAGTGTGTGAATACAAAATGTTCTGCCTTACACATATTTTAAATGCGATAGTTTAAGATCATCTTCTTGATTTTTTTGTCGCCTTAAATTAGAAATATCCAAGTAAAAATGTTAAGAGTAGTATTTTAGATATAAAAAGATCTAGATACTGGGTTTAGATATTGCTCGTCCGCTATAACTTTTCTCATGCATCACGATTCATTTTCAAACAAATTAAGTCAAAACATAAAGTGAAACGAACGTCTATGTGTATATACATTTTGTATACTGTATACTATATAGATACTACACACATCGGCGTACTTGTCACTTTGTTTTGATTTAATTTGTTTGAAAATGAATCGTGACGCATGGGAAAAGTTATAGCGGACAAACAATATATCACAATACTGGTTGCTATATAAGTATTTTTAAAATGTTTGTTTGGGTCTATATGATTGCGGACACTAAATCCATTCGCCAATTTTACAATTTTTACTTATTATAGTCATTTTTTCGTATACAATCTTATCCTAAAACTAATACCTACTAATATTAATCTGTAATAAATAAGCCTTTTTGTATTTTTTTGATATATCTATTATTTATAATTATTTTGTTCGTATTGGGTGCTTTTTTGAATTGATATCCTCAGAGTTCCACAGCAAATTCTTCTGCAGCTCTACTTAATTTGAGAGCTATTTTGCTATAGACTGTCCAAGTTCCTCATTTTTTATATGATACCTATTTTTTCGCTTTTTTTTTTATATTGCATCAATTTACAAAGGAATACTTACTCTATATTTACCATTACAATTTAGTTTAATATCTAAAACATGTTTATACAATAGTCGGTATCACAACTCATTGTTTTGTAATGTTAATAAATAGTTTAAATTAATGGGATGGTGGACATCAGTCAAAGAATACAGTGGATTTAAAAACATAGCAACATTATTAGATATAAGAGAACAGTCCAAAATTTTGTGTTGTAGGTTATCCAACTGACCACAAACACTTTGTTTACTATTAGCTAGATTAATTTTAAATATAAAAATAATACTGGGGTTAAATCTCATTTAGTATATAGTTCTTGCTATAAGGTTTATCTGTTATGTAGTTTCTGATTACTCTGTAATCGTTTTCTGTATTTACGTTCTCATAAATATACCTTTCTTAAGCTCTTTGAATATATCTGATTCTATATCTCTAGACATACAAAGATAATGTGTTAACACTTCTTGTGTCACCGCATTTTTTGCCAATTCATCTACTATTTAATTTCCAGTTATTACACAGTGGCTTTTAATCCATGCCAACTTAACAGATTTTCCGTGTTGCTGAAGTTCTTTAATTTTATTTATTATATATAACGCAATGTAATTAAATTTTCATTTAAGATTTATGGCACTAATTTTATTTAAAGAGCCACTATAAATTATAAACTGAATGATATTAGATAAATGAGTAATTTAGTGGCTATTAATTCAGCTGTGTATATTATAGTCATGAAAGAATTTACTTTAAAAATTTGACTGTTATTATTATTTATTTTTTATTACGTATTTTCTTTTTTTATTAGGTTACACATACCTACTTTCGATAATGAAAAAAGTAAATTTCTAAAATATTAATCTTTGTAGGCGTAAATTTTGATTATTTTTTTTTGTTATTTAACTCTGTTTATGTAAATTTGAGATAATACAGATATTTTGGTAAACTAAATGTTTTATTTCAACATTTGCCTAAAATGAGCTTGTAATCTTAAAAATTATTGATGACATTAATTCTTTAATAAAATCCATATTAATAAAGGACGTAGGCATCCATGCTAATTATAATTGAATAGTCACTACAAAAATAACATAATATTATTATATAAGTCCATATTTGGAGTAAAATGACTTTTTGACACCACAATAATTTTAAAATTGAAATCAACCATTCTGCACGAAAATAATGCAAGTTACTGTTTAAAATATTGTATGGCAGGTCTGTATGTTTTCGGTTAGTTCGAAAAACAATGATTGTCCTTATCCATAACAATGAATTTAAAACATATAAAATTTATGGTTTAAATTCACTAACATTGATATGGATAAGGACATACATTGTTAATATTTTATAATATTATTATAGGTATATAATATATAAGTTTCTATGTATTTTGACTGTTTCTTGCTGAAAATAAAGACATTTTCTTATTTTTATTGTTTTTTTGTCTTTCAGAAACATGCATTTATAACCCATAATACTTTAATTTTAAATATAAAATATTACCTCAAAATACTCAACTATTAATGGAACAATTTTTGTTTCCTGAAAAATTTATATAATTGTGACATGTATTGTTTTCGAAATGACCGATTCAATTATAATATTATAACCAGATCCTGGAAGCTCGTAATTCTATTGGATTATAAAACAAAATCAGTTTTTTATTCATAATATTATTTTTGTGTATTTTTATAAGGTTATAAGTATGACGTATTTGTCAGTTGTCACTTTATGGTATGTCATTTTAGAAGTGACGTCACAGTTCTTTTAGTATTTTGTTTTCAGTTGTCAGTGTCTATGTGACGTCACGGTTCCTTTGAGATTTTGCTGCGGTGAGACAAACGTCTCTTTCGTGATATTTCGTGCCACAAAGAGGTGTACATTAGAAAAATTTAAGGCAGGCACCATTTTACGACACTATTTTGTATCTCAGCAGGTGTCACTTCCTTAATGACTTCAGTAAATACCTATTAATATTGTTTTTATTGTGTATATATGCATGGAATATTTTATGACTATTAAAAAACACTTTACAACACTTATATTACTACTGTTAAAATTCTATTAAAATTTACATAATTTTCCACTTTTTTTTTTGTTTTAAAGAAATTTTTTCAGTATTTTTGTAAGTAGTGTGTTTTATTTCACAAATACTGTTTTAGTAACTATTGCTTTGACAAAAATTTGCTTATTATTACAATCTACTTGATGATTTCCAAGCGTAATTTTTGCATTTTTGTTAATAAAAAATTTTAACACTGAGTAATCAGTAGCCAGATTTCTTATATTGGTTTTTTGTTTAACAATCCTTTAATTTCATCCAATATTTAAGCTTTTTTGGACTTCCTTCTGTAGCACTTTTATCGTTATCTTATCGTTAGCACTATCGAATAAACTTATTATCCATTTTATGAATTAATTAACTCGTCTTTTTCTAATTTTTTTTTATAGTTTTCTATACTTTTCTCTGTCTGTTTATTTTGTTCTGCAATCCAATACTCATATTAATGTAGTAGGGGAGTGCATATAGGTTTTCACTTCGGAAAAAATTAAACAAGATAGAACTTTTTGTAATATCATTAAGAAATGTTTAATAAACAACATATCAAAAAGTTCTACTCAAGAAGTGGGTGCTTCATTTTTTATTAAACAAATGAACAACGAAGTTTGATGTTTTTTTAAATAACTCAGAAAATATAAATTTTAAAACAAAACTGACCATTGAAAAATTCAGAAAATTTTACAAAAAAAACTTTCTATAAAGAATTTTCTAAAATTCAATCTGTATCTTCTATAATTTTTTATTTATAACGCTAAAGTCACCCTTCTCACAAACATTGGCGCACTGTAAACTAGCGTACGGCGAAGTGCACGGTTGAGTTATTTTAATGTAATTCTTTAACTAATGGATCAAATGAAATTTTACAAATTGAACCTAAAAGAACAATAATTAAGATATCTTATGGTTATAATAAAAAGAAATAAAATGTATGGGCATAAGTACGGTGGGGGCGGAAAGTGAGCCTTACATGAATTTTGTTTAAAAATGATTTAAAAATGTGTAACTAATACAATTTTTCTTATAAAACCCTCAATTTTGCACAACTTACCTTTCAAGCATCGTACTAAATGATGTTTCATTCAAAAAAAATCTCAAAAATTTAATTCAAATGATATGACGTCTTAAAAATGTAATTTTTGAAATCTTCGTAGTTTTATAGAATTACCACCACTTTAAGACAGTATTACTCAAGTTTGAATAGATCTATTACAGTTTTATAAGTGCTTTTTTAAAGCTTAGGATGTAGTCTTTAAAATGCACTAAATTATTGTACTTTAGAAATGAAATAGACTATAGACTATTTCTTTTTGAGAAAATTAAGAAAGATAACAAAAATGTAATACAAAAACCGAAAATTACCAGCTAAAAAAATGTTTATATAAAGTGATCAAAACTTTTTTCTGCAAAACTTACCTAAAATACATTTAATAATAAACTTCAACAATAATAAATGTTCAGCAAAAAAATTTTTTTTAGCTCTTATACAGTATGTCTGCGTAACTTGGAACCTATTGATAACTTTTTTATTACCAGTTTTACGAAAAAAAGTTATTCTTTATAGAATACTCTGCATCGTATATAATCTAAGATGCAATCATCAAATATCAAACTTAATGAATTTTATACGAGGTATGTCAAAAAATATGAATTTCACTCAAGAGTAAAGTATCGTTAAATTTCACAATATCGAAAATTGTTAATAAGAAAAGTTGTTTGGAATTAAAAAAATTGTTTTAGTGTTCAATTACATCCTTCTAATTCTGATCTAACGATTCTGATCCAGAATAAGATAAAAAAAAGAATGTGTGTGTACTTTGTACGCACGTAAGAAGTTATAGGTACTTCTATTATTATGATTTCAACGAAATTAATATACTTAACAGGTTATTTGTATTTTATTTAAATGTTAAACTAACTTTCTTTACCTACCACTTTTAAAATTTTTTTAATAAAACGACACCAAAAATATAAAAAAGAAAGAATATGAATCGTCCGGGATTGGAACCCGGGACCTCTTGATCTCCGGTCACACGCTCTACCACTGAGCTATATCCCTTTTGCTTTGACAGGTTACAAGATTTCTCATACATACTGACAAATTTAATAGACCAAGTGGTATACAAAAATACTTTAAATATACTTACTATTATTATAAAATATCTTATTCCCGAGAACGACAAATCCAAAGACACAAAAATTATAATAAATAATACATTTACTAAGAACACTAATATATCCTTTTATATGATATAATATGACTTATTTGCGCTGACAGCGCTGATACATACATATCTTGAAAGATTAGCAACGAAATACACACTGTCTGTGTGCGCATGCGCCCGGCAATATAAAATTTTACTCTCGATCGTAAAGAAGAATAACTTCAAAAAGATGGAGGCCCGTAATTTACAAGTGAACAATACTTTAATTGATTTTTTACAATGAAGTAGAACTCTCTAAAGTAACGTAACTGGTATATTTGTTTAAAAAATATTACTTCCTATCTATAATAAGGGGATAGGCGCAAATTTTGGTCCAATGCTATTTAAATGCATTCATTTTTTCGAATCCTGAGAAAACTATTAAGTATTTTTGAAAAATTTAACGCAGAATGAGAGATAATATTATTACAGAGGGCCAAAAGTTCCTGAAAGCTTCTATAATTTTTATTTTAATAAGTTACAAGGGTGAAAAAAAAGAAAAAATTTAGTGTGATTTTTAATTTCAAATATTTCATTCAAAAGAAACTTTTTGTTTACTCTAAGGGACTTTCGGCCCTCGGTAATAATGTAATCTTTCATTCTGCGATTAAATTTTTCAAAAATATTTATTACATAGTTGTTTCAGCATTATTTCTCGAAAAAATTAATGCATTTAAATAGCATCCGACTAAGATTTTGCGTCTACCCCCTTTTACCAGATCAACATCAGGGAAAACTTGAGTGCTTACTTAATAACCCAACATAAAACAGCAGAATTGTTAAAATTACATTTTAAAGGTTGAAAGCTTGAATAATTAATTAATTAAATAAAGAATTGTAAAATTGTGAAAAGATAATTGTGTAAAGTATTGATTTTTCGCTCAATTTTAAATTTTTACTACTTTTTAAATTGATTTTCTTAAATAGCTCTGTCGCCATTTAAGTTTTTATTTGATTATTAAACAGTTGTTCTGAAACGTTGTTCACAAAAATATTCACATGTCATTCTGTGAAATAGGTAATTTAAAAATTACAGTCCAACTAGGACTCTTCTTGACGGCTTTATATAAACTGTTAAAATTATATAAAAATTTTCAAAATAACTTACAACATGTGTATGGCTGCCATCTCCATCCCTCGGCCTCAACCCCAGTTGATTGTAATGGTGCAGCCCAGAAAGGCCTCCGTACGGATCAGTGAGGTACTCCAAATGCTGTTGAGGTGGCGGACTGGGTGCGTGGTGAAAGGGCGGCGGGAAGTACGGGGGTTGGAAATCGGGTTGTGGCAGTTGATGTTGCATGGCTGCTGCCGCTGAGTGATGAAGACCAGAGGCGGCTCGGTGGTGGGCGGCTGAACCTCCCGCGGAGTAACCGCCACCAGGCGAGCCGCCGCTGAGTGTCAGGGAACCATGACCTGTCGCTGTAAGGCGGTCCTGAAACAATAAACATTATGTTAACAAAGGAAAGTATCTCTTTATTTTCAAGCGAAGCTTTTATAGTGGCGTTTCATTAATTTTTCTCTGTAGTAAAATAAACTCGCCACGACACGTGAAATAGAATAGTTAATTGAAAAAATGCCACAAATTAATAGCTTCAGAACAACATTGTAAACATTTCATTTAATTATTAGTCCAGGGTAATAAGGATTTTCTCGGGACACTCAAAGATCCAGGTAGCTGACTACTTTTTAGTTATTGTAGACTTATACCTATAGGAAGAAAACCTACCTGTTTCCTGCCTAGAGATCGCGTCCGTTTTTTAATTATTAACAATTTAGTGCAAAAATTGCGATTTTTTCGATTTTTTGCACTCCATTCAAAAATTAAATAGTTGACATAAAATTACAAAATTCACTTTTTTAGAACATTGAAAAACCTTCAAAATGCCGATTTTTGAAAGGTAAAAAGTTAATTTGTTTCTACGCAAACTACAAAGTAAGTTAAAATCGTTATTTGTTAATAACTTTTATTAAAACTACCTTAGAACTTTAGTGTTGCACCCAAAGTTGGATATTGTGGTACTTAACAAGCCCTCAAAATTTGAGACTGATCCATTAATTAGTTTAAGAGTTATTCTATTTGTTTATCCCAGAGACCTTTATTTTGCAATAAGATAAGACAGAAAAAAATAAAGATAGAGCAATTCTGAGTATGCCAAATGAAAGTAGAAGAGTGATAGTATCAAAATGATAAATAAAATGATTAACATAGTAAAAAATCCTAATTCCAAATTTTTAAAATTTTGTAGTTTATAAACATTTAGAATAACTTTAAAAATGGTGTCCGTAGAAACAATCTTTTTATATATTTGAAAAGATAGTATTTTAACACGAATTTTCAAATAACAAAATTTAACCTGGGCTCATTTGGGACAAAGTTAGCTATATGTTTTTTTTTAATTCACAGCTAATTTTTTTTTATTTAGCTAATGCCTCGACAACTAATGGCCATTGGCATGGTAGGTACGGTAATTTTGAACAGTTAGGTACCTAGTGTCATGTGTAGTGTGTGTGTTGAGTAAGTGTCTTGTTACTTTGCAAAGTCGACGTCAGTGTCTTTGCAAAGAGACGCTAATTGTATCCGAACGTCTGCGGTCCCTCCGGTGAGTACCGATCCCACAAGGACAGAAACTATATTCATTTATTAATTTATAATAAATGAAAAATTTCTGACCCTGGTGAGATTCGAACCCACAACCTTTCGGATTTTTTCGATCCAAAGGCAGGCGCTCTTACCACTGAGCCACGGAGGGGTTGTTTATAATAATTAAGAAATCTCATTAATGCCATTTTAAAGAAGGGGATTTGTATTTCTTCTTAAAAAATTTGCACAAAAATTATACCTTCACAGCACCCTCTGCGATTTTTCAAAAATTTAGTGCAAACGATTACTAGGGCGAACCTACAAATCCAGCGAGTTAAAATACCGAAAAAGCAATTTCAAACGAATATAATTTGCTGCAATGGATTTTGATCTTTCTTTTTTTAATTGGTATGTAATTTTTACGTACATTACAAATATGCAATTTGTTTATAAATTTATTAATTAATAAACAGTCTAATTTGTTTAACAATTCTTGAAAAAATAATTTTTTACACAAATCTATTTTTTTAATTATAGTATCATTAATGATCACAGAAAAAGTTAAAGTACACTTTAATAAATAAATGATTTTTATTAGATAATTATTTATTGAAGATAATTTATTTATTAAAGTATACCTTAACTTTTTCTATGATTAATAGGGATTTTTGGGAAAAAATTATTTTTTCAAAAATTGTTTAAACAAATTAGACTGTTTATTAATTAATAAATGTCTAGACAAATTACATATATGTAATGTACAGAAAAATTACATATAAATTAAAAAAAGAACGATCAAAATATATTCAGTAGATCCCTAGATATAGAAAATGATAGTAGTTTTAAGTTGCTTTTTTTAGTTTTTGAACTCGTGCATTTGTCGCCTCCCAGCTCCCACTTCACTTACCACGAATAGTCACCAATTCAACTACATTTTTAAAAATTCGTGTAAAATACCAACTTTTCTAATATGTAAAATGACTTTTTCTACAGACAATATTTTTAAAGTTATTCTAAATGTTTTTAAACTACAAAATTTCACAAATTTGGCATTAGGATTTTTGACTATACTAGATAATCTTTTTATCGTTTTTTAGTACATTTTGATAGTATCAGTTTTCTACTTTCATTTGGCATACTCAGAATTGCCCTAGCTTCATTATTTTCTGTCTTATGTTATTGCAAAATAAAGGTCTCTGGGATAAACAATAGGGAACTTGCACATTTTTTTTATTACATAATAATGTTCAGTTTTGTATAAAAATGAGATTTCCAAAATTTCACGCTTCAAAAACTCATAATAACTTAGAAGTACAAATTTAAAGTCTTCGGTATCTTAAAATAGGTCAAACGGCCCGTGACGTCACTCATTTTAACTATATGGTTCTGTTTATGGTTATAATTAGGTATATTCTTCTTCTTCTTCTTTAGTTTATTGGCCACCACTTATTTTGTATAAAATATTTATATTCTATTAACATTTATCGTATGCCATTGTAATAATATATACCAGTTTGTTGACATTGGAGTTTGATATAGTTATTGAAGGAAAGGAAAGAAAGTTTACTACGGAAAATAAAACCATTTTGTAAAAGTACAGTTTTCTATGAATAGTTCAAACGATCAAAGCACTTGTAACGTCAAATAAATGTATTTTCTACCGACGTTTATAACATCTAATTTAAAATTCTGTTTACTTTGTTGGAAAAATGTAAATGTACAAACGAGTGACGTCACGACGCGTTTTAGGCCACCTGTTTTAATTTGAATTTTTAATCGCCTTTGGGGGGCAAACGAAAGACCTACAAAAATTTTTTATCTTTGATAAGGTAAGCGAGTGTAATTTCGGCGGTAAGGGTTATTTCGGCGGTTTTCTCAAATTATTAAATTTATTAACGTTCACAATAAAAGAAATTAAAATATAGGCATTTCTACTCATTCATACATCTGGCAACAATATTAAATAATTTCGGTTGGAATAAATACCTACGTGCCGGCCTAAAAAATCATAGTTTACTCGTGTGTTAGACATTGTGAAGATGAATCTGCGATCTTATAAGGTAAGTGATCTGTACGGATTTATAAAATTCTTTTTTCTTGCATTTTACTTGTATTTGAAAATATAATTCTGTGTTCGGAGTAGTCTGTAAGGTTTGAATTTTATGCTTTGAGTCGTATTTTTACGTTTTGGCTTTGTTTTTACAATAAATAGAGCACCCCGAAATTACCAACAACCTAAAATAAAGTGTTGGTAATTTCAGCGGTATTGCCGAAATTTACCGCTACACCAGTTTATATTAGGATTTATTTATTTAGTTTAATTGTCAGCAAAAAATATAAAAAACAATAATTAAGCTTAATAAAAAAATATCTCTTTTTTTTTGAGGTAATTTCGTCATTCTTTTTGTAAGGTTTATTCTAAGTAATACTATTCCTAATTTTTGACGTATTTTGAATTGCATTAAAAAAATTAAAGTTGCAAGCATTTTTTTCTAATCATTTTTGTTTATATTAAAATTGTGTTTTGAATATTGTTTTTCCTCCAGGTAAGCCTCAAAGGTTTAGACTTGGTGTTTTAAGTCGTATTTTAGTTTTTTGTTTTATACTTACAAAAAAAAGTGAATGCCGAAATTACCAACAGCCTAAAAGAAAGTGTTGGTAATTTCAGCAGTACTGCTGAAATTTCCTGCTAGACCAATTTGTATTAACAAAGTTTGTTTAATTCTATTGCTAACAAAAAATATGAATAACTATTAAATTTAATAAAAAAATAACACATTTTTTTTCTTGAGGTAATTTCGTCATACTTTTTATAAGTTTTATTTTAAGTAATACTATTTCTATTCTTTAACGTGTTATGCATTTCACTAAACAAAATTAAAGTTGCATGTATTTTTTCTATACATTTTTGTTATACTAAAATTGTGTTTTGAATATTGTTTTACCTTCGAGTTAACCTCAAGGGTTTAAGCTTTTTGTTTTAGGTGATATTTTGACTTTCTGTTTTATACTTACAAAAAAAAGTGAATGCCGAAATTACCAACAGCCTAAAACAAAATATTGATAATTTCAGCGGTACTGCCGAAATTTCCCGCTAGAACAATTTGTATTATTATTTATTCTTTAAATTCAATTGCCAACAAAAAATATGAAAAACTATCAAGTTTAATAAAAAAGTATCTAATTTTTTTCTTGAGGTAAATTCGTCATTCTTTTTGTTAGTTTTATTCTAAGTATTACTGTTTCTATTTTTTAACGTGTTATAAATTACATTAAAAAAATGAAAGTTGCATGCATTATGTCATAGATTTTTTTATATTCTAAAGTTGTGTTTCAAATATTATTTTAACCCCGGGTTAGTTTCAAAGGTTTAAACTTTATGTTTTAAGTCATATTTTAATTTTTTGTTTTATACTTACAAAAAAAAGTAAACGCCGAAATTACCAATAGCCCAGAACTAAGTTTTGTAGTTTCGGCGCTATTGCCGGAATTGCCTTACAGACCAATTTCATTAAGTCATAAAGTTTTTAAATTCAAGTAGTTGTTAACAAAATTGATAAAAACGTATATAGTAAGTATTTTATTAAAAATTGTCCAACTTTTTTATGCGGTAATTTCGTTATATCTTCTTTCAGTTTAGTTTTAGTTAACTAATATTAACTAAACAATAAATTGGGTCTTCAGTAGTTAAGTAAGTACTTAGCTATTTTTTTTTTAGCATAATGAAGCCCAAAAAGACAAAGCCTTATACTCAAGAAGATATTAAACAAGCTGTTGATGCCATTGAAGCAGGAATGTCCATCACAGCTGCTGCTAAACAATTTAACATACCCAGACAAACTCTTTCTGATAAACGAAATAACAAACATACTGGATCAGTTGGGACTCAGACAATTTTGTCTAAAGATGAAGAGCAATTTTTAGAAGAATGGATACTTAACTCAGCAAGGCAAGGATTTCCCGTTACAAAAGAGCAGCTTTTAAATAACGTAAAAGGAATACTGGATGATCTGCAGCGCCCAAATCCTTTTCACAACAAACGGCCGGGTAGGGATTGGTATGACAGATTTATGAGAAGGCACCCCAATATAAGTCTAAGGATGTCCCAAAATTTGACTAAATAACGTTCTAAAGTATCGGAAGAACAGATACGTAACTGGTTTGCAGAAATAAATAAATACCTTGAAAAAGACGGCTTCTTAGATATCCTCCTAGATCCAAGCAGGGTGTATAATTGTGACGAGACGGCTTTTTTTCTGTCTCCAAAAGGAGACAAAGTTTTGGCCAAAAAAGGAGATAAAAGCGTCTATGCGTTTATTACTACAAGAGAAAAAGAGTGCCTTTCTTCATTAATAATGGTTAATGCTCTAGGCCAGTTGCCTCCTCCTATGGTAGTTTACGCAATGCAACGAGTTTCAAAAGTGATCAGTTCCAGCTTTCCCAAAGGTTGGGCAATGGGACGCTCCGAAAATGGATGGATGACCCAGGAAACTTTTTTTGAATACATTGCGAATGTATTTATTAAGTGGTTACATGATAACAAAATTCAAATGCCAATTATTTTATTTGTTGACGGTCACACTTCTCATCTAACCCTTCAGCTCAGCCGATTCTGCTCCAAAAATGGAATAGTTCTGATCAGCCTATATCCAAACTCTACCCACATATTGCAACCATTAGATGTCGCTTTATTCCATTCTCTTAAATCAACCTACAAAAAACTTATTCAAAACTGGCGCGTAGATAATCCAAATAAAACCTTTGCCAAAGATGATTTTGCTCCAATTCTAAATGAAGCGTTATTAAAAAATTGTCACTTTTCAAAAACAATACAAAATGGATTTCGAACTTGTGGGCTCGTGCCCTTTAACCCAGATAACATAAAATTCCAACAGTTTTTTAAAAACGGTGTTACTCAGGATCTGCAACAAAGTTTAGATGTCGAAAAAAAAACTAAAAGAAATCAAAGAAAAAGAGGAAAGAAAACAAAGCAGGATTGATAAACAAAAAGAAAAGGAAAACCAGCAGTTAAAAAAGAAACCAAATACAAAAAAAATAAATCTTCCAAAGATGAACCAGCAAAAACTGCTTTAAAATCAGATGTTGGAGAGTATTTGGTGGTAAATTATGAGGACAACCTATTTCCAGGAATAATTATCTCTGTGAATAAGGAAAATAAAAGTTTTTAATGTCAGGTGTATGGAAAAGTCGAGGTCTTTTTGGAAGTGGCCACAAAAGGAGGACATTATAACCTATCCAAGAGAACATGTTGTCTGTTCGATTAAAGAACCAACATTGATAAATGAAACCAAAAAAATATATGAAGTACCGGATATGCCAAAAAAGTTTATCAAATTATTTAATAAATAAGGGTTCCTATAATACCAAAAAATAGTTTTAAATACCGTTAAATACCTATTAAGTTCAACACGGTTTTGCAATAATAAATGTTTTGTGATTATTAGTTGGTATATTATTAATAAGGAATATTTTTAAACATTTAGATGTAAGTACTTATTTGTCCGTTCTGTTTTGTTATGAACGTTTTTTGACAACATGAAGTAAGTAATGTTTAATGTGTTGTCATATTTTCACATCTATACATTTTTTAGGTGTTTATTTCAGTTTTAGTTCCTATAAATGTTTGTTTAAAATGTTAATAAATGTTGGTTTATTAAATCTTTGTTTAAAATTTTCTTATTTAAATTTTAAATAAAAAAAGGCAAATATTCTTCTAACAATAGTTTGTCTTCAGTCACCACCGAAATTACCAGCATAACCATCAGGAAAATAGCACCTCCCTATGCCGAAATTACTGACGTAGGTAGTTTCTGCACTCTTCTTTTATTTAACTAAATCAGAAAAATAAATAAAATAACTAGCCTTCCCCTTTTGATAAAGACATTATTTCTGAACCGAAATCACATACTGCAATTTTTATAATGTGTATAACTGAGAAGTGCTTGCCCTAAAAAATTATACCTTAACAAATAAGGCCTTAAGCCGCCGAAGTTACCCTCACTTACCTTACATGTTATAAATTATGTTCTGTTGTCATTTATTTATAACATTTTTTTCGAATTTAAAAATTTATGCAAGTTCCCTATTAGAATAACTCTTAAACTAATTAATGGATCAGTCTCAAATTTTGAGGGTTTGTTAAGTACCCCAATACAAAACTTTGGGTAAAACACTAAAGTTCTAAGGTAGTTTTAGTAAAAGTTATTAACAAATAACGATTTTC